>NC_056746.1:972114588-972427088 GCF_019279795.1 Protopterus annectens
CCCCTGAGTAGGCGATATGCAACCGAGTGCAGCTGGAGTTTCTTCAGTTGAGCTGCATAGGGCATCTGTTTGAGGCCAGTGATCCTCTTGGTGAGGTACTTCTGTGGTCTTTCCAGCTGTTGCAGGTGTCTTGTAAGGTACATCCCAAATGGGGCATTGTACTCTATGATGGGTCTGATGAATGATGAGTAGAGGGGCACAATGACCTCTTTTGATCTGGATGTGAACCATTTTGTGATTAGGTGGGCCACTTAGAAGGATTTTCTAACCACTTTGGCAATGTGATTATCAAAGGAGGCATTACTATCTACTTGGGTCCCCAGATCCCTTATTATGTTTTCTGTATGTAAGGGACTACCACATATGTGGTAGTTTGTGGGTACTTTGTTTTTTTCCAAAGGGGATGACTATGCACTATTTGGCATTTAGCTTGAGGCCATGATTTTTTCACTAGGTATCTGTCTCAGTGAGACCCTTTTGGAGGATGTCTGTGTCAGCCGGAGATTCAATTATAGCCCCTATTTTGCAGTTGTCTGTGAACTTGGTCAGCCATAGTCCTCCTGTGCTTGCCTGTACCTCTGAGAAGTATATGCCGAACAGGAGGGGTCCTAGGACTGAGCCCTGGGGAACGCCACTTGTAACCGGTTTAGAGTCGGATCTAGCTCCCGCAACTCTCACCATGTGGGTTTTGTCCATGAGCCAGTTGGCAACCCATCTTGTGATGTAGGTGTTTATGTTCAGGCTGGTGGGCTTGTCTATAATACCAGAATGGGGAATGGTGTTGAAGGCCTTTGCGAGATCTAGGTAGGCTGTGTGTATCAACTTTCCATTGTCTATAGCCTTGGTAACTGTCTCAAAGAAGTCCACCAGGTTTAGGAGGCATGATTTGCCCTTAACAAAGCCGAACTGGGTAGGGTCCAGTGTTTAGAGGTTCCCAATGTCTCTGTTAATGAGTTCCATGATGATGTGCTCCATAGCCTTACAGACCAAGCTAGTCAGGCTTATAGAGCGATAGTCCCCAGGGTCTGTTGTGGCGCCACTTTTGTGGAGTGGAATAACTGTTGCTGTGCATTTGTCTATGGGTATGTAGCCTGTGAATAGACTGAGTTTGAACAGTGTGTTTAGGTGAAGGGTTAGTTCATCTTTGAGCTCATGTAGGATGCAGCCTTTGACACTGTTCGGTCCCATTGATGCTGTGTTTTTTGGCTTTGGAGAGGGCTGTTTTAACCTGAGTGTCTGTGATTTCAGGGGCTCTACATTCTTCTGGTATGGTTATGGGCCCTTTTGGGGGTGAGAGGGGGGTGAAGTTTGCACTGAACCTGTCTGCCAGGATGTTTCCAATATCGGTCGGTTCAGTGTATTTTGTGCCATTCTGCACTAACTTCGAGCAGATCTGATCATTGCTAAAGAATGCCTTGTGGTTATCTTTGGAGTCCTTGGCAATTTTTCTTTCAAAGCTCGCCTTGGATGATTTTATGAGGGATCGTAGTTTCTTGCTGATACTGATCAGGGATGTCTTCCCTTCTTGGGATTTTACTCTTTTCTGTACTAGTTTCCTCCTTCTATTGTATAGCTTGTTTATGGCAGAGGTCCACCAGACTGGTTTCCTTTTCTTAGAGGAGTGAGTCTTGGTTTTGCTTGGGATAGCACGATCCATGTATTCTTGTGGGTGCCCATAGAATGCATTAGTAAAGGATTTTGCAGCTTGGACAGCATTATCCTTTAGCATGGGGGCTTTGAAACTTTCCACCTCAGTCTTAAGTAACGTGAAGTTTGCTTTTGAAAAGTTTTTCACAGTGGTTTTCTTGTCCGGGGGTGGGGGCAGAATGTGGATATCCAAAGTGATTTGTTTATGGTCAGATGTAACCAGCGAGGGGTTGACTTCCTGTGTGGAACACCAGTCACCCATGTTGGTGATGACCAGGTCCAATATGTTGTCACCTCTGGTGGGAGTGTTGACCATTTGATCCAGGGCATTTGAGTTTATAAATTCTAGGAAATGTTGGGCAAGGGAGTTAGTACTTGAGTAGTTCTCCCAGTTAATGTTTGGGTAATTGAAATCACCCAATATTAGGGTGTTTGGTAGGACCTTTATGTTTCCCAGTGTTTCCAGAAACGCGGAATGGGGGTCTCGGGACATGGTAGATGATCTGTAGCAAGCTACAATTTGAACTGCAGTTTTGCCCATTGTTAGTTGCATGTGGATGATCTCTGAAGCATCGTGCTGTGCCACTAACCTGGAGGTGTGGGTATCCTTGATGAAGATGATTACGCCCCCGCCTTTTGTATTTCGGTCTGGGTTCTGTGGCCGAAATGTATGGTATGACTTGTAGCCTGGTAGTGCTGGGGTGCTCTCTGGAGCCGTAAACCAGGTTTCTGTTACTGCACATATATCGATTTTCTCCATACTGAGGAGTGCCTCGAGGGCATGCATTTTGAGGTTTAGACTTCTGGCATTGAGTAGCATTATCCTCAGGTTTTTGTTACTTGTGCTGTTTAAGGTGGTGGGTTTGTCTTTTGAGCCTTGCCTAAAAATGACACTATGGGGGTGGTAAGAGCCTTGGCCAGTATTCGAAAGCCTAAGGGTGACAGGTGCAAGCCGTCTCTAGCAAAGCAGCGTGGCTTGTCGAGCATGTCATCCAAGGCGGACAGACACTGGATCTCCTATGAATGACACCCGAAACTTACTCAATTGTTGAAATTGATCATTTTTTTCTTTATATCGTGGTATCATTCTTAGTGAGGGCAGGATGCTACTCAGGGTCAGGGTCATACTGGCCTGGGCTACGTGATCAGAGAGCTCTTCCATGTCTCTTTTCATGTAGTCCAAGGAGGTATGGCTCAGGTCATTCATACCAACATGGACAATGACAGAGTTGTATTTGTACTTGTTCTGGAGTGACCTGAGTGCTTGTGTTATGTGGCTGATCCTGGCACCCGACAGGCAGCTAACAGTAACCTTCTCTTTATTCAGCCTAGTGAGTGGGATGTCAGTGTGCCTGACTATGGAGTCACCTATTACTAGTATTTTGGGTATGTTATTTTGCTTTAAGGGTTGTGATTGCATGGCACAATGGTTTTGTGAAGTATGTGTTTCATGGTTTGTGTTGGGAGTTGGAGGTTGCTTGGATGTCTGCTTTGGAGGTCTCTGTTGCTTTTGAAGATTTTTATTTAGAGCCTCTGAGTATGTTTTCGTGTATTTATGTGTGTTTTTTGTCGGTGCTGGTTTAATGGGTCTATGTGAGACTGGTGGCCTTTTGTTGGAGTGGCAGGAGAGTGCAGTTAGGACTCATCTGATTGAAGGTTGCTGGCAGAGGTCTCAGTTTTGAGCTGTATTCATCTGTTTACATGTAGCACACCTCCGTGCACCATCACTCACTACCATGCAGTGGGGGTAACCATTGGTGGTTATAAATGCAAACATTTCAGTAGATACATTTTCCCTTAGTAGTTGCCCATGATCCAGCCAAAAAGTTCTTAAATTGGGCTTAGCTGCTCAGAGAGCACCTCAGCTGTGCTTTTGCCCCTTAAACAGTCCCAAAACCACCAAATCTATAATAGTCTCATACCATTTAGAGAACCCCCCACTAGTATAGACCTTTTATAGAGCACCCCATTAGTATAGACTCCATTTAGAGCACTCGGTTATACAACACCCCTCCATTTTCTCTCCCCACTGTGAAAACAGGATTTAACCTAGCAGTATAGATGGTCAGTTTCCCTCCATTTCTCCTACCAGCCTGATTGACATGAGTATCCTGAGGTAGAGAGACATGACTGAGCTCTATGAATATGTGTCCCTAGCCTTGAGCAGCATTCTACCCTAACCTGGGATGATACCACAATATAAACATGAAATGATTGACTTCAACAATTGCCTTAGTTTCTAGTATCATTCTAAGGGGATCCAGTTCCCGACATGGTTGCTAGACCTCGATGCTTTGCCAGAGATGGTCTTCACCTGTCACCTCTAGGCTTTCAGTTACTGGCTAAGAAACTTGTCTCCCCCATACTGCCTTTTTTAGGCAAGGTCTTGAGAACAAAATTGCTGATATGAAAATATCCCTCACAAATAAATTAAAGGTTATGCTGCTAAACTAGAAGTTTAAATCAGAAATTGCACTCTCTGAAAGCACTATTCTGCCTAGAGGATGTTGACATCTGTGCAGTCACAGAAACTTGCTTCAGGGCCAAAGAGAGTACTGGCCTTGCAAGGCTACAATGCCTTCCACACTTTAAGACTACAAAATGACTGCATAAAGGAGGAAGAGGAGTAGCTATCTTAGTCTTTCAGCTTTTCCCGGTTAGGGGTCACCACAGCGGAACTCCCGTCCGCTAATGATTGACAGTGGATTTTTATGGTGCCGAGTTGCCAGCCCGACGCCCAACCTTCAAAGAAGGCACACCCATTCACACATGCACCTACATGCATGTCTTTAACGTCACTCGACCATGGGGATGACATGCAGACTCCACACAGAAGGAGCTCAAGCTGAGTATCAAATGGGAGACCCTCTTGCTGTGAGGCGACAATGCCAACTGCTGCATCACCGTGGCCATAGGAGTATCTATCTTAGTCAAAGATAAATACACTTCTAGCCACCATCCTGGATTTAGTGATTGCCAGGAAACAGCCCTCTGGCACCACCTAGTGACCACCTCACAAAGAATAAGGGAGGTTGCCTGGTGCACTGGCTGAATTTCTGTCTAGTTAATATGAATAGCTTATCAAGCATCCCCTGAAAAGAGGTTATTGGCGTAGTAGGACTAACCTGATCAACAAAGTGTAAATAAATATATGTACATATTTTAAGAGTGCCTGCTTGAATCTGTAGATACATTCTGCTGCATGTGTGTAAATGAAGTGAATTCTGAATGACCTTCAGTTGAAAAACACTTACACTTTGATGAATAAATGTGTATTGTTACATGAGACAGAGATACAGCAAAGTAAGTATTGTCCCTGAATCAGGAATGTAGAATCCAGCATGTATATCTTATGAAATGTTGAATTCTTTCATGGCTAGAGATGAAAGAAAACTCTGAGATACAGAACTTGTCCAAAGAATAGAGATTCATACACAAGCTTGCAACTAAAATATTTTTAAGATTTTTTTTTGCTGTATTAGTTGAACAGTACTTGTCCATAAATCTAATATATACAGTAGTGAAGCAAGCAAGTGATCCTCTGAAGCTTCATTACACAATACTTTGTGTTGCACCGCCTCATTTAGGGGCTCCTGCCCCTCACCACCAACCAAAACTGAGAAGTACTGCAGTTTTCCTCATTATGAGTATTCATTAAAAAAGTTTTACTTTTTCTCTAAAATATTTGTTGGTTTCTTATAGCATTACAGTGCATGTAATTTCTTTTTATTTGCCATGTTATAATTGTAATGATTTTGATCAATCTGTGACAAAAATTGTACTAGGAGTTTATTAAGAGTGCATAGGACATTGTAATAAATATGCTATAACCTCTAACATTTACTTTTCCCCAGGAAAAAGGCTAGGCAGCAAAGGGGAAATAATTCCTGCGTGAACTGGTTTATGACACTGGTTACCTCTAGTAAAACTGATGCATAAATTAACATCACCATTACAGAATCCCATGTGTACTAGAAGTGCAGATTTTGATCGGATAGCCAAGGCCTTTGTTAGAGTGAAAAGTAAAACACAGCACAAAGGCAACCAGATGAATCTTCTTAATATATTACATTTTTTATCGCAAAGTAAATGAACTCAGTAAGAAGACTCAATATTTGGATTAGAAATATTGAAAAGTAGTGGCATAATAATAGTTGCAGCTGCAAAGCATTTAAAAAGAAGAGGAAGTTGAGAAAGGAGGTAATAGATCAGTTTCTTTGCATGCTACAATACTTCAGTAATAGACAGCTCAAGGGATAAAGAAAAGGTAAACTATCTTTGAGATCAAGGTTCCCGACTTTGTTGCACCATTTAAGGTTTGATTTTCACATTGGGATGGTGAGTGTCCAGCCTCAGATGAGTATGAAGCCCCTCTAGGGAATGAGGAGGTTCAGGTGTAAAATGTCATGTAGTAGAAATGTACAACAACATGGATAGAAATGAACATATTAAGCCAGACTAACCTGATAACTACAACTCAGAGAGAGAGAGAGAATGAGAAAATCCAGGAGAAAGAACACGTGCATGGTTCTTTTACTGAGATAATTTCAATATGTTTGAATCATTGAAATTTGCACTGTTGTGATAATGTCAATCTGCTTGCATAGCTGTAATTTTGCCAGGTATGGTCTAAACTACTCTTACCATGGCTTTCATATTCTGGCTAAAGCCTTTGTGCTCCCATGGTGTCCCTTGTAGGCAGAGTCCCCTGATAGACATCCCAACGTAGTAAACTCTAATTTCCAAGATATCTACTTACAATAATTCCTCTGGATAGCATTAAGGTAGTTCTACGCAATGTAAGGAGTCTTAAGAAAAAAAAAATGCAAGAAATTGTGGCCATCCTGTAACATGAACACATTGAAATATGTGTAGTTACTGACACATATTTCAGAGCAATAAAAGCATGCCCTCTATTCCTGCATTTAGCACTTGTCATGTCTCTGTATCTCCTGGCAATTGCAGGAGCATAAAAATATTTGTCAAGGATATCATCACCTCATGAGTGATTTCTCGAGACTCCAAATTGCCCTAATACATGATTAATTACAATGTCAAAGCTAGCCACAGAGCTCTCCTGTATCTCCCTACTGACCATGACAGCTGTCTTAATGCCATAGCTAAAATTTCCATTCATCCCAACATCTTTACATTTGGAAACTTCCGCTGTCCATCAGTAAAATAACTGACCTGCACCACTAATGTTCAGCATGCCAAGTGCTTCTGTGACATTATTAATGTTAACTCTTTTGTACAAGTATACATCCTACTAAAGTCACAAATACCCTTGATCTTGTCCTGAAATATATGCCCCCTTTATACCTTCATGTGTATCATCTTTCCCTCATTAACTCAGACCATAAACTAGTGACATTTTCCTTTAAAACTGGTGCTACATCTTCTTCAAATACTTATGTGCATAAGGATGTCTCAAAAGCAAACCTTCTCAATTGCTTAATATTCTAGGTAAATTCTACTGTAACTATCCTCCAACTGCTATAACCACCTCTTATGCTTCTTACTTTTATTGCCATACAAATAGTTGTATTGCTAAGGGAGTCCCTACATGTACTGAATGTAAAGAAAACATTTAACAACAAACCCCATGTTAGAATAACCAAAATAAACTATAAAACAGTAGAAATAAATTATTTAAAGCAAATAAGATGTGCCGTCTACCTACCTTAAGAATACACTTAAAAAAACTAGGAAAGAACTTAAGAATACCATCAGGAAACGCAAAGTGGAACATGAACTCAAACTAGCCAATGAAACTAGAAATATCTATATTTTTTCTGTAACTATGACAGGAAGTTAAGAACTAACATTTAGTAATGTTTAGAGATGTTTCACAACAATACTGCCTATTCTAATCCAAAGGAAACAGCTAATGCCCTAGTTGACAATTTTAGCATAACTTTTACACCATTCATAGTTAAAACTATTCTACAACTTTCATAGCCATGTGACGCCCCTGCACTGGCCCAGTAATCAAGGAGTCTCAATCCTCACCACTGGCAACAGTGGGTGATGTACAAAGGGTGACAACTACATACACAGTAAAGTGCAATTTCTCTTAAGAGCACACAGAGACCACAGTCAGTCTGGGGCTAGTTTCTGCCTCTTTCTCCAGATCCCCAATAAGACTCCCCACTGGCACAGCTATAGAGTTGAGTCCTTAGCCAGGGTTCCAAGCCAAGTCCTCCAACACTCTCTCTGTCCAACCAGTGCTTTGTGTCCCTGCCCAAGTAGCTGACACACACTTTGAAATTTATTTTACACAAACACACATACACACACACACCTGGGGAAGGCTGGCACAGGTTTACTAGCTGTGCCCCCTTCTGTCCAGACTATAAGGTAGGCCTCACTGCTAGCAGAATCCCTACTTATCAGCTACTATAAGGCCCTTACAAAGGTTGTCCAGTCCTACTGTGTAATGTTACTATTAATTCAAATGCTAGTCTGACCAAGCAAGGCTATTTGAGTGGCCTGTACAGTGTCATGAAATAGATATGCAAGTAGTCTATGAGCTTAAATCTGTCTCACAAATATCAGCCACAAAGATAGGTTTATATATATTTAATAATAAATATTAAAAGAACAAGATAATACTCAGTAAATACAACACAGTTACTTCAGAGTTCAAAATCACAGGAAATATTTAAAACAAACATGCAGGACAATCTCAAATAAATACAGAAAACTTCTAAATGAATCTTTACTATTTTCCTAACTACATCTAAAAAGAGTTACTGTTCCCTAGAAAACTTACAGAGCAAGGCAAGTGCAGATGTGATGATGAGTGGATGTTTTTAGGTCAAAGACAAAATACAAAATGCACAGTCTCTCTCTCAGAGAGTTCTTAAATGAATATCAAATATTACTGCTGGGTTAGCTTGGATGACATCACTTTTTGTCACCTGACTTCATTTCCCAGGCTTAACCTCTTTTGTCAAAAACTAACAGAATTTAACATCTCTGTTTGAAAAATACATAGCCTTCAGATGTCTGCAGTTGCTAGAAGACATAAAACAATAAAACAC
The DNA here is from genome assembly GCF_019279795.1 of Protopterus annectens. Classification (NCBI taxonomy): domain Eukaryota; kingdom Metazoa; phylum Chordata; order Ceratodontiformes; family Protopteridae; genus Protopterus; species Protopterus annectens. The sequence goes on from NC_056746.1 coordinate 972,123,282, forward strand.
TTACAAAACAATGCAGAAGGCACCCTAGTATAGGGTGTATGGACATCCTGCCTCCTTGCTGCATTGAAACTAACTTTTATAGCACAATCGTAAAACAATTTAATTTCAACTTATTTTCTTGAAGTTGTGCAAGTTAACTCTGTATGTTCCAGTTTCTACTATTAAAATGTATACATTTGCACAAGTATATAGTTTATATACATTTCTGTTCTTTTCCAGTAGGGTACACTGTGGACACTTCCTTGAAGCTCAATACTGTGCTAACCCTGTTCAACATACACTTCTGTACCAGTAGTTTAATATACGCATAGCATATAGTTCTAATACTTTTGGTAACACAAGCAATTCCATCATGCTGGTATTCACAAATGACACATATTGTAACTATTTGCAAAATTCCAGCTATCTGGGCTGGCAGTATTTCCCTTGTGTCACAGTTACAACCACCTTTTATATTTACTGTAGATCAAGTCCTCTTAGTGCTTTCAAAAGCTAAGAAAATTTCATCAATAAGTCCTGATAACATAACAGATTGCCTGATTATCTGAACCCCTAATTTAACTCTTTCCTCTAAACCTCTATACTCACTACTGGAAAGCAGCACTGTTAATGCCATTATACAGCCATGGACCCTGGTATCTACAGACCCATTAAGCTCACTAGCCTTGTATCTATTACTGTGTAATGTGTTGTCATGGATCACATTAAACTGGGCATCAAAATCCCTTAACTCTGGACCATCATCAGTTTGTTCTAGTTAAAAGCAAGTTGCATTTACTTAATATTGTTAATTTCTTTGAAAAGTTATCAAAGCAGAGGAAAGCAATTATAATACATAGAGTATATCTGGACCCAGCCAAGTTCCTTGGCACTTTTCTACATGCAGGTATTATTGACAGACTCCAAATCTTACTTTAAATAAATCTTGCATGATGAATTGAAAAGGTTGTTTGAGAGAATCAATGTGGTTAGAGTGGCAGGTCCCACTTCTAAAAGCAAAAAAGCTACTAGTTGTATGCCAAAGGGTTCAGTGCTGAGCTGTTTCCTATTTGGAATCAATTTCTCAGACTTTCAAGCTAACATTCCTTTCATATGGTTGTCTAAGTTTGCCGGCAACAGTAAATTGACTGTTGTTATTTATTCACAATTGCTCTAACATGGACTATACTATGTTAACCAGTGGTGCAAGTACAATAGTGTCAAATTAAACATGAAAAATACAGTACAGTTTATTTTGCAAAGCATATCATATAGGTGACACACCCCCTCCAGTTTGACATTGTGGTAAGGTATCTAGGTACTCTTACTGAGAATTCCTTGTCTTTTGACTATTACATTTGCATAATAGTCTGGATTTTTTTTCTGTCTGGTTCAAATAATTTCCAAAGGTATCTCCTCCAGATTCAGAGAAGTCTTAGTTTCCTTTACTCATCTCTCACAAGACCCATTATTGAATATAAAGCACTTTTGGGCATGTATTTGGAAGAACATATCACTCAACTCAAGAGACCTCAAGAATAGTAACTAAAAAGTCAAGGGCCTCAAGACCTTCACATATGTCATCAGACTAGCAACTCTTTCTCCATAATTAGTGTCTTATAGAGTTCTCCATGATGATCTGTGACTAGCCTCTCAAGCTACAAAAAACAACTTTTGTAGAGCAAATAGTTATTCCAAATACCTTATGTGCATCTTTTCATTCTTTTGTGAAAAGGGCCACAACATGCAATGGCATTAGTCAATACAGGAGCAGAAATAACCATATTTGCAGGAAATAAAAAATTATTTCAAGGATGGTGTGACACCCCAGCACTGACCGAGTAATCAAGGAGCCTCAATCCTCAATACTGGCAACAGTGGGGAACGTACACACTGGGAGGATGACAAGTATGCACACAGTAAAGTGCAATTTCTCTTATGAGCACACAGAGACTGCAGTTAGTCTGGGGCTGGTTTCTCCCTCTCTCTCCAGATCCCCCAATAAGACTCCCCACTGGGACAGCTATAAGGTTGAGTTCTCAGCTGAGTGGCCAAATCAAGACCTCCAGCACCCTCTCTGTCCAACCAGTTCTTCATGTCCCTGCCCAAGCAGCTGATGCACACACACTTTGTGGTTTGATTTATACAAGCACACACACACACACACACACACACACACACACACACACACACACACACACACACACACACACACACACACACACACACACGCGCATATGCACACACTATGCCCCCTTCTATCCCCAGACTATAAGGTAGTTTTCACCACCACCAGCCACTACTTATCAGCTATTTTAAGGCCCTTAGCAAAGGGTGTCCAGTCTTACTGTTTGATGTTACTATCAATACAAATGGTAGTTTGACCAAGAGCAGGGCTATTAGGGGTGGCCTGTACAGTGTCACCAAATAGATATGCAAGTATGTTAACAGCTTAAATATCTCTAGACAGACCAGCCACAACAGAAAGGTTTAAATATATTTAATAACAGATAATAAAAGAACAAGACAATACTAAATATGTATGCATAGTGATAGAGTTCAAAATTACAAGGAATATTTAAAACAACATTGCAGGACAGTCTCAGATAAATACAAATAACATCTAAGCTGTACTTCACTATATTCCTAACTGAATCTAAGAGAAATTACTGTACCCTAGTTAACTCACTTAAAGCATGGCAAGACAGATGTGATGAGTGGATTTTTCCAGTGTATGCTGAAAGGTCAACAGACAAAATGCAAAGTCACGCTCTCAGAGAGTTCTTAAATTAATATCAAATATTACTGATACTTGCAGCATGACATCACTTTTTGTCACCTGACTTCAGTTCCCAGGCTAAAAAACAACAATTGCTAGAAACTACTAGCATTTAGCATCTCCCTGTGAAAATACATAGCCTTCAGATGTTTTCAGATCCTGAAAGTCATAAAACAATAAAACACTTCTACATCTCAAACCTAGTAATTATCTCTCTTTCAAGGCAGCACAGAGAGTCTCCTAGTGTAGACATCCTGTCTCCTGTTGGTTGAAACTGAAAGATAACATCTGTTGTTTATGGCCCAGCAATAAAGTACTTCAGTCTCAACTATTCTTAAGTTTTGCAAGTAAATCTCCTGTTAAAATATATATATATAACAATTACAATAGTGTATAAAAATATCTCTTCAGCAAACATGTCTATACAATATGACATACAATTCTAATACATTTGTAACTCAGGCCTATGAATCATGTTGCTGTTCACAAATGACACATAACCATTTACAGAACTCCATATAGTTGGGCTGACAGTATCTCCTTTTGTTACATTTCTATATAAATCATATTAATATTCACAAATGGCGAACAATTATTTACAGAATTCCAGATAGCTGGGATGGCAATATTTCCTTTTGTGACAGATGGATTGCAAAAGGTACACTGGATATAAAAAGTGCACACACCCTTGTTAAAATGCTAGGTTTCTGTGATATAAAAAAATGAGACCACAATAAATCATTTCAAAACTTTTCCCACCTTTAATATGACCTATAACCTGTACAATTCAATTGAAAAGCAAACATCTGTTAGGGGAAAAATATAAAAAATAAGAAATGTGCAATACCCTGGTTGCATTAGTGTGCACACCCTTAAACTAATACTTTGTTGAAGCACCTTTTGCTTTAATTACAGCATTCAGTCTTCTTGGGTACACACCTGCCATCAATTAAAGAGACTCTGATTAACCCCAAATAAAGTTCAGCTGTCCTAGTAGGATTTTTCTGACATTTACTCAGTTGCCTGCTACAACAAAAGTCATGGTTCACAGAGAGCTTACAAAGCATCAAAGGGATTTCATTGTTGAAAGGTATCAGTCAGGAGAAGGGTACAAAAATATTTCCACAGCATTGGATATATCGTGGAACACAGTGAAGACACTCATCAAAAAGTGGAGAAAATATGGGACAACAGTGACATTGCAAAGAACTGGACGTTCCCTCCAAAACTGATGTAAAGACAAGACGAAAACTGATCAGGGAGGCTGGCAAGAAACTTTCAGCAACACTGAAGGAGCTGCAGGAATTTCTGGCAAGTACTGGTTGTGTACTACATGTGACCTATAATCTGTACAATCTGTCAACAATATCCCATATTCTCCATATGTCTGGCCTATGGGGTAAGATTGCAAGACAGAAGCCTTTTCTTACACAGAAAAACACCCAGGCCTGGCTAAAATTTGTAAAACAATACATTGTCTCCCAATAGCATGTGGGAAAATGTGTTATGGTCTAATGAGACCAAGGCTGAACCTTTTGGCCACCATTCCAAAAGGTACATTTGGCGCAAAAACAACACTTTGCATTAACAAAAGAACACCATCTCCACGGTGAAGCATGGTGATGGCAGTATCATGCTTTGGGATTGCTTTTCTTCAGCTGCAACTGGGGCTTTAGTCAAGTTGGAGAGAATTATGAACAGCTCCAAATACCAGTCACTTTTGTGTCAAAACCTTCAGGCATCTGCTAGAAAGCTGAAGATGAAGAGGAATTTCACCTTTCAACATGACAATGACCCCAAACATACATCCAAATCAACAAACAAATGGCTTCACCAGAAGAAAATTAAAGTTTTGGAATAGCCCAGCCAGAGCCCAGACCTAAATCCAATAGAAAATCTGTGGGGTGACCTGAAGAAGGCTGTGCACAAGAGACGAACTCTTAATTTGGCAAATTTAGAGAGCTTTTGCAAGGAAGAGTGGACAGATATTGCCAAGTCAAGATGTGCCATGCTGATAGACTCCTACACAAGAAGACTGAATGCTGTAATTAAATCAAAAGGTGCTTCAACAAAGTATTTAACGGTGAGTGCACTTATGCAACCAGCTTATTGTACATTTTTAATTTTTTTTGTATTTTGTCCCCCTAAAATATTTGTTTTTCAATTGAATTGTACAGATTATAGGTCACATTAAAGTTGGGAAAAGTTTTGAAATTATTTATTGTGGTCTCCTTTTTTTATATCTCAAAAACCTGGCATTTTAACAGGGTTGTGTACACGTTTTGTACCCACTGTAGATGATCATGGTGGGGAAATGTCAAAAGGTGCTAAGACCAGAATAAAAAAAGGAGCATTTGCTGATGGTTTGCTAATAGTAATAATGGAAATGGTAGTACCTGTACTTGAGAATATTTATGGATTGACCTACTAAATCATAGGGTGTAGGAAAACACAGCTGGACTTTTTCAATTTGGAGTGAAACATTGTGCTGTCAATGCAGTAAAAACTGCAGTTCTTCTTGATGTGAAGTGAAAACCAGTCTATATTATATCATGGAAGAGTATCAGAAATCTGAACCATATTCTGAAGGAAAACAAAGGCATTTCTGAAACTATTCAGAGGAATTATTATAAGTGGATATCTTGCAGCCAACAGTTAGCTCCTACAACAGCCTAGTATGGCCAGTAAGGAAAGCTGATGGAACATGACATAAGACTGTTAATTACCTTGCTATGAATAAAGTACTGCCTCCACTGGCAGTAACAGTTCCTGATATCATTACTGCTGTGGCATAACTGTCTTCTACTGCTGGACATTACAATTGCTGTGCCAGACTTGGCAAACATTTTCTTTTCTATTCCAGTTGAAGAGAACAGCAGTGAACAATTTGCCTTCATTAAGGAGGGCAGGCAGTGCACTGCACAGGTTTTGCCACAATGATTTTTACACCACGAGACTTTGTCTCATGCAATAGTAGCTAGAGACTTGATTGCATTGAGCTGATGATATTTTGATTCTGTGAAAGCAAATAAATGTGGAAAAAGTTCTGTCTGCAGTTCTGTGACACCTCCAAAAGAAAGGATAGATTATTAATGAAAGCAAACTACAGAAAGCAACTGCAGTGAAACTTTTGGCAAGGGTTTGGAATGATATCAGATGAGAACTACTTGAATGTGCAATGAGTAGTATATAGGAAATACCTGTATATTATACAAAGAAATAGGCAAAAGCTTTACCTGGAGTAATAGGGTTTTGAGAGCTTTTTTCACATTTATGTCTGACTCTGTAACAAATTTATAACATGACTAGAAAGAAAATGGACCTTTTTTCTTCCACAGCAATAAACTATATTTGAAGCAGCAAAAATTGTGCTTGGACAAAGTGTTGGACTAAGATGAGTGTATACTAAGTTTTTATTTTTGAAGTGACTGTAAAAACCATTATGGTATAGGGAATGTGGCAGCAAGAAAGTATTTCCAAACAGAAACAACAAATTGGTATTGTAGTCCAAAGTTTTCAAAGACTTAGAATTGTGATTCGGTACCTTGCAACATCATGCGTCAACTATGTATACTGCACTTCTGAATACAGAAGGAATAACAAAACAACACAGAGTGAGTGTGAGTGAAGATTCCATGCAGGATGGTTATGTAATAACATATTAATGACAATATTGATTACACATGTTTCCACCTCACAGAAGTGGAGATGGTATCTGCAAAAATGAGAAAACATTGAACCTGGATCAAAATATATTAGCTGGACTGCTTATGATAACATACAATAATTCTTACAAGCCAACTAAATTGTAGTTTGAAAAATCTTCTTTGTTGGTAGCACCACCTTTTGAATATTTGACAAAGGAGGAACAATGGAAAATGTAGTTTACAGATAGATCTGTACAAATTGGAACTCTTAGCAAAATATGCATTGCAATTGCATTCTCCAAAAACAGAAACCATCTTGTATGATAAAGGACAATCTGGTTCTAGTAACCAAGCAAAACTAAGTGTTGTTGTGTTAACAACTAATTAATTAACAGTCATTTAGCAGCATTCATCAATACTGACAACTGGGCAAAATATAAGGGTTTAACATCATGATTATGACATGGGTATTGAGATGAGTTGAAAATATTTAAAAGACCATTTTGGGGAGGATCTGAAAATTTGCAGCAGAGCTGAGATAAAGTGAAAAGCTTTATCATTGCCTTTGGGCATGTGGGTGTTGGACTTTCTAAAAACTAATTTAAGGAGGCATTATCAAAATCTAGACAGTATGGCACCTGTACAAATTATGGAGAAAAGCATGAATAATATGACAGAAAAGTCATTGAATAGATGGGTTCATAACTGGGGTGGGCAAGTGACACAAGAAGCCACTGTGAAATGTGTGAAAGAGCATGGAATGGCACTAAAAAGTGAAGCAATAATGGACATTATCAAAAAGTATTAAATATGTCAAGAGTCAGGCAATGACTGTTACAGCTTACGTCTTGCAGAAAACTGAAACTGCATTAAGGAAGTAAATTGAGACAAATTTGGTATGTTGATTTTTTTCAGCAAAAATCAACAATATCACCTAAATTTGGTGGACACTTACCAGGTTTATTACTGGCTGTGTCAGTAAAAAAGCAAATTAGCAAGCCATGCTGAAAGGATTTAAGAAGTGGTATTCTGTGTATTCCATAGTGAAATACAGCCAACAGCAAGAAAGAACGCTTATAACCTCCATGTCATGAAACGCCAGTCTCCACCAAAATAAGCAGCAACAATGGTGAATGAAATTACTTCAACGAAGATGAAAAATACAAAACAGATTTAATAATGCAAAAAACAACTGGTTAAGCGCTTTCACTTGCTCCACAGCAAGCTTCATCAGAACGATACATAAAAAACTGTTACCATTTAAATAACCTTGTTGACGCCAAAACCGCTACATTGAATAGATGCGTTTAAAGAAACAGCTCCTGACCCTACTGAAATGTTATGCTAAGCGTGTCCCTGTAAACCTAATTGTGTACATAATACATCGTAACATCAAATAAATGTATAACATACTTATGTACACTAAACAATAAACCTTACCATTAAATCATAAACATGACTAAATAATCAAAAAATGAAACATCTAAATATTAAAAATTAAAAATATAACATTTAAATGTAAATAATGTAAGAATATATGAATTGCTCATTAATATGATAGAAATTCAATATAAAACACATCAAACAGATGCTATTCTACTTAATAAAATATCAAACCATAAAAAGAAGGGGTTTGATGGTTATAATATCATTTAGTCCTGGTGTAGTGGAGGCATCAGTATAAAATTGCCACCACATTTCTTTGTATGATAGCATTCCTTTAAAATCACCTCCCGTACAGTCTGTTTGAACACTGTCCAAAAAGCAAATTTAAAAGAATGTCTGTCCCCATACTTATTAATATGCCTATATAAGGCATTTTTGTCATCCTTGGTTATAATACTGAACAGATGTGCATAAATACACCTGTTAAATTTCCTTTCGGTCTTTCCAATATAAAATCCTGGACAGGCCATGCATTTTGCTAAATAAATAACCATTTTAGTATTACAATTCCCTTGTTGGAATCTGATTCTTATCCTATTCACATTTTCTAACGTAATGCTACCTTCATGATAAATGGTGTAACATTGTTTGCAACTTCCACATTTTTTAGTAGTACGTAAGTGGTTGGAAACATTAGACCAATAGCCTCTCTCAAGGTAATTTTTAACATTACGTCCCATTCTATTAATAAACTGGGGTCGAGTCCCCAAAATGTTGGCAATATCCTGATGTACTAGAATAATGTTCCAATTGTTGACCATAATTTTCTTTATTTTTCCAATATGTGGACCATATTCCAGAACACACATTTTACCATACGTGGTATTGACTTCTAAGAGATGTTCCTGGTTGATATCATTATTGGCCATATCAATATGATTGGAACCTAATAGGGGCATATATCTACTTCCCCATTCCTTAATAACTGTATTACTTACTTCAGACATCATGTTAACATCGTACCCTCTGTCCTTGAATAACGATGTAATAAAAGACACTTCATCTAGTATCTCAGAATAGTCTGAGGTCATTCTTACGGCACGTATAAGTTGCCCTTTATAAATGTTAAGAAATTGCTTCCTGGGATGGTTGCTGGTAAATTCAAGATAGCTATTAGAAAAGGTATTTTTCCTATATATTCTGGATTTAAATCCATTGTCTCCTTTTGAAACATATGAGTCTAGGTAAGGAATACCTGGATGATTGCTAGATGATGCAAATTTAAGAAAAACACTACTCTGGTTCAAATATTCCAGAAATGTTCCTAATGTGGTAGCACAACCAACCCATAAAATATAAATATCATCCAGGTATTGGGAGTAGTATTTGATATGTTTCATATACTCACTCTTGAAAACCATATTTTCCTCCCAATCTAACATTACCAGATTAACGTATATGAGAGCACATGCTGCTCCCATAGCTATGCCTCTGGTTTGCCTAAAATAGTCCCCCTCATAGTAGATGTAATTGTGTTCTAATATCAGTGACATCATGTCCAAAATTAAGCAAGCTTTGACCCATTCTATGTCAGCATACTTTCTAATACTACTGGCAAAGGCTTCTAATTCTTCGTCTTTAAGAATGCAGGAAAACAAATCTATAACATCAATGGTGACGAACAATAATTCATCTTTCCAAAGATGTACAGGGTAATTTTTCAAAAATTCCCAAGAGTCTTTGACTAAATGAGGGTTTTTTTTCATAAATGTGTTTAAGATAGACATCAATTGCGGAACCCTTATGATAGATGCCAAAGTGGGATGTTCAACCCTAAGAAATTTGTATGTGTCCTCCGTAATTCTATTGTCTATCAGGAATTCTTCCAAATGCATGTCTATACTTCTGTAGGCTATATTAATTTAATTGAGAGAAACAATCTCATAATTGCCTGACATATGTAATAAGTCATTCATTTTGGAAGCATATTCCATACTATCATATATGACAATGCCACCCCCTTTGTCGGGTTTCATAACCCTAATACTTCTATCATTCCGTTATTCTTGTAGGACCCTATGTTCTTGCAGAGAGAGGATGAAATTAGTCTTAGTACCACAAATGTGGTTCTGCAACTGATATAACTGTTGGGTGACAGACTTGTCATAAATCAAGATGATAGGATGCATGGGGGGCATGTAAGTACTCTTCTTTCTCAACACTTTGGATACTTTTTTATTATTAGATCCCTGAGAATCTATAGAGTCCTTAAACATAATATCCAAATTTAATTTTCTAATATATTTTTTAATCTCACATAGACAGTCCACTAATCTAAATTTTGTAGTGGGGATGTATTTCATCCCTTTGGAGAGTAGGTCAAAGTGGGTAGTATTTAACAAAACATTTGTATAATTATAGATTTTGAAATTTCTATATGAATTTACAATACCATCTCTCACTATACTCTCTCCAATGTTGTTGTCAATATTGTTAGTGGGAATCAATGTCTCATTTCCTCCCTCATATATTGATCTTTCGTATCCCTTGTGTACTGATGATGTCCTCTCAGTATTATTATTCAAATCACCTAGCAGTGGACTTTTAGAAATTCTATTAATTATCAAACATCTAAATTCATGTAGAGCTCCTTTCTCATCCACATGTCCAGCTAAAGCATTACATTTACTACATATTCTAATCTGGTATAGGTGTTCTGTTATACGTTCCTTGAGGCTCCTATTTGTCTTGCCTATACAGAACAAAACACAAACTGTAAAATAGGCTAGATAATTAAGATCTTTAGTATCACAGTCAGCTCTCACTTTAAAGTCAAATCAAATACCTATATCAGAATGCATGAACTGATTACTACTGTCAAATAAAACAAAAAACTGCATTTCCTACATGGGTAAGTGCCAGGAGCCTCATCCACAAAATTTTGTCTCTTAATACTTTCCAGATAACATAAAAGTCTCTTTAAAGACTTCTTATTCTTAAAACTAAAAAATATGGTGAATTTCCTACAATGTCCTTAATTCTATTATCAGTAAGAAGGACTGACCAATGTTTCTTTATGATGCTAGTAATAATACCAACAGCACTACTATAATGTAAAGGGAATGAAATGCCTCTTCCCTTAGATGTCTTATTATTATTATTGCTCTCTGTACTACCCCTATCAGAAAAATAAGGTCTAGCATGTGATCCCCTCAACTGTATACTCTGTAATAGATCCTGATCAACCTCTCTGTCATTCTTTGCCCGCTCAATAAAATTACACCTCAGTGTCCCAATGTCATTCAAAAAAACATCTTCATACTCATTCAACCTAGAGGCACACATGTCTTACCCCTTGGCAACATTCCTAAAAATGTGTCCAGGGTGTCTGATAGTCCTATGAAGTAGTGAATTTCTATAACAGTCCTTCCTAAGTAATCTAGTCTCAAAGGACAAGTCCAACCATCTAAAGACTTCAGTATCCAAAAACTCAATATTAGTCATAGAATATTTTAATGAAAGTCTTAAAAAAGATGTAGTGTCATGGAGGTATTCAAAAAATCCATGCAGATCACTGACCGTACCCATCCATAACATGAAAACATCATCCACAAACCGAGAATAAAACCTAATATGGTCCAAGTATGTTGTGAATGTGAAAACATACATATTCTCCCATTGGACAAGTACCATGTTGGCATAACTATTGGCACAAGAAGTGTCCATAGCTATGCCAGACTTCTGTCGAAAGTACTCCCCATCAAAAACAAAAGCCTTGTTCTCAAATACAATCTCATTGAAATGACAAATCAATTCTATCCTTGCTCTATCATACATGCTAAATTCAGACAAGTAAGCTTCAACAAACTCTAGTCTGTCTTAATTAGGAATAACAGTGAATAATGACTCTCTGTTGAGACTGTTCTTGAGTACAATGCTGTTGTTTTTGATGGGGAGCACTTTCTACAGAGGTCTGGCATAGCTATGAGCACTTCTTGTGCCAGTAGCTATACCAACGTGGTACTTGGCCAATTTGAGAATATGTATGTTTTTATGTCCACAACACTCTTGGGCCATATTAGGTTTTATTCTCTGTTTGTGGATGATGTTTTCATATGATGGATGGGTACTGTTAGTGATCTGCATGGATTTGCTGAATACCTCCATGACACTACATCTTTTTTAAGACTTTCATTAAAATATTCTATGATGAATATTGAGTTTTTGGATATTGAAGTGTTTAGATGGCTGGACTTGTCCTTTGGGACTAGATTATTTAGGAAGGATTGTTATAGAAATTTGATACTTCATAGGACTAGCATGCACCCTGGACATGTTTTTAGGAATGTTGTCAAGAGGCAAGGCATGCATGTCTCTAGGTTGAATGTGTGAATGAAACATGTACATTTACATAACAACATGTGGATTTACATTGAGTAATTCACATCTGTTTACATATGAGCATTGTACTCTATGATTGGTCTGATGAGGGCAGAGTACAGTGGGATAATGACCTCTTTGGACCTAGATGTCACACCTTTACTTATAAGTTACCTAGCATAAAAAGATTTCCTCACTACTGTGGCCATGTGGTGGTCGAAGGTAAGGCTACTGTCTATGTGCATACCCAGATCCCTAACCACTGAGTTGGCTTTTAGGGGTGTATTATCAACATGGTAATTAGCCAGGATGGTTGACTTTCTAAAGGGTAGAATTATACATTTCTTAGTACTGTGTTTAAGACCATGGCTTTGCAACCATTTGTTAGTCAGAGATAGGCCTTCTTGAAGAATGCTAGTATCTGCAGGGGAGTCAGTGTTAATCCCCAGCATGCAATCATCTGCAAAATCAGCCATAAATTTTTAACATTTGCTTCCATTTTTGAGAAATAGATGCCCAAAATGAGAAGGCCCACTACCAAGCCCTGGAGGAGACTGCTAGTGAATGGCTTCTTGGTGGAGATGGCCTCACCTATTTTGACCCCCTGGGTCCTATAAGTAAGCCACTTGGCTATCCAGAGGATGATAAAAGGGTTTATACCTAAATTAGTGAGGTTGTCTATAATGCCTGACTGGGGTATTATATCAAAATTCTTGGTTAGGTCAAGGCAAGCTGTGCACACAGTCTTGCATTAATGCTTGGGTGACCATCTCAAACAAGTCCACCAAATCTAATAGGCATGACCTTCCTTTAACAAAGCCAAACTATGATGGGTCCAGGATTTCCAGATTACCTGCATCCTCATTTATCATGTCTACGATGCTTCTTTCATTGGCCTTATATGTGAGGCTAGTCATACTTATGAGCCTGTAGTTAACCTGATCAATTGTTGGACCTCCTTTATGCAAGGGAATGACTGTAGCTGTCTTTCATTCCTTGGGCACAAAACCTGACTGTAGGCTCTAGTTGAAAAGGGATTCAAGTGGACCAGAGAACTCATGTTTTATGTTAGTTGTTAAGAATTCCAGTGCCCATCAATGCAGTGTTTTTAGCCTTGAAAAGTGCATTGATGACCTATTGTTTGGTAATGGGTGGGGGTATTGAGGTATGTGGTATCAAATGTTTCAATACCTCAGAATACCCATTTCAACCAGATTGGCCACAGAGAGCACCAAGAAGTGTATATCTATGGCTACTGATTTATCAGGGAGGAGTGAGGGAAATTTAAATATTTTACAGGTGAATAAGACAAGGAACTTGAGCAATTGCACAGCTATGCACAAACTAGATGCTCTAGTAGTTAAAACATGTGTCTAGACAGTAAAGGTATTGTAAGGGAAACAGACTTTTAGAGATTGGCATCTGCACAGATTTAAAGAACTAGAACACTTTTAGAATAACATACCCAGTAAGCCTTCAACCAGCAATTCCCAGCTCAGAAGGGCATAGGCTATCCACCCCTGCCACAAGAATGTAGACCACAAAAATTCTTAATGTAAAATAACTGGTTTGGAGTCCAAGTGTTTACATCAGAACTAAGACACTTGGAATAAGAGGCATAAGAAGTATTCACTAGTGATCCCAGCTGAGAAGGGTGGAGGCTACCCTCTCCTCCTACAAGAGTGTAGACCAGAAACCATCTTAATGTAGAATAACAGGTTTGGAGTCTAAGCACTTAAATCAGAACTAAGACACTTTTAGAGTAATAGACCCAATAAACTTTCAACCAACAATTCCCAACTCAGAAGGGTGTAAGCTACCTCATTTGCCACAAGAGTGTAGGCCACAACCCTTGCTTATGTAAGATATCTAGTTTGTAGCCCAAGTGCTTGATCAGAACTAAGAGACTTAGAATAACAGTTACAGTGTAATCAGGCTATTAACAAACAATAATAAATGCAGCAAATGAAATGCAATTGAACAATTTAAGAACACAAATACAGTAAAACTGAATAAAGTACAATGTTTAGTAAGTTGGAAGGTAGGAAAAATAAAGATAATTCAAGTTTAAGAGACTAAGGGGGAAGGGCCTGCCTAGTTGATCTCTCAGCTCTCAGTAGAATGACCTAATGAGATAAAACTGAGAGGAGAGTCCAAAATTAGATCTATAGTAGAGGCAGGTAACACAAAAGCCACCAAGTTTAAAACCAGAAACAGCAGCAGGGTGAGTGGGTGGGAAAAATAAATGCAGGCAGAGATCAGCAATAGTCAAGCATAGAACAGCAAGCCAAAGAAAATCACTACAGCTCAATAAAGATGCCACTAAATATTTGTAGTTAAATGGGGAATGCTATTTCTCAGCTCTTCCTACTAATTAGTTGGATGTTATTCATTGTCTGCAAAATAAGTCTTTTCTAATTGACCCTAGCCAAGACCTCTTAAAACTTCAAAAAGAACAAAGAACCTAAAAACAAAACAAAATGCAATATAAGAAAAAGATAAAAAATAGAATTAACCAAACCTTAAATTAATAACTTCAATCTGAAATCAAATGCAGACAGAGATCAGTAATAGGCAAAGAACAACAAGTCAAAGAAGCACTATGGCTAAATAAAAATGCCACTAAATACTTGTAGTTAAATTAGGAATGCAGTTTCTCATCTCCTCCCACTAATTAGCTGGATGTTATTCACTATCTGCAAAAGAATTGTTTTCTAACTGTCCCTAGCCAAGACCTCTTGAAACTCCAAAAAGAACAACAACAAAATAAAATAAAACAAAACAAAATGCAACATACAAAAATATAAAAAAATAGAAGTAACCAAACTTTAAATGAATAACTCCAATCCAAAATCAAAATGCAAACAGAGATCAGCAATAGTCAGGCAGAGATAACATAGTCATTAAAACCATAAAAATGCACTGGGAAAACAGTCTGTGGCTTCAAAAGGTACTGGTAGCATAGCAAAACTTACAAGAATAAAAGTACATTGCTTCTCTGTCCAGTGCTTTCTCTCCAGTGCTGTCCAAATTGATGAGAAGGACAAGGTAATAATAGCCCAGTCTCCAAAAGCACCAGACAAGCAACTCATGTCTGTCAAGTAAATTGTCCAAAAATCTACTAAAAGCTGACAAACTGAAGATACCAACAACAAAACAGCCTGCTAACAACAGTGAAGACAGATCTGGAGTTAATGATCTGTCACCATCTTTGGGGATGTGTCATTGACTATTCTTCTCTAGATCACGTCTAAGGTTTAACAGGTATTTAAGCTTGAAAAGTAGTAATTCATCACTTGCAGTCTTGACAGCTCAATTCAAGTCAATAAATACAGCACCTGAAATTATTTGTTTGCATCTGATAGATGAGTAAATGGCTGTATATTATGTTCTGCTCTGACTCCATGCAGGGAATCAGTTAATGGCCTTTACTTATTAACAAGTCCAGCTGTGTGTGTGCATATGTGTGTGTGTGTTTGTGCTTAAAGAATTTTATTAAAAAGTTTTCTAAGTTGTCAAAGTATAGATGTATGATAAAAATCTTGAGGCTTTTGTGAGGAAGAACATTTGGGCAATGGAATTATTATAGTGTTGTTAAAGTAGTATTTAGGTATTAAGAAACAGAATGAAAATGTGTGTGATATGTTGGGCACCTGTCAAATCTTCGAACGCTCAAAATTTCGAACGTTACATGGTCAAGACCAGAAGTTCAAAATTTTGAGTGCTCGAAGATAGGGAGAATTTCCCTTTTCTGCGATGAAGTGCGGTCTCGGAGTTGGTATAATTAAGTAGGAAGGTGTGGAGGTGCAGGGGGGCTTGCCCCCCTGCCTACACTGTTAAAGTGTTTTTTTCTGTGTTTTCTTTTTTTTTTTTTTATGTTCGAACATCCAAATGTCGAACATTTGGTCTCGACCATGTAATGTTTAACATTTTGGATGTTCGAACATTTTACATAGAACCGATATGTTTGATTGCTGCTGTAGTTTCTGTGGTTAGCAGGGTGTTAGGAAAACAGTTTGGAGCTTTTTCTGTCATGCTGTTAGTCATTTCTTAATTTGTTGTTCTGAGCTGGCAGGCAAATAGAATGTGTGATGATAATCTGTTGAAGGATTGCAGTTGGTCCATAGAGTGTGGGAACATTGATGGATTCATGGTGAATGTTTTAATGAATGCTTTCATTTCTTCAGGCAGTCTGGGACTGAAGTATGGAGTAGTCCTTTTGGGGTACTGGGGGTTTGAGTTGCACACATTTTTATTCTCTCCAATAATTTATTATTGAATTTTGATATATATTCTTGCTTAGCTCTAGGGGAAGTGGGCTTTTCTAGCTTGATCTTTAATATATGATCACTTTGGTTCTTATTTTTTCTCAAAGATTGTCATGCTCTGACTCTGTCTGAAGAAGGCTTTAACCTTTGAATTTATCCAGGGGAAACCATGAGTCCTAATTCTTTTAGAAGTAACTGGCTAGAGCCTGATGACAATAGCCATAATGAGTGAGTTAAAATTGTTTACTTAAGTGCAGCTGTTGGACAATTAGCTAGACTAGCAGACCAGTCAGTTGAAAGTAGGAAATACAGAAATCCTTCTCATTAAGTTTTAAGAAGCTTCTGAACAATCTAATATTTGGTGTTGGTTTGGTGGTTTTGCATGATATGAATGCAGTGAAATGGAAGTGGTTGTTCCGGGAATCTAGGTGATAAGTAATATTTAAGAGCTTATTCAGCATGTTTATAATTAACAAGTCTAGTGAGGAATGTGCTTATGAATTTTAGGCCCTGTAGGGAATGGAAAAGAATGCAACTAGATACCAAGCTTTGCAAAAAAAAAGTTATTTATTCCATATAATATAACCTAAATGAAGGTGTTTCTAAATGGCATATCTTGTGGTATTTCTCAAAACATGCACAGCACCTTAAACTCAGTATAAAATATACTGGAAAATATTCTCTGGTAACAGATGCACCCCTAGTACTCTATAACCATCTCTGTGTTTACCTTTTCTAGTATACAGACCTCCACTATCCAGAACAGTTTTATTTATTTTTTATTTATTTTTATTTCCAGTTTGATTACCGAGGAAGTCCACTGGGCCCAAATGATCATTTTCAGTGGAGGCCCGGGGAGAAAAGCTCCAAGATACATAACACAGTACAGATACAAAAGATACAGAACTATAAATGATACTTTATGTAGAACAGTTCACAAATATGTACATTCAGTGTCACGCATAGGCAAAAAAAATCATTGTGGTTGATCTTAAGGGTTATACAGATTCATTTATGCAAACACTCTTATGTAGTAGGTGTGGAAACACTTTACATATACACGTTTAAAGCAAATGTGGAAACACTTTACATGCACTCATTTAAAGTAAGATGCTATTTACAATATTTACAAGTTGAGTTGTGTGTTAAGTAGCTATAGGAGTTATAGAGAGCTTAGATACACTCATAGGAAAGTAGCTATGGGAGTTTTTGAGAGCTTAGGAACCTGGGAGAAAACCTCCTGGGGGCATACACTTAGATAGATTTAGGTAGGGTGAAGGCAGGTACATTTCCATTTAGTGGACAGGTGTTTGAAAAGCTGGGTTTTGAAGTTTTCTGAGTTTGGTATAGTTCTTAGAGTGGAAGGGAGAGAATTCCATTTCTTGCCTAGTGAGAAAGAGAGGAGAAATTGGCCATTAAGATTTTTGGGCTTGTGGCTAGCAATTAAGTTTTGATGTTCAGATCTAAGAGTTCTGTTAGGGGTGTAGGGGGGAAGGATAATTGTTAGAGCTGGACATTTCGTAGGGTGAAATACAGGTCTGTGTGCAGTGGTGAGTTATAGGTAGTTTAGGTAGTTTAGGAGTTTGAGCCACTTCAGAGATTGTAGGGTAAGGCAACGATGGGTGGAATGTTTGGATTTGGTGGCAAATTTAGAGATTTTTTTGTAGCAGTTTTCTAGTTTGGATGTGATAGAGGAGGACAGGTTGGTTAGGAGATGGGCTCCATATAATAAGGAGGGAAGAAGATAAGAAGTGGCCAGCGTATGCCTAGTAGAGTTGGAGAGAAAGCGATTATTCCTGCATAGCATACCTAGTTTTTGGTGGGTTTTCTTAATATTTTGGTGAATATGGATGTCAGACTTGAGGTATTCGTCAATAGTAATGCCGAGTAGTTTAGCGGAAGGAACCCCTTCTATAGGTGAGTTGGTTTGACTAAGGACTTTGAAAGCATTTTTGTCATAGGAGTAAGTCTTTGTGGGGGGGGGTAGTAGAATTTTGGATTTATTTGCATTGAGAGAGAGGTGGTTGAAAAAGCAGTTTGCGTTTTAGTCAGCAATTCAGAGAGGTTAGAGCCAGAGCAGACTAAGGTTGAATCGTCTGTGTATTGAATGATTTTGGCATCAGGAATAGCAGTGTGAAAGTTATTGATTAAGATGTTAAAAAGCATAGGCCCAAGGATGGATCCCTGTGGTACGCCAGTTGGGGTAGTTAAGAAGGAAGAGGTGGAGTTCTTCCATTTGACTGCCTGTGATCTGTATGATAGATAACTGGAAAACCAGGATAAAGTGTTTGGTGAGAGATGAAGATTTGAGAGCTGAAAGAGAAGGTGTTTATGGGAAACAGTATTGAATGCTTTAGACAGTTCGAAGAAAACAGTAGAAACCAAGTGTCCTGAATCTCAGGCTTGATTGACAGTTTCTAGGAAAGAGAGTAGAGCGGTTATAGTGCTATGGCCTGGGCGGAAGCCATGTTGGGTAGGTGTAAGAAGATGGTTTTGTGTCAGGAAAGGCATAAGTTGGAGGTGGATGCACTTTTCTAGATTTTTTTGAGATTGGTGAGAGCAGAGCAATAGGGCAGAAGTTTGAGATGCTGGTATTTTTGCCTCCTTTATGAAGAGGAAGGATATAAGCTGAGTGCCAGAGTTTGGGGACATATGATTCCTTTATAGATCTGTTAATATTGATGCTGATTGGGAGAGCTATACCATCAGCAGCACATTTTATGAAGGAGGAGGAAATATTGTCAAGAGCATTAAAGCATGGTTTAAGTTTAGACAGAAGTCTTTTTATAAAGTTAGTGGAGACATGTTTGAGCTCGAACATAAGGGGATGGTTATTAGGGGAATTAGATGGAGAAGAGTGAGGGACTGGCAGGCTATTGTTGGGGAAAGTCTTTGTTAGGTCAGAAATAGTTTCTATAAAAAATAAGTTAAATTCAGAGCCTAGTTCAAGGTCGGATTTACTTGGGTCAGGACAGGGGTTATTTTTGGAGCCTGGATTAAGAAGTATGTTTATTGATTTCCAGAATTGCTTGGGGTTTTATTGTTATTGGACTGGAGCTTGATGTAGTAGGATTTTTTGTCCTTATTGATTAGCTGTTTTGCACGGTTACGGAGATGTTTGTATTGGAGCAGGGTATTGGGCAGTTTATTGTTTTGGTAAAGCTTCCATAATTTGTTCCTTTGGTGCATAAGTTGTTTTGTATCTTTGGATAGCCAAGGAGCTGTATTAGTTTTTACCCTTTTGTTTCTTAGTGGGGCTAGAGAGTTTAGAGTGTCTAGGAAGACAGAGTTGAAGTCTCTAGCATTGTTGAGAGGAAGGGTGTTTAGGATTTGCCAGTTCATTTGTTTGAGAATGTTTGAGAAAGTTGTGGGGTTGAAGCTACTGAGGTTGCGAGTGAGAATATATTGGTGCTGATGAGGGGTAGAGTTAGTTGAGCGATGAATGAAAGCTGGGAGGTGGTCACTAATAGTGTCAGGAATTCTGCCAGAATTGGTTATTTTATTTGGATCAGAGACTAGCATCCAATCAATAGTGGATCCGGGGGGATTTGTTTTGTTAGGTCGGGTGATGGAGAGGATTATTTGAGTAAAGTTATAGAGATTAATGGATAGGGAGGGAGAGGGACTATTGAATTTATTCCAGTCAATATTTATTTCCCCTAGAATGTAAATTTTGTAGTTAATTTCAGTTGATGCCCATAGGAGAATATCTTTGAGGGTAGAGCTATTGTTACCAGTTGAGATATATAGGGCAATGATGCAGATATTTTTGTGTTTATTCTTTTTTAGTAGTTCAGCTGTAAGTTCAGCGTTGTTGAATTGAGGAATTGAAATTGGAATTTGGAGGGGAATTATGGTAAGAAGGTTGGAGTAGACTAAGGCAGTGCCACCACCTTTTTTATTTAGTCGGTCATTTCTGAGAGTATGAAACCCTGGGGGCAGGATCTCAGAGTCAGATATATGGGATTTGAGCCAGGTTTTGGAGATGGCTAAGATGTCTGGTTGGTTATAGCTTAGCCGAGCTTGAAATTTGTGATTTTTTGTTGTTAAGACTCTGGGCGTTGATAGTAAAGATTTTTAGGGTGTTGTGGGTGGAGGAAGGAGATAAGGGGTAGGTGTTGTTAATAAAGGGACTGGGACCAGGGTTGGGATGGATATCTCCAGCTAAGACTAGGTTGTTGAAGGAAATAACCTTTAGCCATTTAGGTTTGCAAAGTAAGAGTTTAGGTAGATCTAAGATTAGTTTAGGTGTCAGTATCTTAGCTGTGGTGGAGAAGATTTTAGGATGGAATAGGTGCAGAGAGTTAGGCTGAAAGAGTGAAGGGGAGATAGAATGCAAATGAGAGTAAGACTGAGGGTGAAGGTGGGTTTGTATGGTGGTTATTTTTGTAGGTAATATTGGACAAGCAGTGGAGGATATGAGCTGGCATAGCATAAAGGAATTAGGAACACAAGGAGGAAGCAGGGGGCCTGGAGGGTGCAGAGAATTAAGGAAAGCATATCTGTGCAAATGAATGATAGGTGTAGATTTGGAGAAGATAGATGGCTATGCAGAAGAGAGGGTTTAGAAAGAGATGCAGGTTTTCTTAAAATTATCAGAAAGAGGAGGGGACTTTAATTGTTAGGGAGGTAGATAGAGTGATGCGTTTAAGTGGGATGGCTGTAAGTAGGTGGAGTAATGAGGGAAGAGCTCCTATTGGGTAATTAGGCTGGCTGGGTGGGGAAAGGGAAGAATAAAGGTAGGCGTACTGGGGGCGTATGGGAATTGGGGGCAGGGTAGGGTAGCATAATGAGCCTCCAGGGTGAACAGAGCAGGAAGAGCCAGGTAGGTGTAAGAGGTCCACAAGCAGCAAGAAACAATCAGTTACTGGGGCTCTGTAGATGGGACTGAGTGTAGGCTAGAGGGAGGTAAATTGCAGAGATTTAGCCAGAAGTAGAGGTAAAGGGCAGAGCTGTTATTTCACCTTTCCTAAAAGTGAAATGTTTGAAAAGTTAGCTTAGGTTTGAAAGTAGGCACTGGGCCGCATAACTAGTTAGCATGGTGGAGCCTTGTTCATTATTGGAATTAACCAGACAAATCGCTCTACCAACTAACAATGGCCATGCACCACCACCCAGAGAATCAAGAAAGAGCTATCAATCTGTCAATCCTTTTCATGTAAGATTAACTGCTGTGAGTGTGTGTGTGTGTGTGTGTGTGTGTGTGTGTGTGTGTGTGTGTGTGTGTGTGTGTGTGTGTGTGTGTGTGTGTGTGTGTGTGTGTGTGTGTATCTTTCTGTCTGTCTCTCTGGTCTTTTTCCTTTGGATATGAAGCTTTACAACCACAGCCACTGCTCTTATCTCCCAGGTCCCCTTATCAAGAGTGAATGCACTCTGATTTGGGTTTTCCTCAGTCCTTAGCCCTTTCTCATAGCTCTGTAACCCATGTATTACCAACACCTGCTCAATAATTTCTTCAAGCAGGCCATACCTTCTATAAAGACACAAGCTGCTATAATCTACTATAATACATGCCTGCTTAAAGTAATATTGATTAACATTTACTGCTATGTCACAATCAAATTCTGGCTCCTTTTGTTTCAGTGTCTGCCTAATTTATTTTCCTAGCTATTTTGCTTTATGACCCTTATACACAGAACTCTCTACATTTTGCTTAGAGCCCATACACTTTAGCTGTAGATCCCTGTCTTTACAAACCTGGTAAACAGAACCTTCTTAGACTTGACTAGAGCTCCTGTGTATAGCTCAATAGGGATCTCCCTAGGGCTATTTCCAAGGTTATCATGACTCTGCATGCAGTCTTTTCATTTAATGTTTTTTCTTGTGTTAATCTCCAGCTGGTTTTGTGTGAATGAAGACCACTCATCTATATACATATATTTTCTTTTCTGTAGCCTTCTGGTATGGGTCTCTCAAAACGCATTTGTTCTACCTTTGATCCTTCTGCATTACTGACAGTTGCTTATTGCCTAGAGTATTGATTTTCTGTCCTGTACTGACAGAAATAGGCTTAAAACTCTGATAAGTTATTGTCTCTACCTTTCTAACTACATTAGTGTAACCTCATTTACTGGTACATTTCTTTTCTTCAACAATTACCTGTTCTTTAGAATTATCCCCTTCCGATGCTTTCATTTTAACTTGACATAAATTTGCACTTCTATCTAGGGTGTGCATATCCTTACTTCTTATGTTTATTCCCTTAATGTACACTCTCTTGGTGACTGATTCCTTTCCTTCTGTTCTGGTAATCACCTCTACTCTTTGCCTTGCAACATTTAGAGGCTACATTGAGCTTTCTACCACTTGTATTGTAGCAACTTCAAGCAACCTTATCTTAGTGTATGAATATCTTCCTTCTATTAGCTTTAGTGTTACATGCTGCTCTGTCTTAACAGGCTACAATATTTTACTGTGAAAGCATCTCACTTCTTCAGTTGCTCCTTTTGCAGGATGCTCTGACTCAGTATGGTGTAATATTTTGGTGTTCAAATCTTTTATTTGTACAAATACTAAACTTGTATCACAGCAGGTTGCAACTTATTGTGCAAGGTCCTTCTTTTTTCCTGGTCCTGCTCCTATGAAATACCTTGTTATATGGGTATGCTGACATATTTCTTTAAATGGTGCATGCTCTTCCACAGTCTGTGTCTCTAATCCAGTCTTTGTATCTTTACGGCTTTCTGTTAATATTCCTAGGTCTTTTGGGGGTTAATATACTTTAATCCATTTGTGTGATGGTTGCTTCCCCTCTTTTTGAATAAGTTTGGCAGAGGCATAATCAATCCATTGGGAAACATAAACATTTTCTCATTTCTTTATGCTGTGGGTATTACACTCCCAAATACCTGAATAGTTTAAAGCAGAATGAAACTCTCTCCATTGACCTATCTTCTAATTGCAAGTATAATGCAAGGGCAGCAAACATTTCAGTTAATAACTACATTTCACAATTGCAGCAAATAATTCAGATGGTTACTGAATTTCACAAGGGAGACACTCAGATCAATTTGTACTGAATTTCAAAATGACAGAAACATACAGCTGCATTCCTCCAAATGAAACACTTCTTAACACTAATTTCTAGAAGCAAGAACACACATTTTCATGAAGCAGAACTCGGCATTATAGTTTCACTTTATCAATAAAGACAGCTTCCCTGCATCACAAGACAGCAATGTTCTCTTTTTCTGTGGATAAATCACCCTTATATAAGCAGCAACAGTTTGTGCCCTGTGATTTTAGGCATACAAGTCTTTGCCCACATTTCCTCCCTCAATGCAGAAATAAATGCAGCAGGAAAATAAAGTTTCCAAGCTAAAACAGTGTATTCCATTCAATATAGTTTAAAATGCAGGTGCCTTTAAATGACACAGCAACCTGTGACCTTCTCACAAAGTGCGCAGTCTCTCACACACAGCTACAATTTGCTGGGAAAACAGTCTGTTATGCAGATTCATTTCTGGAACTTTCCAGCCTTTTGTTTGATCTCCTTCTCTGGTGCATGGACCTCTACTACCCAGGACCGCTTGCTATGGTCTTTCAATTCTATTCAGCAAGGGTGACTACTGTCCATCTCTCTCTCTCTCTCTCTCTCTCTCTCTCTCTGTTCATTTCTCTCTACTTTCGTATAGCTCAATAACTCATTCTTTATCAACAGCTGTTCAATCATTACTTTAGCCAGGGCATATCTTCACTAAACACACAGGCTGCTGTAATATACTATACTATACTATACTCTAATATATGTCAATTTAAAATAATATTGATTAACATTTACTGCTACATTTTCATGCAGTTCATAAAGTCAACGTGTCATAATATTACATATACACAAACCTTTATATAGTTTGATAGACTCAACATGTCACAATTAAAGACAAAAGATGAGTATGACCATACTGAGTTGGGTACCTAAGTATTTAGTTATTGCATAGTCTCACGAGGTCAACATTAATGTATTCCAAATAGCTTTTTCTTCTCAAAAAGCTCAGCACTTGTCTTATAAGCATATCCCTTGTCTTATAAGCATTCTCTTTGCAGGTCAAGCACTCCTATATTATACAAATCTCTCACTAGCAAAACCCCCCAGGAGTGCCCACTTCCCTGCTAAGCCCACTACTTTTCTGTCCCATACCAACTCATAAATCTTTCTAGCATGTCGAAGGGTCAGATGCTGGCGTCCTCTCCTGCCCAGTTGGTGAATCTGGGAATTCTGAGACAATGTTACAATTGCCTCATGTACACAGACAACCCTCTCCTCCTCCCACGTAACACTAACACTTGCGAGAGATGCAGCTATTTAGCCAAACTGGAGGCTGAGCTCTCTCAACTCAGGACTGGCAAGACCAGGCAGGAGGAGAAGGCAACTACACACACCACAATACCAGTCTCACATAACTCAACCACACCACTGAATCAAACACATAAACACACCAAGACATACTCGGAGGCTCTGAGTAAAAATTTACCTAAACAGCAGAGGCCTCCAAAGCAGACACCCAAGCAACTGCAAACTCAATACACCACACAAACAACACATAAACAACAAAAATCAGTGTGCAAAGCAGTCACTGCCCTTAAGGCCAAATACAACACCAAACATACTTGTCATAGGTGACTCCATAGTCAGACACACTGACGTCCCACTCACCAGGCTGAACAAGGAGAAGGTCACGGTAAGCTGCCTATCGAGCGCTAGAATCCGCCACATAACACAAGCACTCAGGTCACTCCACGGCAAGTACAAGTATGACACAGTCATTGTCCGTGCTGGTGTGAACAACCTGAGACGTACCTCCCTGGACTACATGAAAAGAGACATAGAGGAGCTCTCTGATTATGTAGCCCAGGCAGGTATGACCCTGACCCTGAGCAGTATCCTTCCTTCACCAAGAATGATGCCACAATATAGTGACAAGATGATCAGCTTTAACAATTGGTTTAATTTCTGGTGTCATTCAAAGGGGATCCAGTGCCTGTCTGCCTGGGATGACATGCTCGACAAGCCACGCTGCTTCGCCAGGGACGGCTTGCACCTGTCACCCCTGGGATTCCGGATATTGGCTAAGGCTCTTGCCACCCCCATAGTGCCTTTTTAGGCAAGGCTCAAATTCTAAACCTACCACCCTAGAAAACAAAACGTGAGGAAACTAAGGGTAATGCTGCTCAATGCCAGAAGTCTAAATCTCAAAATGCACACACTCGAGGCCCTTCTCAGTATGGAGAACATCGATGTCTGTGCTGTGACTGAAACCTGGTTCAAGGCTCCTGAGAGCACCCGCACTATCAGGTTTCATCTCATATCATGCGTTCCGCCCCAAAACCCGGACCACACCACAAAAGGAGGGGTGTATCCATATTCATCAAGGATACCCACACCTCCAGGTTGGTGGCTACGCCGAAGCATCGGAAACCATCCAGGTGCAATTAACCATAGGCAAAACTGCTCTACAATTTGTAGCATGCTACAGGCCACCCTCTCAAACTCAGGAAACCCACACAGCCTTCCTGAAGACACTGGAGGGTATAAATGTATCACCAAACACCATCATATTGGGTGACTTCAACTACCGAATATAGACTGGGAACATTACTCAAGCCCAAACTTTCAAGCAGGCCATACCTTCTATAAAGACACAGGCTGCTATAATCTACTATAATACATGCCTGCTTAAAGTAATATTGATTAACATTTACTGCTATGTCACAATCAAATTCTGGCTCCTTTTGTTTCAGTGTCTGCGTAATTTATTTTCCTTGCTATTTTGCTTTATGACCCTGATACACAGAACTCTCTGCATTTTGCTTAGTGCCTATATCCTTTAGCTGTAGATCCCTTTCTTTACAAACCTGGTGAATAGAACCTTCTTAGACTTGACTAGAGCTCCTGTGTATAGCTCAATAGGGATCTCACTAGGGCTATTCCCAAGGTTATCATGACTCTGCATGCAGTCTTTTCATTTAATGTTTTTTCTTGTGTTAATCTCCAGCTGGTTTTGTGTGAATGAAGACCACTCATCTATATACATATATTTTCTTTTCTGTAGCCTTCTGGTATGGGCCTCTCAAAACACATTTGTTCTACCTTTGATCCTTCTGCATTACTGACAGTTGCCTATTGCCTAGAGTCTTGATTTTCTGTCCTGTACTGACAGAAATAGGCTTAAAACTCTGATAAGTTATTGTCTCTGCCTTTCTAACTACATTAGTGCAACCTCATTTACTGGTACATTTCTTTTCTTCAACAATTACCTGTTGTTTAGTATTATCTCCTTTCGATGCTTTCATTTTAACTTGACAGAAATTTTCACTTCTATCTAGGGTGTGCATATCCTTACTTCTTATGTTTATTCCCTTAATGTACACTCTCTTGGTGACTGATTCCTTTCCTTCTGTTGTGGTAATCACCTCTACTCTTTGCCTTGCAACATTTAGAGGCTACATTGAGCTTTCTACCACTTGTATTGTAGCAACTTCAAGCAACCTTATCTTAGTGTATGAATATCTTCCTTCTATTAGCTTTAGTGTTACATGCTGCTCTGTCTTAACAGGCTACAATATTTTACTGTGAAAGCATCTCACTTCTTCAGTTGATCCTTTTGCAGGATGCTCTGACTCAGTATGGTGTAATATTTTGGTGTTCAAATCTTTTATTTGTACAAATACTAAACTTGTATCACAGCAGGTTGCAACTTATTGTGCAAGGTCCTTCTTTTTTCTGGTCCTGTTCCTATGAAATACCTTGTTATATGGGTATGCTGACATATTTCTTTAAATGGTGCATGCTCTTCCACACTCTGTGTCTCTAATCCAGTCTTTGTATCTTTACGGCTTTCCGTTAGTATTACTAGATCTTTTGGGGGTTGATATACTTTAATCCATTTGTGTGATGGTTGCTTCCCCTCTTTTTGAATAAGTTTGGCAGAGTCATAATCAATCCATTGGGAAACATAAACATTTTCGCATTTCTTTATGCTGTGGGTATTACACTTCCAAATACCTGAATAGTTTAAAGCAGAATGAAACTCTCTCCATTGACCTATCTTCTAATTGCAAGTATAATGCAAGGGCAGCAAACATTTCAGTTAATAACTACATTTCACAATTGCAGCAAATAGTTTAGATGGTTACTGAATTTCACAAGGGAGACACTCAGATCAATTTGTACTGAATTTCAAAATGACAGAAACATACAGCTGCATTCCTCCAAATGAAACACTTCTTAACATTAATTTCTAGAAGCAAGAACACACATTTTCATGAAGCAGAACTCAGCATTATAGTTTCACTTTATCAATAAAGACAGCTTCCCTGCACCACAAGACAGCAATGTTCTCTTTTTCTGTGGATAAATCACCCTTATATAAGCAGCAACAGTTTGTGCCCTGTGATTTTAGGCATACAAGTCTTTGCCCACATTTCCTCCCTCAATGCAGAAAAAAATGCAGCAGGAAAATAAAGTTTCCAAGCTAAAACAGTGTATTCCATTCAATATAGTTTAAAATGCAGGTGCCTTTAAATGACACAGCAACCTGTGACCTTCTCACAAAGTGCGCAGTCTCTTACACGCAGCTACAATTTGCTGGGAAAACAGTTTGTTATGCAGATTCATTTCTGGAACTTTCCAGCCTTTTGTTTGATCTCCTTCTCTGGTGCATGGACCTCTACTACCCAGGACCGCTTGCTATGGTCTTTCAATTCTATTCAGCAAGGGTGACTACTGTCCATCTCTCTCTCTCTCTCTCTGTTCATTTCTCTCTACTTTCGTATAGCTCAATAACTCATTCTTTATCAACAGCTGTTCAATCATTACTTCAGCCAGGGCATATCTTCACTAAACACACAGGCTGCTGTAATATACTATACTATACTATACTCTAATATATGTCAATTTAAAATAATATTGATTAACATTTACTGCTACATTTTCATGCAGTTCATAAAGTCAACGTGTCACAATATTACATATACACAAACCTTTATATAGTTTGATAGACTCAACATGTCACAATTAAAGAGAAAAGATGAGTATGACCATACTGAGTTGGGTACCTAAGTATTTAGTTATTGCATAGTCTCGTGAGGTCAACATTAATGTATTCCATAACAACAAGGTTCTGTCTAGATATAGCTTGTATTAATGCTATCCAGGTTACTATCCATATGATATCTGTTTTAAGTTGGAGGACGACGCCAAAAGTATAACATTTATTTGTAATACATTGTACATTAGAGTGGAAAAGCTTGCAATATTTTGAGTGGTAGAATGGCTTGTGGATATAAAGTGGAGTAAGACTGTCATTTTATTTTTTATAGATAAAGAATTATTTGGCATTGTCTGGTATGTCATGCTTGGGGTTGCTGCTACAGCTGCCAAGTGTAAAAGCTTATGTATGTTGGCAGGGTCAGGGATGGAGCTGAAGTCCCTAGATGCAACTAGCTGGACAGCACAATTTTTCAAGAGGTTAATTTTTAGTAGGAAATGTTTGTTAACTATTGCAGTCCTGTATACTGATGTTGCTTGGTGAGGTATGGGGCTTTAGTCTGCAGGTTTGGACATGTACTGTGCAGTGCAATTAGGTAGCTGGAGTTGGAATGAGAAATGGTATTGTGGAGCTTCATGTATGTGATGGGGTGTTACCTGTAGGCACCAAATATCTATCATTTGGGTAAGTACTATAAGACCTTAGGTTATCACAACTGGGTACAAAGGTAACATAGTAGTAACCGTGGGGTTGTGGGTCATCAAATCTTTCTTGGTTGTACTATTTTTTATGAATCCTGAAGTCGAGGGACTACAACATTTTCACTGTTAGCTGAGTGAAATTTTATAGTTGTAAAGGATATAGATTATGTAGCGAAGGGCCTTTAGATTGCATGGTGCAGTGGAACCAAACAGTTACTAATATATAATGTTAAGATGGTAGAAGTATGTGAAGAAAGCTTGAATTAATGTTGATAACTATTGGTTTGAAATGAAGAGGATTATATTGCCACAACAGCTCAAAATTGTTCAATAGGAGATAGTAAAGAGTGTGATGTGAGTTGCTACCAGGGTTCGCTAGGTCAAGTTTCCTCAGTACATATGAGACAAAGAGAACTCTAATAATGTAGAGGACTATACAACAAGAAAGTTATGTATGGGGATGGTCAACAGTTTGAACTATGCTGAGAACAGAGGTAACTTAGACAGGGATGTGGAGATGGAATTAAGTAGGAACATCACACTATGGTCATCCTAGATGGACAAGAGAAAAAATGATGACATATATACATAAGACTGAACTGCCATCACAGTTTATGAAATTAAAGAATGACTGATGCAACAATATCTGTATAGACTAGGGTAACCTGATACCAACTATCATGAAGGTTATGAGACAGAAAGAAATAAAAATATATATATACAGCTGAGACTGATATACAACCACTAGGTATGAAAGTAAAGAGGAAAAAAGAGAAGTATGTGGAAAGAATAAAATGTCACTGTTAGTGTCCTTGGATGCAATGAGACCACAAGGAATAAAGAAGTGCACTGCTGAGACTTAGCCGCCCCCACTGTCTACTAGTGGAAAGAGTGAGAAGAGATGCTAGGTTAATTTTTGCAAACATGCAGCCTAAGCATTTTAACTTATGTTTGTGAGCTGGACTCAACTGTACTCTATTGTATTAGTGTGCAAGTGTTTATGTGTAACCTGAGATGATAATAACTAAATGTACAAATGAAAATATTATATAGCATATATACACCAGACTCAAAACTTTTACTTTTTCTCTAAAATATCTATTGGTTTCTTGTGACATTATTTATTTGCAGTGCATATAATTTATTTAATTTACCCTGTTTTATAATTCTGATCATTCTGATTACCTTTAGCAATTGCTAAACCTTTGTTAAAATGGTGGAGGCAAAGCTGCAACCCCTAATATACCATATATACACACATATTTAGGGCTTCCTGCTTGAATTTGCAAATTCAAACTGTTGATTGTGTATCCGTGAAATGAACTCTGAATGGCCTTAAGTTGAAAGACTCTCAGAGTAGCAAATAGATACTGCAATACAAGATAGAGAAGCTGTGGTATGAGACAGACATATTGTTATGTAAAAGGCTTGTCCTTGAACAGGGAATGCAGAGTCCAGCATGAATATCTTAAGAAATGCTGAATTGCTTCATAGCCACAGATGAAGGGAAACTTCAATATACAGAACTTGGCTTAGGAACAGAAATGTCACAAATAAGCTCATGGAATAAATATTTTTAAGAAAACTAATTTACACTACTTTTATTGCTATATAGAAGAAGCTTCACTTGACAAGACTTTGGGAAGTATCCCATCAATTTAGAGCTCCAGCTTCCCTTCAGCTAAAACGAGGTGCAGTGGTGTGTTTGTACTCACTATGAACACTCATTATAGGTTCATAGGTAGTTACTAGGTATGCAGTTCAGGAGACCACTAAGGAGATTAGCCCAATTTGCCAGTTGCCTACAGCACTGTCTAATTAAGTGACTTGCTTAAGGTCATACAGTAGACAAATGGAGGCTGAGTGAATTAAACCTTCTATGAGAGGAATCAGCAGAAGAATAGCTAGAGTGGGGCAAAGGGGGAAGCCACCCTGGGCACAAGATGTTTGGCGATGTGATTGGGAGGCGTCAGTTGATCAGTGGTATCAATGCCAGTACAGAAATGAATTTTGATACTGCTTTTGTGGGTAGAACTTTAGGACTAAAGTTTCTGAGCACTTCACTTTGTCCGTGGTATAAACTGTGCAAGCTACTGGCTACAAATGTAGTAAGCAAGCTGCTACAGTTTTAAAAGTAGAATGATTAGTCTTGAAACAGGATTTTTTTTTGGCCTCTCAACCTAGAGTTAAGGAGGAGTATGGACCATGGAGAAAAGACATGGTTACTCAACAGAGGAGCACCAAATCAGAAAAGGGGCTTTTTTCTTTTTTCTTTTTTTTTGCTTCTGAACTCAGAGTTGAGGAGCATAATATTGGTAAATGATTAGGAGCCAGATGAACCAGATAGAGATCTAGAAACTATTAAAAATTCATCTTATTCCTTTGCACTTCCAGACTCATAACTTCCACTTTTTTCTCTAAAATATCTGTTGGTTTCTTGTGACATTATTTATTTGCAGTATATATAATTTATTTAATTTACCCTGTTTTATAATTCAGATCATTCTCATTACCTTCAGCAGTTGCTAAACCTTTTTTGAAATGGTGGTGGCAAAGTCTGAACCTCTAATGTAATTAACTCTGAGGCCACTAGTCGTTGAGATAACTTAAAGGTTGTACTCTGTGTTCATCTGCTCATGGCTCACTTGTAGCTGAATGCTCATCTATGTATTCCAGTTTGAGATTGTAAAATACACAGACAGCATCTCTAAAGATATTTTCTCTTAGCTAGTACAACCTTGCAGACAGTATATTTAGAAAATGGGGATGTGGGGACACAGGCCACATATTGGTGGGTGCAGAGGATTGCCCCTGCAAAACTTTGTTTTTAACTGACTGCTGGCCAGAAGTAGAGACTTTTGAATAATCACCAGTGAGTTACTGAAACTTAAGACGAATGAATACCTTATTAAAGCTTTGTTGTGATACCCGTTCAACCTGTAATAAGCAAGGCTTGTTGGTCCTGAAAACACAAATGAATTACTGTACATACATAAAAGCAAACTAAGCAAACAAGAGCAGGGAATAATCAGTAAAAAGTTGTAAAACGATACAAAGTTTACAAACAGGTTTTGTGAAACAGAAGATGATAAATGCAGAAGTGGCATACATCACAGTAACCTGTGCATTCCCTGTAGCCTGCTGTCCAACTGCTATGAAAAAGAAGGTTCTCGAAGAGAATCCAGCCCTTGCCATTGCATACATAGGCTAACTGGTATCCACAGCCCACACTTCACACATGTGTAAGATGAAAGTGCAAGTAGCGCCCCAAGCTTGTATGTAGATAAGCAATGTGCAAACTGGTGGTGCTGGTTTCAGAGGTTCTTATCCTACTAAAGAACCACCCAATATATTTATGTCTATCTGAATCAGAATAAACTGACATGAAAAAATGTAGTTTTATGCAAAAATGTCCCTAATGCTGTGCGCATGCTTCAAATATATGTAAATTCAGAAGGGGTGCCAGCTATTTTCAGCAAAAAGCATCAGGAATGAAGCTGTATGGATCTATCAAAAAATTTCCATACAATTTTGAGCTGGTTATGGCTCAGCACTGCTGGGTAGCTGCTTGTGAAAACATTTTATAGAATTGAACTCACTCTGAAAGTGTTCTTATATGGATACCCTGTTCTGGATTTTATAATAGTGAATGGGGGGGGGACAGAACAGTCAGAAAAAGGGGAGAAAGCAGACAGAGAAAACACAAAATGAACACATCAAGACAGTTGTGCTGGAGGAGGTGGAAGAGGATGAGTAATATTTTGTAATAGGCACAGACCCCTATTTTTCCAAACATATGCATAAAAGAGAAGTTGAAGAAGGAAGAAGGGCAGAGTGTGTAGGAGTGAGGGTTAGGGATGAGATCATTTATTTTTCACAAAAACATAAAAAATAGGTAAGATAGACATGTTGCACTGACAAGTGAAGGGTGAGAAGAGATATACAGATGCTGGACAGACACAAAGGAGATAGAGTAAGAAGAGGGGTTCATGCTTGGTATCACCCCAGTCAGGACCTCGAATATTCCTCTGCCCCAATGATCCTGGGTGGGGTAAACCTGATGGTAAGGGAGACAAGGCCTCTGGTAGGTTAACAGTTGCAGAGCCAGAGACAGTTAATCATGCATCCGCTGTAGGAGATATTCTGTGTCTACCTGGCCCTAAAGCCCAGGATGCTATATTTTCAGGCTGCCACTCTCCAGGGTGCCCACAGGGGTGGAGCCAATGTTTTCACCAATGACGTAGTTCCTGGGTGTGCAGGGGGTAGTGGCAATCTGTCCCTCACCAGGTCTGACCGCAGTCAAGGTGCCCCAGGTATTATTGGACCTGCAGATAACAGAACTAAAAAGGGAAGCTAAGAAGAAATAGGGACAGAGACAGAGAGCGAGAGAGAAAATGGAGACAACAAAATGACTCATAAGTGTTAAATGGCTAATGCCTTTATTTCAATGCGACAACAATGAGAGCAGTGACATTAAACATTAAATAATGACAAGTAATGCTTCAGGTTCTGGCCTTTCAGCACTTCAAAAGGGCTTCCTTTTGATGTCAGCATTCAAAATGCCTTGCGGTGACAGGCCAAAAAAAAAAGACCAAAAACCCAGGAAAAGAGCGAATCTCAAAGATCGCTCCTCTCCTTTAAATATTTTTGAGGGTAAGTAAGTCACCCTGCATCCCCAATACTTATATATACCAACTCCAAGATCACCATACCACAGAGAAAAGGGAATATTCAGAGAAAAGGACATCTAGGACTTAATATGTGTAAGTCTATTTTTCTGCCATTCAGTCTCAATATTTCTGGGGCTCACTCAAGCAGGTCCCTACATTTCAAATGTTTACCTTTCAAAAAGTTTAATCTTTGTAATACTGCGTTTCCTTTGATATGGCTGAATAACTGTATGAACTTCTTCAATAAAATTTCATAACTCTTCTGCAATTAATTATTATAGCCATAAATAAAAGGTCTGTCAGCACTTCCATACTGCAGTTTCTTTAACATGACTAAATAACTACATACATTTCTATAATGATTCATAACCTTCAAAGAATATTGCTATTAATGGCCACTTACTATTGCAATGACAGCCTGAAAGGTTGAAATATATGTTTGAATAATTATTTTATTCTATATTTATAGGATCTAGGCTATGAGGTAAGTACTAGGCTTACCACTTTCCATTTCAAAGGTGAAAATCAAACCCTGTATCTTGTATCTGCTAGGTAAATACCTTAACCATGATACCATCCCCACCCTTCTTGATAGTAGTTCATACTTACAAAGGCAGGAAGCCAACTGCTTAATCCTCTTCTGGTACCACGTGTCTCAGCTCTACCTTCTCTTCACTTGTTATAATAAGAGAAAATATGAGAAAAAAGAGATTACCCAAGCTGTGTGTGTGTGTGTGTGTGTGTGTGTGTGTGTGTGTGTGTGTGTGTGTGTGTGTGTGTGTGTGTGTGTGTGTGTGTGTGTCTGTCTCAAAGGAGTAACAATATTTCTACAAAGTTTCCCTATGTAGCTTGTGTTAAGCAGAACATCTGTACACTTTCTGCTGAGTAACCTTCCCACCCAACCTATGTCCCACACTTTCAGTCCCACCCACCTCAGAAAATGAATTGTGCTTTTATCTTGTCTACCATATATTTAGCAAATGAAACATTTAACTCTGTACATTAGCAATGCTACACAGCATAGGCCATAAAGAAAAGAGCTGTGTCTAAATTCTGGCTATGAACTTGAGAGATTATTTGCTGAGTTAATGCCTTGCAACTGAAAAGAAATTGTAACAGCCACTAGTGAAATTCTGCTGTTGTTACATTAAGAGGCACCACCACATACCTTTGCTGTGGGAGGGTGAGTAAGCTACTGAGCTAGGTATTGGTGCAAAGTTTGCTGCTATGACAATCTCAGCAGATAATCACTTTCAGGAAGGCCAGAGTATTGCAGGAGTTATTGTGCCTGTAAACAACTTTCATGTGCCTAGTCAATGCTGAAATGAAGTACTGTCATAAGCATTTAGTTCTGAATACATGTATTTTGCTTTGCTACTGCTAATATGATGCTACAATCATTTTTTCATCATCAGGCAGACCAGGGCATCAAGTATTGCAGTTTGCATTAATGCACACCTAATGACCAATATGCATTTTAATAACTTCATCCTCCTACAGAAGATGAAAAAAATTCTGGAAACTCTCAATACATTAAAAAATACCATTTTTCCTGCCTTAAACAAAGCTGCCACAATGGCCTTTCATAATGCAACATGTAGGTAATACATTCGCTAAGTATATTTCTGACTACAAACCTTACTACACAACCTCCGTTATTATAATGGTGATGCGGCATAAATAATATGATCAGCGGCATCCAACAGTACTATCAAACAATTGTTATTTTAGTGCAAGTAATACCAAAGCACTGCCAGACTGGTGAACTTTATAATAAAAATTAAATGTAAGTCAGCAAGTACTTCTTCAATGTGACTCATAAACAAACATTTCTAAATTTTCCCAGCGGTTATGGCCAAGAAATAGCTTGTTTACCACAGTTGATATAATTACAATATTTTCTATAAAATTTGAGAAATTAATGAAATGCAGTTTTATATACATATATATTTGGATCTACTTCACATAACTGAAATCTCAAAATACTGAATTTCATTTGACTGAGACCACAATACCTAAATTTCAAAATACTGAAAACTCATTTGACTGAGTCTCATTGTACTGAAAGCATACAGTGCTGAATTTCAAAATACTGAATTTTAAGCTATAGATGTGATATGTGTTTCCCTTCACCTGTGACTTGCTTGTGATAAAAGCACATTACTGTAACTTAAAGTGCCGACTGTCGGAATACCGATACTAGGGTAGAAAGTAGTGTTGTAGTGTTTCTAAATGTGGGTACGTGTCTTTACATTTTTATGGGAAGTATCTAAAGTAATACAGCAGACATTTCATATGCTCCCAGCAGTAGCGGCAGTGTGTACAGTACTGTAAGGTAAGTAAAAGGTATATGCCCTTTTCCCCACTGTAGTGTGATTCTGGAGTTAGTATATATATAGTTGGGGGTGTGGTGGGGGCACCCCCCACATTGGGGGTACGCCCCCACGTAGTTTGGTTTTATACCATCCAGTTTCTGTTAAGAGGGTAAGTAAGTAGTTTTTAAGTTATGGAAAGAGTTAGTCATTGATGTTGCAAGTGTGCATGTCTATGGCTTAAAATTTGGGTCCCTATTAAGTCAGCGAACACACTAAATTCCAAACACTGCTTAATTGAACCTATTTACCTGAAATGGCAAAATCCCGAAAGCACGGAACAGCTAGGGAAAAAAATCACAGGGCCATTTTTGGGACTTTGCCATTTCCTCCACTGTGGTGCGATCTCTGAGTTGGTATATTTAAGTAGGGGGGTGTTGGGGGCACATTTTATTTTGTGGGGTTTTTTTTAAATGGATCAGCGATTGTTTTCCCTGGAAAAATTCATTGATCTGTTTGTTCGACATTTTGTTTTTTCTGTGTTAGTGGGTCGATTATATAGCATTCACAATTTAGTGCATTTGCTTATATAATATAGACCCTAAAATTCAGTATTTTGAAATTCAGCACTGTAAGCTTTCAGTATAATGAGAATCAGTCAAATGAGTTTTCAGTATTTTGAAAATTAGGTATTGTGGTCTCAGTCAAATGAAATTCAAGATTTTGAGATTTCAGTCATGTGAAGTAGACCCATATATCTATATACTTTGAGAAAGACCGAACAAAGCTAGAGTCTTCACTAAGTAAAACTTAAACCTCTTCTTGTGGAGGCCCATGAGATATATGCAAATGACCCCTTAAGGTCATGCCAGTGTTTCAACTACATGGCTTCTGAATGCCTATGACTTTTTACTTTTTAAGTTTATACTGATACATTCAGACCAATAAAACCAAATCCCACCAGCTGTAGAGATGCCATGCTCTAGAATTTTTTTGAGATTGTCCGTATTGCATAACTGAATTTTTTGGCTATACTTTGGAAACACACAGGAGGGAGAGTGGCCTAATGGTTAAGGTGTTTGCCTTACAAACACAAGGTGCAGGGCTTGAGTCTCACAAGGGATAATTGGCTAAGCTTAAAATGGCTCACAAGGGCAGTTAGCTTAGTACTAATCTATGAATCTATGAATCTATGAATCTAAGCCCGATGCTTATGGTGCCTTCAAACTATCCCAGATAACATCAAAGTATAAGGTTCAAAAGACAAACCATTCAGTAAAAAAATTCAACAAAGACCCTCAAGAAAGACACAACTATGCTAGAGCCTTCACTGTGCAATACCTTAAACTTCCAGTAGTAGAGTACATCAGATATATGCAGATCACCCCTTAAGGACATGCTATTGTTTCAGCTACATGGCTTCTGGCCATGACTTTTTACATTTTAGGTTCATAGGTTTACAGGTAGGTACTAGGCTATTGGCCCTAGGGCCTATATAAGCCTAGCCAAAAAGGTACCCTGGCTTTTGCCACCCAAGAAAATTATTTTCCTGTGCCCCTGTCGAGCAGAGCCACCGACGTGATCCCTGGGGTGAATTTCCTATTTCCCATCCAATCATCAAGATTTTCTTGGAGAGTACTAATGAGGAGCTTTGTTTGATACAGACAGGTAGTTTGTTCCACAGTATGGGAAGTCTCTGGGACAGGAATCTATCCCTCCAACATGTTCTGTTTGTTGTGGTGACAAGGTTTAGGTCCCTAGAGCATGTAGCTTGGAGGGATTGGGATTTCTTTAAGTGGAGCATGTCCAGCAGCTCTGGGTTTGACATAGCATTGTATGTTAGGCAGAGATCATCTCTGAGTAGGCGATATGTGATGGAGTAAAGCTGGAGTTTTTTAAGATGGTCAGCATAGGGCATCTGTTTGAGGCCAGTAATCCTCTTTGTGAGGTATTTCTGTGGCCTTTCCAGTTGTTGTAAATGTCTTGTGAGGTACATACCAAAATGGGAATTATACTCTATAATGGGTCTATTGAGTGATGAGTAGAGGGGAACAATTACCTCTTTTTTTCCTGGATGAGAAATCTTTTGTGATGAGGTGTGCCATGTAGAAGGATTTCCTGACTATTGTGGTGATGTGATTATCAAAGGAGAAACTACTGTCCACCTGTGTCCCAAGGTCTCTTATCACACTTTCAGTGTTATGCAGAATACCGCCTATGTGGTAGTTCATGGGTACAGAGATTTTACCAAAAGGGATGACAATGCACTTTTTGGCATTGAGCTTGAGGCCATGGCTCTGAGACCAGGCATCTGTCTCAGTGAAGCTCTTTTGTAGGATGTCCACATCGTTATGAGTTTTGATTATGGCTCCTAGTTTGCAGTCATCTGCAAACTTCATTAGCCAAAGACCTTCTGTGTTAGCCTGTACTTCTGAGAAGTAGATACCAAACAGGAGAGGACCCAGGACTGAACCCTGTGGTACTGCACTTGTCACTGGTCTGAAGTCATATTTGGAGTCTGCTACTTTCACAGTGTGAGTTCTGTCCGTGAGCCAGTTGGCAACCCATATTGTGACATAAAGATTTATACCTAGATTAGTGAGATAATTCCAGAGTGAGGGATGGTGTAGAAAGCCTTGGCGAGATCTAGATAGGCTGTGTGAACCACCTTACCCTCATCTACAGCTTTGGTGACTGCTTCAAAGAAGTCTATCAGGTTTAGGAGCCAACAAAGCCAAATGCCACTAGCTGTAGACATGACATGTTTCACCATTTTTGTGAGGTTGTTAGAGTCAGAAATAAATGCAGTCCTGTCTTCTTCTGATAATCAGTCTTTAAGGTATCTAGAGGTGGACTAAACAGATGCTAGGCATGTCACTGTTCCAGGGCCATTACTGCTGACTAGTCATATTTCCTTACTGGATGATGTGCATATAAGGGTGCATCTGCAGGCTGCCCTTCATACCCTTGATCATGGGTGGGGGGCTACAACAGCAGCAGGATAGTGCTGTTAGCCATAATCAGCCACAGAGGGTGTGTGTTGGTGTATCCCTGTAGGTATGTTGTATAAAACAAGGGCAATGACATGTCACATGTCTTGTGGATAAGGACAGTGTTATTATGGATGAAGTCCAGCTGTGATATAGTGCCATAGAGATGTAACAAAGCCAGACAAGCAATGATTGGCAACACAGGCATCTGTCAAATAGCAGTCAACCATCATAATATAGGTTGCTATACATCATGACCATAACTGTTGTTATGCACATTTGTCATTATTGGTATGCCATTTGGAAGTGACAACTACATGGGCATATGGTGGGATGATGTATAGACAAAATGATGAGATGCATACCCTTCCTGGCATATACTCTGTGGCAGCATGTTAGTCTGCCAAATGCCTTGCATACTAGGAACTGTGTGGTAGTGGACATGCTGCATAGACAGGCTGGGATAGGCATGAGTCTGCAAATGTGGACTGTGAGGATCCCCTCAACATTCAGAGTGTGCATGGAGGTTAGCAATGCAGCATATACATGTATATATATATATATATATATATATATATATATATATATATATATATATATATAAATAATATATATAAAATTGCATCCACAAGTAGATAATAATGTTATATATGAGTGTTGCATGCACCTCTATATAATTATAGCTGTGATCACCAAATACTGCTGTGATAGGCATTGTATTCACCCATGCATCAGGACAGGCAGTGCATTCTTCTCCAATACAGAAGCTTATTCTCTAGTATGTGCTCCTGAGCTAAAAAACATTGACAAGAAATGCAAGTATCATGAATTATATATCTAGTAAGGACTAATTTAAATATATCTGAAATAAAATGGTAGTGACTTTACCTGTGCAATAACTGTACATCTTAATTGCACTCACTGTGACCTTTTTCCCTATTGGCTTAGATGGTCAGAATGACACCTCCTTAGGACTGCCCTGGCAGCATTGTGACAGGCATCCACTTTATACTGGGGACACTCATAATGGTCCTCCAATAGACACTGCTGATGGTCTCTGTACATAAATTATAGAGATATCTTGATCTCAAAGGACCACCACCTAGAAGCCCTGCCACCCACAATCTACAGAGAAATGGTAATCCTCTCACTTCTGCTCAAGTTGCTGCTGTCAACACAAGATGCATATCTTTTGGCATCTTATTGTACAGTCAGTCACAGTGTCACCACTGCTTTGAGCAAATATATCTGGCATGGCAGGATGTGTTAGGATGTGAACAATGGCATGTAATCTGCACATCAGTGGCAGAGTGACTATGCATGTTTCAATTTCTGCACTTTAGCATCTATACAGGCCATAAGATGACAAATGTTTTCCCTATGTCCCCACCAGGGTCATAGACCCGCATGACCAAAAAACTTGGCAGGTGAGTGTACAGTGTTGAAGGAACCTGTTAGAACAGCCAATGTAGAATCCACAATGAAATAAAAGCGCAATTCAGGAACATAAGCTCATTATCATGACTGCACAAAGACTGGCCTGGCTAAGTATAATATCTGTCAATATAATGCATTATGTATGTATGCAAAGATACTCCATCAGGATCATATTTAAAGAGTAAGCACTTTGGGTAGAGCACCATTTTATCTGTACTTTTATGGTCGCACTGAATCTTGAAAGGTTTACTCACCCATATGGAAAAATGAAAAAAATTCATACAATTTGAAATTAATACAGAATATAAATGAATTGCCCCTCTCCAGACTTTGTTGACAGCATATCATAGTGAGATGGTTACATGAACCATCCACAGATTAGTAACAAGTAAAAGTTTAGTTAAGGCTTGGTCCTAAGCACAAACCAGCAGTCAATATAGTAAGAGTAAGGGCTCCTTAGTATGGGTCTGTATAAAGCTTTATTGTTTTCATTCAGGATGCTAGCACATTCATTTAGAAACATAAAACAAATCATTAATGTTGATGAAACACATAGATAGATCGGCAGTAGCTACTAATTTTCTATAATTCATTAAATTATCCTTCTTGTCCCACTCAGATTACATCATCAGTAAATCATCCGTCCTTAATCCAAAAAAGATATATGAATAAGTTAAACAAAATTGTTGTTTTTAGATGCCTTGGTATAAGAAACAAATGCATGTCTTTAAATCAGTCTGCATAATAATGAAACTATTTATTCCATGTAGATTCAATGTTCCCTTCAGCATACAGCCCATATATAATAATGTTCTTAATAATTCCCTATAATACCCTGATGCCTAACTTTCATTCCAGCAGCTTCTATAAACCTACTTGCTTGCACTGTAAACATACATGTTGCCACATCTCCAGCTACCCTTTACATCCCTTATCGCAACGTTTTATGTCACTTTCATCCTTGCATTTCATTTTATTCATAATAGACAGTTTTTAATGTCCCACCTGCAAATGAAATCACATTCTTTACCATGTCCCACCATCTCCATCTTCTTGACTAAGCACTGGCAGTTAAACCATTCTAGACACACACACACACACACACACACACACACACACACACACACACACACACACACACACACACACACGCACAAAGTGCAGAATTTTTTAACATGCAAAGCTTTTCTACTGCTCTAGTTGATTTATCATTTCTTAATCATATGGGTAAATCGGTCATAAGACCCTGTGCAATCTCAGAAAGATATAATAAATATAGATAAATACAAAAACATAAAAGACATAAAACTAGGTAGGATTAAGTCAGCAGTTTAATAGCACAAACGAGTGTAAACAATGTAAGTGAAGTATCTGTCACATGTGAACATATCTGTCACATGTGAACATGATGTCTGTCACATGTGAACATGAGAAGGATGCTGATCTTCCCATGCAGCTAAAAATAAAAGATGTAGCACCTAGATGCAAATACAATAGCAATATGGATTTTATGAAATGTTGGTGTAAATACAAAATGATATGATAGTTCCTTACATCTGTACAAGTAAGGACCAGTTGTTAGATTAGTGGAGTAAAGAAATGGTACACTTCCAGAAGCATGAAACCTGTAGAGCAATATAATAATTATGAGGATGACAGACTGCTCACCATGATTTTAGAAGCAAGAGGGCTTGTAAGACTTATTAAGATGCTCTTTAACATAATGCCAGAAACCAGTGATGTCAGATAGTTTCCTAATGTTTTATCATATGGTATTCCAGCTTGCAAAAGCTATTCTGAAGAAGGAGCTCTTATATTCTGGTTGGGTTGAAAGTGGATCTGCGTACTAGTATACCATCATTACTGTGTAGCAAATCAGAAGATTGTCTTAGTACTAATTTATTTTTTAATTGTGGTCAGTAATTGGTATGTATTATCTTAAAGAGTAATAAGTTTAGTAGAAACGTGCCCCTGGCTGTTAAACATAAACAGTTTTAAATAATGTTGAACGGCGATGCTCCATAACAAATAGATGAATCTTATTATTTGATTTAGCCTACTTAAAGTAGTGCATTGTTTTGTGCTAAGTTTAAAGAGATAACTGGGATGTGATGTTTTACTCGTCTGAGGTTTAAGGACATGTATAGTTACTGCTTTTCTTGAACTTGTACTTAGCAGATGAGATAATTTGTTTATGGCCTTTAACTCACTGAATACTTTTTCTTCGATTATTTCACTTGATGAAAGAAGATTCGATACTGATCTAGCCGTACTCCAAGATACTTTGATATTTCAATGAGGAGACTGTTTTGCCATTTTTTTATATTCTTCCCTATTTTGTAAGCATTTTTTCCTTAGTCTCAAGCCCCAGTTTTTTGTAATCAGACTTCAGAATACTACCCACCCCTCTGCCATTATTCATCCTAGCCAACTCTAAAACTAAAGAAAATATAGCTATAAAAACAAACAATGCAACTTTCTGCCTTGTAGTTCTCCTCACTGTATAGTATCCGTTTATGGGGTGCAATATAATGCAAGATAAAAAAGGTACAACAACACAGTTCTTACATTGTCTGACAAAGCATACGCATTCCAAACATACAAATTCACACCAAGCAAAGCTGTCTTCTTGAAATATATTTTCATTGTCAAGAAAAGCAAAAGCATTTTCATAGTTAGCACAATGCCTCATCTTATTGAAAACCTCTTCCCAGTTTTATTCCTCCAATTAACATCTTCAAATTTGACTCAAAAGAATTTAAAGGCTGTCCTTCCAAATACTTTGTCACCCATCTTAGATGCAGCACCATAATTTACTATTCCAGAGGCAGGGGAAGTGCTGTGTAATGAACCCATCCTAGTTTTATCTGTTGGTAAAGATTTAGATCCCTAGTTCTGGTAATTGCTAGACTGTTTGTTTTTATGGAGATACAGAATGTCCAGGACTCTTGGGTCATCTATGGCTTGAAAGGCAAGCAATCTATAAGATTGGAAAAATAGAGAGCTGTTTTTAGTCTTTCCTGATAGCTTTTTGTTTTTGAGCCAGTGATCTTAGAGGAAACTCTGTGGTATTTTTAGCTGTCTGATATGTCCAGTGAGGTACAGCCCAAAGGTAGCACCATATTCAATGACTGGTCTAATCAATGCGGAGTATAAGGGAGCGATGACCTTTATAGATCTGCATGATATTCCGTTAGCAAGTCAAGCAGAAGGACTTCCTGACCACTGGCATTGCATAGTGATAAAAAAATAGTGACCTGTCAGCATTCTCATTTTGGAGGAATATACTGTATCTGTTGTACATCATGGGGGGGGGGGGGTATTCTACCAAATGTGATAATGCTACATTTTTTAGTATTTAATTTAAGCCAGTTATTTGTGCACCACATCTTTACAAGAGTAAGTTTTTGATGAAGGCCTTGGGTGTCAGAGAGTGAGTTAACAAGGATTCCTGTTTTACAGTCATTTGGAAACTTAGTTAGCAAGAGGTCTTGGTTAATGGTTTGGAGGTCAGAAAAAAATGCCGGACAAAAGGGGTCATAGCACGAAGCCTTGTGGCACATCACTGGTCACATTTATAATCTCTGATGATGCTGTGCTACCTGCACTATATGAGTCCTGTCCTTTAGCCAGTTTGCTATCTGTCTTACCACATAGGAATCTATTAGTAAGGCTTTAGCTTACTAATGATGGAAGTATGGGGATGGTGTCAAATGCTTTGGTTATATCAAAGTATTCTGTGTGGACAGCGTGTCTACTCAACAGCTGGTGTTACTCCCTTAAAGAAGTTGACCAGATTCATTAGACAGCATCACCCATTTAAAAAGCCAAACTGCTGTGGGTGTAGTCTGGTAAGAT
The DNA here is from genome assembly GCF_019279795.1 of Protopterus annectens. NCBI lineage: Eukaryota > Metazoa > Chordata > Ceratodontiformes > Protopteridae > Protopterus > Protopterus annectens. The sequence goes on from NC_056746.1 coordinate 972,167,676, forward strand.
TTTTAATGCATAATTAACCAGGTCAGTTTTAGTATGTTCCATGGCTTTACAAGTAAGCCTTGTTAGGCTTTGGGCCTATAGTTATATGGGTCAGTCATGAGGCCATCCATTCAAAGTGGCATCACCACTGTCATACACCAAACCTCAAAGACAAAGCCTTTGATTAAATAATTTGAAGAATTGGTCTGCCTGGTCTGTTTAGTGTGGTTTATTAAATAGTCAGGTATATTATTTGGTCCCATGGAGTAGGTATTTTTTGTCTTAGAGAGTACCTTTAGTACATGTTCTTTAGTGGTGATGGGGAGGGACTCAAAGCCTCATTGCTAAGTGGGCTATGGCTAGTTGTTACCTGGGTGAAACTTGTACTGAATTTGTTTGTTAGTATGTTTGCTATGTCCTCTGGTTCTGAGTGTGTGGTGTCATTTTGAATAAGTTCTGAGCAATGTCAGGTGCGATTTCTAAGTTTCCGAACATAGCTAAAGAAGTATTTGTAGTTGTCCTTAACATTTGATACTAACCTATATTCATGAGCTACCTTAATTGTACTAAAAGTATTTTTCAAGTTTTTAGTCATTTTTCTTATGCTAACCTTGATCTGAGGGTCTTTCAGTCTCCTGTATAATTCTAGGACTTTTTTGTTTTATTATAAAGTTTATTTATGTTGGTGTGCCACAAGGTTTGTTTGTTTTCAAATTTCCCATTATATTAAGATCTGGTTGAGGCTTGTCTAAGAGGGAATAAAATTAATTTGTGAAGTTACTTGCTTTGGCTACTTTTGAAACTTCTTCATAGAATTTTTATGAGCTTTATTGGCTTACAATCATTGAGTTCAGAGAGACTGGCATCTACAGGATCAGAGATTTTAAAGGTGAAGGTGAAGTCACTATTTTATATCTCAGCTTATCTGGGGAAGGGGATATCAGTGAAATGGTGCATTAAGAAACTATATTTACAAGGACTGGGTCCAGAATATTATTGTCTGTGGTGAATTTGTCAACAATTTGGTCCAAGAAGTTTCTGTTAATTAAATCCAAGAACTTCTGGGTATATCCTGCATTTGAAGTATAGCTGCTCCAGGCTATTGATGAGTAATTAAAGTCTCCCAAGATGAAGGAGTTGATAAGTACACATAGGAACCTTATATGATTTTCAGAGGACATATAGGGTATCCAATAACATGCTATGAACTGATAGCTGGTCTTATTTGGTGTGATTTGGACTTTAGTGATTTTCATTCAAGGGTCTCTAAGAGTTGTCAAGAAATGATGTTGTCCTTAACAAATATGGAGATGCCACCATAGTTGCCACTGGGTTTGAAGAAATGGTAAGTGCAAAACCCAAGCATGGGGAGTGCTTTTTGAACATTTAAGCCAAGTTTTGGTAATTATACAAAAATGGATATGCTCCAAATGAAGGAGGGCCTCAAGGCTGGGAATTTGGTTGTTGAGACTTCTGGCATTGAACAGAACTGCACTGATCTGGTCTTGTTTTAGACTTGGCATGTCAGTTACATTGGGTTATCCATCAGCTGGCCTCTGTATAAAAAAGGCACCATGGAGGCAGCCCTAAAAGCTGCAATCAGTATGCAGAAGCCTTGGAAGAAGTGGTTTGAGCAATCCTTGGCAAAGCAATATCCTAGACCTGGTCATTATCAACATGGGCGACCAGTGTTCCACACCAGAGGTCAGTTCCTCGTTGGTCAGATCCAACCACAAGCTAATCAGCCTAGACATCCACATCCCACCCATCATTAGGGAAACTACTGTAAAAAAGTTCTCCAAAGCCAACTTCACGCTTCTTAAGACAGAAGTGACAAACTTCACGACACCCATGCAGACGGACAATAGAGGTACAATTGCTGAATCCTACACAAATGCACTTTAAAAGCACTTACATGAGTGCAATGATCATGCTATCCCTAACAGAACCAAGATGCTATCCTCCAAAATAAAGAAGCTAATCTGGTAGTCCCCTGCCATAAACAAACGCTACAACAAAAGAAAGAAACTGTTGCAAAAAAGAGTAAAATCCCATGATTGGAGGAACTCCCTGGTCAGCCTCAGTGAGAAGCTGGGACCCCTCATAAAATCCTCCAAAGCTAGTTAAGAAAACAAAATTGCCACTGATTTTAAAGACAACCACAAAGCATTCTATAGCTATGTCAAGAATCTCAATGGCAACACTCAGATCTGCTCTGAGTTACAGCACAATGGCACTAAATATACAGAACCAACTGATATTGCCAATGTCCTGGTAGATAGGTTCAGTGCTAACTTTACCCCCCTCTCACCCCCTAAAGGGCCCATCTGTATACTGGAAGAAGCAAAGTTCCTGTAATGGCTGCACAGGTAAAAACCACACTCTCCAAAGCCAAGAATACAACATCCATGGGACCTGACAACATCCCAGGCTGTGTTCTACATGAAATACAGAATGAACTGGCACCCCACCTAAACACCATGTTCAATCATAGCCTCACCTCAGGCTTTGTGCCCACTGAATGGTGTACAGTGATGCTTATCCCACTCTACAAAGGGGGAGCCACCACAGACCCTGGGAACTACTGCCCCATTAGCCTAACGAGCCTGGTCTGCAAGGCCATGGAACATATCATCATGGAACTTATAAACAAAGACATTGGCAATCTCCAAACTCTGGACCCCACCCAGTTCAGGTTTGTAAAAGGCAGATCATGTCTCCTAAACCTGACAGAATTCTTTGAAGCAGTCACCAAAGTGTAGACGAGGTTAAGGTGGTTCACACAGCCTATCTAGATCTCGCCAAGGCTTTTGACACCATCCCCCACTCTGGAATTATAGATAAACTCACTAAACTAGTCATAAATCCCTATGTCACAAGATGGGTTGCCAACTGGCTCACTGACAGAACCTACACTGTGAAAGTAGCAGACTCCAAATCTGACTTCAACTAGTGACAAGTGGAGTACCACAAAGTTCAGTCCTGGGTCCGCTCCTGTTTTGTATCTACTTTTCTGCAGTACAGACTAATACAGAAGGTCTTTGGCTAATGAAGTTCACAGATTACTACAAACTAGGAGCCATAATTGAAACTCCTAACAATGTGGACATCCTACAAAAGGGCCTCACTGAGTCAGATTCCTGGTGTCAAAGCCATGGCCTCAAGCTCAATGCCAAAAGGTGCATTGTCATCCCCTTTGGTAAAAACTCATGAGCTATCACATAGGTGGTAGTCTACTTAACACCGAAAGTGTGAAAAGAGACCTTGGGACACAGGTGGACAATAGTCTCTCCTTTGATAACCACATCACCACAGTAGTCAGGAAATCCTTCTACATGGCACACCTCATCACAAAAGGTTTCTCATTCAGGAAAAAAGAGGTCATCGTTCCCCTCTACTTGTCACTCATTAGACCCATTATAGAGTACAGCATCCCTTTTGGTGTGTACCTCACAAGACATCTACAATAACTGGAAAGGCCACAGAAATACCTCACAAAGAGGATTACTGGCCTGAAACAGGTGCCCTATGCAGATCGTCTCAAAAAACTCCAGCTTTACTCCGTCACATATCGCCTACTCACAGGCAATCTCTGCCTAGCATACAAAGCTATGTCAAACCCAGAGCTGTTGGACATGCTCCAATTAAAGAAATCCCAATCCCTCCGAGCTACACGCTCTGGGGACCTAAACCTTGTCACTACAATAAACAGAACATGTTGGAGGGATAAATTACTGTGACAGAGGCTTCCAATACTCTGGAACAAACTACCTATCTATATCAAGCAAAGCTCCTCATTAGCACTCTTCAAGAAAAATCTTAATGATTGGATGGGAAATAGGAAATTCAGTCCAGGGATCACCTCTGTGGCTCTGCTCGACAGAAAGTAGTTTTAAGCAAAGAAGCAAAAGCCTTTTTTGGCTAGGCTTGTATAGGCCCTAGGGCCAATAGCCTAGTACCTACCTATGAACCTATGAACCTATATAGGACTGCCAAGCATCTTATGCCAAGTTGACTCGTAATGGATCCCTTTGAATAACACCAAATATTTAGCTAATCTCTGAAGCCAATTATCTTTTCTATGTACTTTGGCATTATTCTTGGAGAAGGAAGGATTCTGCTTAGAGCCAGCATCTTGCCTGCACTTGTTGCATGCATGGAGAGATCTGATATATCTCTGCATCTCTCTCAGGTACCTTTTGAATTGAGAGTTCATGTCTGGGATTCACTTCTTGTGAGTTCTGTCAGAATTTGCATTACTTCAGAAATGTGCTGTTAAATGGACTTAGAGATCATAGTCTAGAATTAATTGTCATTTAGTCTTCTACAAGTGCTAAATGCTCTTAAAAGCTAATGATATAGAGATCACAGGTTCCTATTATATAATCAAATTTGCAATCCTTTGAATGTGTCTTGATCGAACTTGAAAGCACAAAACAGCAAAATAGCGAAACAGCATATAAGCGATTTCTTTCCCTGGGAAAGAAATCGCTTGTCCGCCTCCATTACTTTGCCATTTTTGTCACTGTAGTGTGATCTCGAAGTTGGTATATTTAAGTAGGGGGTGTGGGGGGGCACAGCCTCACAAATCGGGGGTGGGGGGCCGAAGCCCCCCCTTTTATGCAATGTTTTGAAGTTTTTATTTTTATTTATTTATTTTTTGGTGGAACAGCATTTTTTTCCCTGGGAAAAAAAATCGCTGATCCGAGTGTTCGGGATTATAAGCTTTCGGTTACGTGGGGTCAATAAATCAGCATTCACTTTTTTAAGGGTTCGCTAATTTAATATAGACCCAAGATCACAGTAAATCTTCAGCTAATGTGTAGTAGCAGGACCGGATAGGTAGTAGCTACTAATTTTCTAACTGCCATCTGTCAGTTCAAACCTTTTATTTTGTACACATCTTTGCAAATGCATATCTGCATGCATATTTAACATTAAAATGAGTTCCATAAGTTTCATTATTTCAAAGTAAAGAATATCATTATTCAATTTCAATAATTTATAGTTGTGTGTTTATTAGTGATTAGTGTAAGCTATGTGTAGAGAATTGGTGAATTGATAATTGATGGCATCCATATTTCAAAGAGTAACTGTTTTAGCCCTAACTACTCAACAATTATATTATTGTTGGGTTACTTTAAGAGTGGACAGTAACCATGTTTTTGGTACGTTAGACTTATCTAGGTATTGTCAGAATGTTGCCATAAAGGGAAGAAGGGGTGCAGGCATTAGAAAGGCATTATTAAGCTATGTTTACATTTGTGCATGTTTGCATGTTTGTATGTGCGCACATGCAAATTTTTCTTAGCCAATTTTCAGTTACTGCTGGCAAGACAGAACTGGAAGACACTGGGCTGACAGCAAGATGAGTAGACTCCAGAGAAGCCAATGGTTGTTAAGTCTGCTGTGTGGCTAACTAGTGTAAAGCTTATTTGGGTGTGGCAGATGCTAATCATTATCTAGGACAGCACTTTAATTTTGTTGTATGCTCTTCACTTCAATCATTCCTCTCATTCTACCCTGGTTAGTGGTAAGGACTGTGAAACCATACCCCAGACTGTCTCATAATAACTGGTGCCAGCACTGCAGATTTAAAGACTATACATAATAACACATACAATAACTCTGTACCAGCACACTTCAAGCTATTCAGTGAATGCATGTAATTAACCTGTCAAATGTTTTCAACATCCAAAGACATAAGCTACACCTGATACCCTTGTATTATTTTATTCACATATTATGTGATTGTATGTGGAAAAAGCCTACTTTCTTTGCATTGACCTACTCCTACCTCTTAACCAATTTCCATCTTCCTCTGAATTATTTTGCCAATCTATTGTAGTCATTCATGAGCTTGATCAAAAGTCTCTAGCTACCCAGCTCAGCTCTGCTCTCTTCATCCTTATGGATTAATCTTACCACTTTCTCACATAGTATCATAGGACACCATTATGCAATGAGTCATCTAAAACCTGACTCAGAAGGTTGAACTGCTACTGGTGAATAAAATCTATAAAGCAACCTTTGAAGTCCAGCTGTGAAGTCAACATTAAACTTCTTTAATAATGCTTCAATTCTCCACTCAGTACCTTCCTTCTTTCTGATTGTAAAGAATCCACACCATTCCTTTCTCCAACAAGGGAGTGTCCCTTCAAATTTACTCTTTGGCCATCTGTCTAAGTCTTCCAAAATCTCATTCTTATTTCCACTATAACTCCTCCTCCTTAACTGACAAAGTATAACATTAATTTCTTGCAGACTGCATTAGGAAGGGGAAAGCATTTCCTTTATTTCCCTTAACACAACACTATTGTCCTTTGAATCATGTTCAGAGCTTCTCTTCTGCAGTCTGAAAAAAGTTTTTTTCTCCTACCTGGGGATATTAAATTGATAACATCTTCCAAGCAAGGAAGCAAGAGAACCATGCACTAACTGCTAATCCTTCAGATCATTAGATATATCTTGCAATGTAAAACTTTTTTCAAGTACTTATATCAATTTTGATTTCTGACTGACTCAGCACTCCACCCATGATGATTGCATATCACTTAAGGCCACTTGGTCCCTTCATTAGACCCTCATCTTTTAATTTTACATGCTTTACAATGAAATCTACCTTATCCTTAAACTTACTTGCTCCCTATCTCCCATCATTGAACACTAGAAGTCTCCACCAAAAGTAGTTTATGGTCAGAAATGTATTAATGAAGATTTACTGTGGTTACTGATTTCTACTATGCTTGAAGAAACCAAAGTCAATCATGGTTAACACCTTCTAATAAATGTGCTCAGAAAGGGTCACAAACCATAATCATTCTTATCTTTTATTGAAAAACTCTTCCTTCTTGTTCTTACCTATAGTCTTAGTTAAAATATCACAGTTAAAAATCAACTATCTATAAAATCATTCCTTGAACACATAACTATGATATAATCTTCAGCAAGGCCTGCATACTTATAGCCAAATTAATATTTGCTTATAAGGTCATTATTTGTAGTCATGCATCATCCTTTAGCACATAAAGAAATTACCACCATGTTAACCTGAAAATTACTCAATGAAACAACATGACAACTCAAAGCATTCAATCTCACCTAGTAATCAAACATACATCCCATCTCATTAGCTTCCTGTCCAAAAATATGCATGGATCTAGCTTCTTGTAGACAAAATAGTTCACTTCTGCTTTTTCCTGTCCATTCTAGTACACCTAAACTTTTACATGTTATTATTTTTTTATTTATGCATTGTCAACTGGGTTAGTTTCACTCAGCCAGGTGTCTCTTTTCTGGGGAGACATGAAGTGGTATTCATACTGACTAGGGAAAATTTGGCAAGGGTACTAGGAACATTTTCTTACTATTTCTGATGCTAGAGAGCCCCGAAGAGCTGTTGGTCAAGACAGTGAGAAAGAAGAACAACAAAGCAGAGCTGCAATTGCTGATATTTGTGAGACAAGCATACAAACTGTAACTGTTTCAGAAGGCAGACTGGACAATGATATGCTGATTTGTATACCAGAGGAGAAAAAGCCACAGGAAGAGATGGAATGTCCAGGAGTACCCTGTAGAGCATCATGTGTCAGCAGTCAACAAGAGTCCTGTGGGTGATTTACATAGTACCTTTTACTCAACTAAAGATGTGTCTGTTTGGAAGACATTTAAGTACAGTGAAGAAAACAGTTTTGGATAGGTAGCCAGAGAGATGTACTGACAGTGTACCATTTCAGACTACCAGGCCAGAGGTGTAGTCTTTTCTGGTGACTGCAGCAGGTAAGTCATTGAGGATCAAGTGAAAAATCGAGTAGAGTAATATTAAAGGAAAACACCTGCTCTGCAGAAAAGGAACTAGAGTAGGACTACAGTAGAGGTATATGTTTTGGGGCTGAAATAATAACACTGCTGGGATGCACAGTAAATCATGTGCAAGTATTAATTTAGTTTTGTGTAATTAGTTATTGTTAGCATGTCACGTCATGGAGCAGAATTACTTCTTTTGTTTTTGAGTAATTCATTTAGGGACAAAGACATTTTGTGAAGACACAAGATTTTTTATTTGACACAGAAGTTTGTGGGTTACTACAAAAGAAAGATTTCTGCATTCCATGGAAAATTATGTATTCAATAATTTGAGTGCACAAACAGAAACTGAAGTTTCATGTTACAAACATTTATAAGGAAGAATTGAGAAATTACTTTTCAAACTATTGTCAAAATGTGCAGGATATAAAAAGACATTTAGATTAAAGGAAAGTGTGGCATAGGGTATGTCATTTTATGTTTCTTTAAAATTAAATGAATGAAGATAATTTAATTTACAAAGTGTGATAACGATACATGGAGAAAATGGAGTGTTAGCTATTGGGGTCAGCCAAATCATATACCTCCTGTGAGGATACAACACACTTAAAATGAGAACAAACAAATCTGAGATGCTCACAATGTGGACAGTGAAGACATTCAGTTAAGAGCTATAAATTTAGGTAAAGGAAATGCAGTCAGGAAGGACAGCTTTTGTTTAACTGCTCACTATTGCAAAATGAGAGAGGTATAGTAAAAGAAGGGAATGTGCAACAGAATGAAAATGTTACATTTATTAGCAGTTCTAATGAAATTGGTTTAATTAATGAAAAAGAGATAAATAATAGAAAGCACTGATGCTGTTGAAAGTAATGTGAAAATGAATGAGCATATGGGACAGGTGCATGACGGAGAAAGAATAATAATGCATCATACAGAAATTCAATGCTAGTATGATGTGCTACAAGCAACTAAATAAGGTGAAGGGCATGTAGTAAAGAAAGAAAACACAGTGACTATTGGAAACAGATTTGCTCCATTGCATATTGAAAGACTTCAGTGGCAGAATTTATCCCAAATGGCATTCTTAAAAATCTGTACCTGCTAAATGGAGTACTGACCGTAGTGAGCAACAAGGATTTCTTGTCAAGCAAAATTTGCCAAAATGAACTCTTTGCATCCAAGACAGAAAAAACAGCGGCATTTGGCATCTGAGCTGCAACTTCCTCGACTGTACACATTGGATGATGAGGCCTTTTTAGTGCTTTGTTTAAATCTTGTGGATCAATACATATTCTGATATCATCTGAGCTTTTCTTTTGAGCCACCACCATAGAAGATACCCATTCAGTCAGTTCATCAGTTGGACAAATTACACCTTGCTGCACCATTTTGTCTAGCTCAACTTTGACTCTACTGTATAGCTACTGGAACTTTCCGGGCTGGTCTGACAACTAGGCTGGCATCTGGGTCTAACTTCATGGAGTACACAACCGGAATCTTACCTAATTTGTCTTTGAAAATGTCAGCAGAGGTAGAAAAAATATACTAGGTGAAATTAGAGCTGTGGTCTTTAACATTAACATGATGGACTCCCTTATTAAATGAAAGCAGTCCCATTTCAAACTGTCTCTGAACCCTAATAATGACTGAATGTGCCTTTTGACCATGTAAAATAAGGTATAGTTTCTTCCAGCAGAATAACATGAAAGTACTACTGAGCCCTCAGTTTGAATCTCTTCACCACCATAAGCAATAAGCTTCACACACTTTGTCAAATCAAGCTTCTCACCAGCACGTACTCTACCAAATGTTTCTGCAGACATAACATTATAATATGAACCTGTGTCAACTTTGACCGCTATGGATCTTCCATTTATCTGAACAGTACAAAATACTTCATTCTTTGCCTATAAATCTACTGCATTGACTGTTTCATGAATCACTGACACACCATCAGCATAAAAAGTAGGGTCATAGCTTTCTAATTGATCAACTGTTTCTTTGAGTATTCCCTTTTAATAAAAGAATGTGTGCCCTTTGATTTACAAAACCTTTTGAAATTATTGCACTTATTGCATTTGTGACATTGCTAACCAAAAGCTAAACATTTTTTTTCCTTTTAGGCTCATGACTTCCTCCACAATTACAACAGTTGGCTATGAAACTGGGTATAGGCACATGCTTTGAGTTTGCTGACTCACTGTTATCCTTTACTAAGACTGTATGATTTCCAGAGCATGCCTTAGAACTTGCTGGAAAGGTACTATGGGGTTTCCTTGCATCTCTCATTTGTAAGCATATTTGTGTGCTTTTCTGTAAGTTCATATATCTGACAAATCTCAATGGCCTTATTCAAAATCACTATCATAAAGCAAAATATTTCTCACAGCATCATTTTTAATACCAGACACGCCTGTCTTTTTTCTCACAGCATCATCTTTAATACCACACGTCTGTCTTTTATCAACTCATCCCTTAAATCATCAAATCTGCACATTTTAGCCTTGTTTCTCAAGTCTGTTAAATATGCTGCAAAAGTTTCAGCAGGCTTTTGATCCCTTGTGTAAAATAAGTGCCTTTCCATTGTAACATTCATTTGGGGGTTACACATTTCTCTAAATTTACATTTTAAGTACTTGGAATCCTCCCTTGACTCAGCCGGTACAACTATATGATGGTTTTCCCCCTCTTCTGCAAAGACAGCAGGTGCATACACAAATGAACACTCCCTTTTTACGGCTTCTGAACCAGCTAAATTAAGCAGAATAAATGCCTTTGTACATTCATCTTTATCAGATGCATCCTGTATGAAAATATCATACTCTTGCTCAAACACTCTCTATTGTCAAACAGAAGTGGACCTGTTTTTTTAAATCCGTCTGCCATGCCAACAAATTATGCCCAAATACATTGAAAAATATAGCCCTTGTAATTATATGTGAACATGCACACAGCCAGTACTTGTAATAACATTCAAATGTACAATAAACTCTTCAAAATGCTTTACTTTGTGAAATATGCTCTGTAATGGCTGTATTTTGTGAAATAACTGTACAGTAATACTGCACAAACATGCGAACACTTCATACACTTCAAACAACTTGAATAGCTTTGATTAATGCAAAAAAAGAGGTAATTTTGAATATTTTTGTTAATATATCATAATATTGGATATTTCTGTTACTTAGAAATTTATTTAGAGCATTCTGAATGCCTTGTTTAATATTTTGTGAATAAGAAATAGCTTAAGCAAGTTTTAATACCTGAAATTCGTTTCTGACCTGTTTTGCGAGTTATACCTGCAGTAAGGATGATTCACTCCTGTATATTCCTCTAGTGTTAACTGAGTGCCTCTTTGTCTCACACTGAAGAATCTGGCTTCCCTTCTGGCCCCATGCCCATCTTTAGAGATGCTGCTTCTGACATCATGTCGCTCGTCTCTCTCTCTATTATAGATGATGAACAAGCGGGGTCATTTGTTTATATGGTTTAATAGATAAAAACACATCAGGATGGACAGCTGCTTTACAAAATATAAAGGAACAGATTAACTGACAGACTACACAGACACATATGCTTACATCTCAACAGCTAACTACTAAATGGCAGTCAGACTTGCCCTTCCTCAGGATTTATACACTTGTGCAAGCCCCTAGGAAGCTCCTTAAAGCAATACACACACACACATACACACACACACACACACACACACACACACACACACACACACACACATACACACACACTGATCTACAGGCATTACCTGTTTAGTATTGTAGACATTTGGTAAAGATATCTGATCAGTATAACGCTGATAAAAAAAAAAAAATAAAAATATTCAAAATTTTGATGCTGTTGTAAGCATTCCAGGGAGAAAACTTTTAAAGTGATTGAAATAGATGGCACGTACTGCAATGTCAAAAGACAGTGTATGTTAGAGAACATGAAGAAATGTGTTATGCTAAATAATGATATCATAATTATTGGTGAATTTAAGTCTAAACTTAGGAAGAACATAATAAAAATTATTCACAATATTTAAAGACTTGTATAGAGCTTATGAAATAACAGGATAGACAGTTCATATACAGAAGAGGTTCTGTAAGAGCGAAGGTTAATTACATATTGTTATTGGAATGTTTATGTAAGATACAGGAAGGGAGGAAATGGATGAATTTGCAGATTGTTGCAATATTAGCAATGGTAGTAAACAAAATGGAAGTAAGGAAGGAACAGAAAGGGTTAAAAGATTAACAGGAGAAATAAGTAAATCAGAAGGGATAATACTAGAAAGGAGAATATTATGATATGAACACTGGACGGTGAGGGATTTTTATACTACTTGGTCAAAAAGGTGGATTAGCTTCCTCGTGCAAGAAATACAAGCATTATTCTCACCTGCAGGGAAACTATTAGTGTCATTAATCTTCCTGCTCTAGTAGGCATGTTTAGTGCTTATTTGACTAGTGGCATGCTCAGTAACTCAATCAAATAGTGTTGGACTCCCCTATCCTTTCCCCTGAACATTCTCCCTCCATTCTTCTCTCTTTTTAGCAACTGATAATATCAAGAGCTGCAAAACTATACAGAACTAAAAATGCAGCATGTGTTAGGTTGCTATTACATGTGTTTTTCTTACGTCTAGGAACTACCTACTCTTAACTTCTCCACTGTCTTGAGGCACACATTAACTTATTGTTTCTACTGTGGTCTAACAAGCTGCCTCAAGGTTTCCAGGGGTCATTTCTGTTTACTCAACCTCTCTTTCCCCTTTCCTTTAAAGCTTGTGTCCCATTGTTACTGTATTTTGACTATATTTCCCTTCATCCTTTACCTCCTACTTAGACTGCATCTGCCCCTCCCCTGCAATCAACTTCCTCTCTGAAGTTACTTAGTCACCCTCAACAACTGGTGCCATTTTCAAACAGCATTTTCATCCTTATGAAGGGAATTTTCTCTGCTCCCCGAGTAAGTGTGCATGCCACTTAAGTGTTATATGTAAAGCTGTTATTGTTAGATCATTCTGTACTTTTTATTGTCTGTACACTGCTTTTGTTATACTGAGTTTTACAGGGTGCTTTAAACTGTTGAGTTTTGCTATACATTTTTTTGTGCTACACAGCACTCTTCCAATGTTGGTGATATCTTCCAGGCTAAGGATACAAATGAGCATACTACCAACATACTTTTTCCATCCAAGTTTTCCGATGCTATTTTTTTTTCAGGTTGCTACTGTACTAACTGCTTAAATAAAACTGTGCCATGTAGTCTGCCTCTTTCAGTTGCAGTTGTGAGGTTCTTTAACATCCACTATAACCACAAGTTTTTTTGTAACCCGAGTTCCAATTTTCACAACCACTGTTTAAAGCATTACCTGTATGTGTTTATTTTTATTTATTTATTTTTTCTGGGCACTACTGTAACTGATATACTGCTTTCTATGCAAGTATTTCTGGGGCTGGTCTATTATGTCTACTTTGTTAGTTACAGCAAATGTACTGAAGAAATGTTAACTGAAGAGAATAGTGCAGTTCCTATAGAATGCATCATGTAAAGTGCTTTCACTTGCTATACAGTGTTCTACTTACTGCTTCATGTCTGCTTAAGCAGCTTTGTTTGTAGAGCTAATTTTACTTAAGTTAACTGATATGTACTGTGCTGTTGTGTTTTATTCTTAAACTTGTATACACTCCCTTAAAGGGCTTACAGTAACCAATGTCTGTTGATGGCATTTTGTAAAATGATTTACTGTATATATTATGTTCTACTTCTTCCTCATTTCTGATACTTCTGCTGTACTAATCTATCTCCCTTCTCTTAGAGCCTCCTACTTTTCTTTCTCACCCCCCCATCTTTGTTGTTGCTTCACTCCCGCAAAGCCCCTTTTTATTAACAACTCTGTCTGCTATCTTCCCTGTCTAGTTCTGCTATTACTACACTGAGACACTTCCTTAGTGGTCATATATCTTCTGTCCTACATCCCTCCTAATACCCCTGTCCTAACATTTTTTTCTCTTAGAACTGCTGTTTTAATTTCCCAATGAGCACACCCGAGTAACGCTGCTTAACTGGATCTCCCATCCCTTGGCAGCTTCCTTGTGGCAAGAAATACAAGCATTCTTCTCACCTGCAGGGAAACTAGTAGTGTCATTAATCTTCCTGCTGTACCAGGCAAGTTCCTGTAGTGAAACACCTTAGTGCTTATTTGACTAGTGGCATACTGACTAACTCAATCAAATAGTATTGAACTTGCAAGCTGCCTCAAGGATTCTGCCCGCTCAACTTGGGCTCACTCTGCTTTCCTACCCTACCTCCATTCCCACCCACTGCCACATCAATTGCATTTGTACCTTCCATAAGCTCTTCTCTTTCCTGTCTCACCCCAGTCAATCACTCAGACACCTACACCAGTATCCTCGCATTCACTCCACCCTAATTATCTTCCTTCTTAAGATTTTCCCTTCCTGAATCTTCCTCATTCTTCTCCTTAACTATAGTACCACAACCTTTTCCTAACATGTACTATACATCAAAACCTTGTTCTACCTTAATCTCTCTTACCTCCATTCTCCTTTTCCTATCCCACACCACCTCCCTACATACTATATTTCACTCCCAACTTCACCATTTTCCACATCACCCATTGCACCCCACACTAATGCCAATAGTTTCTCTGACATCTCACCCTCTTTATTCAACTTCCATACTTGGCACCTTTGTCATCATAAACTTAAATTAAGTTGTAACCACCACCATAGGCCTCTCTTCATTACTCAACATCCCTCCATAATTACATGTCACTACCAGGCCCTGTCTCTATGTGGCAACATTCAAGCCAACCCTGGACCAATCAACCATTCTGCCCAAAACCTTTCTTCTAATGCCAAGAACCTCTGATCACTACAATTAACATGCATAGTATCTGTAACAAAACCACCGAATTCCATGCCTGACTCTCTCACTACTCCCAGATATTGTAGCACTCACAGAGACCTGGCTAAAACCACATATTGCTAACACTGAAATAATCCCTCCAGTATATAATATACATAGAAATGACTGGCTACATACAAAAGGTGGAGGTGTCACATTAATCTACTGTGACACTTTAGCTGTTACACCATATGATAAACTTATACCAACATTCGGAAATATGGAATTATTACTAGTTAACCTTCACATCAACAACAGAAAACAATTATGTATTGCTGTACTCTATATTCCCCCAGGTCAAAACATACCTACTCTGGAAGATCTACTATCCTGGACCACCCTCAATATATCAAGTGAAACCATAATTCTTGGCGACACAAATATAAACTGGCAAACTCTCAACTCTGACTCCCCAGTAAATAGTATTAACATGCACAGGTTTACTCAACTCATCTCTAACCCCACTCGTAAGGTAAAAAAACAAACAGAATCAACACTAGACTGGATACTCGTCTCACACCCTCAAAAATTCACCAAGGCAGGGACCCTACCCAATACCTTTAGTGACCATCTTCCTGCCTATACCCATAGAACTCAACTTCAGATGGACAAATTGCATTTTCTAAGAACAACTAGCAAACTCACCCATTTCAATGAACAACTATTCTTAGAGTCTCTAAAACCCCACAACTGGTCCCCTACCAAATTTCTACCACTGGATGAAGCAGTCAACTACTTCAATAAAGTCTTTTTAGATATTCTAGACAGTCTTGCCCCCACACGTACCAAAAGAGTAAAGCCTAACCATGCTCCATGGCTAACTAAACAAACTTAACAGTTACTTACCTCCAAGGATAAAGCCTGGAAGGAATGGCATAGAAACAGAACCCCACAACTTGAACTCAGATATAAACAACATCATAACAATGCCAAAAAGCAAGTTATCAATGATAAAAAAAGCTATTTTTCCACTAAACTCACTACCCAACAAAATAACCCCAAATTGTTCTGAACCTCTGTTTTCTCTCTCCTAAATCCTGGTACTCAACACAACCCCTCCCCATCTGCTGACAAAGACCCTCAAGAAATTGCCCAAGCCTTCAATTTTCATTTTATTGATACTATCCAAAAAACTTGTTAATGATTTCTCTCTACAAACTAACAAAAGTATAATTGGCAACATACATGACAATATACTCTCTAACCACTCCCCCCACATCAATTGCAATTTCAACAAAAACCCATCTACTCATCTATTTACATTACAACCAGTACCCACCTCTGTAGTTTGTAAGCTGCTCTCAAAACTAAAAACCTGCTCCCCCTCTTCCGATGGCCTTCCAGCTGAATACCTAAAACTTCCAGCAGATTCTACAGCTCTTCCAATTAGCATTCTCATTAACTGATTAATCTCTGAATCATATGTCCCACAACTATGGAAAAACTCAATTATTACTCCCCTTCACAAAGGTGGTAACGCCAATGATCTGTCTAACTACTGGCCCATCTGCATACTTTCACCTCTATCTAAAATTTTAGAAAAGTATATTCATTCTCAATTGCTAAAACATCTCACAGATAATAACCTACTCATACCCACCTAACATTGTTTTCATGCAGCATGCAGCACAACAGCCTTACTGTCATTTACCAACACTGTATACAAAGCTCTTGATGCAGGCCTACTAACATCAGCAATCCTAATAGATCTATCAAAAGATTTTGATACAGTGTCCCACTCAAAACTATGTTTACAACTTGAGACCATAAACTGCTCCCCACACATGCTATCCTGGTTCCATAACTATCTACACAACAGAAAACAATCTGTTAGATGGAAAAGTAAGCAATCCAATTACCTACTCAACAACGCACTCCCCAAGGGTCTGTTCTTAACATATTTAGTAATAATCTCCATAAAGCATCCCTGCAATGTACACTCATTCAATACGCAGATGATTCAACAATAATTACATCCTCTAACAACATCTCAGATCCCCTAAAGTTAACATAAAATGCATTTACTTCCATCAACTCCTATCTTAACGAAGCTCAACTGCTGCTTAATCCCAAAAAATCAAAACTTTTACTCTTCACAACCAAACCTCTAACTCTAGACTTTAAAATATTCTCTCAAAACAATACAGAAATTGAAATTGTAAAAACAGCCAAACTACTTGGCAGCACAATTGATGACAAACTATCCTTTGAGAATCATATACTCAACTCAATCAAAAAGACCCATTTTAAGCTGGGCAAACTCTATAGGCATAAACTCTATTTGGTCAAGTCTATCAAGCTGAAACTAGCTAATAGTCTACTTCTACTCTCCATCCTCTATGGTTGCCCCATTTTCACTAACCTACACACATCTCTCCTGAACAAACTGCAGTCGTGCTACTATAAAATAGCCAAGTTTGTCTCCAACATGCCAACTCGCACACATCATTGCCTGGCCATTAAATCTATAAATTGGTTTGAGTTCTCTCATTATCTACATTACTCCCAACTTACTCTCACACACAAACTACTAAATAATCCAAACTTCTGCCCATTACTTCAAACTATAATACAAACACACACCCCTACTCGGCATCTTTGGTCCTCTAATAAACAACTCTTAACCATAACGAAACCCAAAAAAACAGCTGGGCAATGTCTCTATTCCCATGCCATTGCCAAACTTTGGAATGCACGCCCTCTTTCTCTTACTCAACTAGACTCTTTAAAAACATTTAAATTTGCACTAAAAGAACACTATCTCAATAACCTTGTTTGTTCTTGTAGTCATATAATTAAATCACCTAAAATGTTTTGGCCACTATACACTATAAATACTTTTACTAATTTAATATAGTTGCAATTTACACCCTCTGTCTTCATATCCAATTTCTCTTGCTTTCTTTATTTTTGTGGCTGAATAAACAGAATTGATTAAACAGTATTCTTACTTATGAGAATATATAAACAGAATTACTAAAAATCTAACGCACTGGGCTTATCTTCTTGTATTGTATACCTCTACAATATGTATTTGTCTCGTATATCTACTTCAATTTGTATTGTGTAAAAACTTTCTTGACTTGCAAAGTTAAGTTGATGTTATGTAAAAATTTCTGTGATTGTATAGAGCTTTTCTCCCCAGGCCTCCACTGAAAATGGGTCATTGGCGTGGACTTTCCCAGTCAACAAATGTCAATAAATAATAAATAATAAATATGATGTATAAAAGTTCATTCAAAGGGAGAAAGGAAGAAGCAGAGTAAAATTTTAAACAAAAACAGTATGTTAAAGTACTGAAGGAATATGAGGACATGTTTACATAGTGGCCATAGGGAAGTTGATAATAAACATGGAGAAAAGTATGAAAAATAATGAAAGGATAAAAATAATGTTTAGACTGAGATGTCCTATAAACAGGAAAGAAAGAAGCAATGCTGTTTTTGGGAGGTATTAAATAGGGAAGGTAAATTATTTTATCTGGTCCCACAGAAGTATTATAAAAGTTCATTGGTACTTCCTAGACAACTGATCTGTAAGGATCACAAGAAGTCTAGCCTTACATTCCCATGATAGTTTTAGCTCCTATATTTTGCATTCAAATAACCAGAGAAGGGCTGAACAAGGATATGTTGGGACATTTACATATTTACTCTACCCATGAAGGATAGAGGTGCTAAACTGAGGATGAATCTGTGATTGTTCAACTATTTGTCCAAATACATTTGACCAAAGTAAGAGAAGTAATATGCTCTATGTGGATTAGAAGACGTTTCCATATAAGTGGTATTCTGTGATATTAATCAGTCACTCCAACATATTTTGTTTGTTTTGCAAAATAAATTGAGATCCCCTGAGTGGGTGTTTATAATGTGATTGGACTAGTGAATGCGTAATAGATCTGACAGAATTTGGTCTGGTGATGCCATATACGCAAGACAGAGGTAACCTCTCAGTAGCCTGTATGATACTGAGAAGAAGGACAAGGCTTTTAGATGGTTAAAACTAAATAACCACAAAACTCTATGCATCATAGTTTTATACAGTCCCCCACGCAATAACATTCCCATTCTAGAAGAGATTCTAGCCTGCTCATCCAAACATATTCAAAATGAAACTATCATACTAGGGGATGTATATATAAATTGGTCAAATATCACCAATCAAAACCTCCAAACAAATATCAACCTATACAACTACACCCAACTAATTTCTGATATAACTTGGCCCAACAATCAAATGAAACAAGGCTCAACCTTAGAATGGATCCTTGTGTCTGACCCAAATAAAATCTCCACTTTTGGAACTTTACCAAATACTATCAGTGACCACCTACAAGCCTTCGCCATCTGCAAAACTACTATAACGACCGGTAATCATCACTTAAAACTAATAAGAGACCTGTCCAATTTCTCTCCAGAACCTTTAAATGAAATTTCATATTATACTAACTGGACTCCATTACATAACATTCCCTTACATGAAGCAGTTGAATTATTTAATTCAACATTTCTCAAAATCCTAGATGAGGTAGCACCACCCAGAATAAAGAGAGTCAAGACTAACCGCACAACTTGGCTCACAAAACCCACAAAGCAAATCATGTCCTCTAGAGATAAACTTGGAGAATATGGCAAAAACACAAACACCCAGCTGACCTGGTACAATACAAACAACTAAGTAATCAAGCTAAAAGACAGGTTATTAAAGTTAAAAAACACTATTACCATAAGCTACAAAACCAGCATAGACTAAACCCTTCTGGGGAACAATAAATTCCTTTATTCACTCAGGGTCTAACTCCAATCCCTGCCCATACCCTGGTAAACCCCCTCAGATATAGCCTCTTGCTTCAACACATATTTTATTGACACCATTGCGAAGCTGACCACTACTTCACCTCTTCAAACCTAAACTCACCAGACCAATATACTACTTATTCTAAACCATCCCCAGCACCATCTTTTTTTTTTTAGTCCCATACCCACAAGCACCATAAAAAAGTTGCTTCATAAACTCAAACCCTGCTCCTGTGCTCCTGACAACCTAACTGCTGAATTCCTAAAAATAACTGATGATTCCATAGCATACCCCATTAGTATACTAATCAATAGATCAATCCAAGAGTCGTACGTACCCAATATCTGGAAAAAAGCTTACATTCTGCCCCAGAACAAAGGTGGCAAAAATTCTGACATCTCAAACTTCCAGCCAATAGCCATTCTCTCCCATCTCTAAAATACTTGAAAAATGTGTCCACACCCAACTAATCAACCACTTAATCAACACCCAACTACTCACCCCTAACCAACATGGCTTTAGACCAGGCCATAGCACAAATACAGCCCTCATCTCCTTTTTGGATACAGTAAATCGAGCATGCGATTCAGGTCTGATGGTGTCTTCACTCTTCCTCGACCTTTCAAAGGCATTTGATACAATTTCTCACCCCATTTTACTCTCTAAACTTAATAACCTAGGTGTCTCACCCCCAACCCTAAACTGGTTCTCTAGCTACCTTTCTGACAGATACCAATCAACCAAATGGCAGCAATCTACTTCCACCTTCTTACAAATCTCCACAGGTGCCCCCCAAGGCTCAATATTGGGCCCCCTACTATTCAACTTATTCATCAACAATTTCCATGAGTCACTAATACAGGCTGACATAATACAATATGCAGATGACTCAACAATTATCTGCACTGCAAAAACCCCTTCTGAGCTTCAACTACTAACCCAAAATGCCTTCACATCCACCAAAAAATGGATGTCAAATAATCACCTTTCCTCTCAACCCAAACAAGACCAAGCTGATTCTATTCACTCCCAAAAAAACAACACCCCTGAACAGGTCTGAATTCTCTATCCTCTCCCAAAATAATACCTCCATAGAAGTTGTCCCCAGTACTAAACTGTTAGGTGTCACTATTGATGAAACCCTAACTTTTGAACCCCACATACTCAATAACATCAGAAAGACACACCAGAAACTAGGTACCCTCTACAGACATAGCTATTACGTAAATAACAATGTCAAAAGAACACTAGCCTCTGCTTTCCTACTTCCATCCCTCCTATATGGTGCCGCCATCCTCACTAATATACACTCTTCACTAAAAAACAAACTTGATATATGCTACAATAAAATTGCTAGATTTGCAACAAATGCTAGATCCTCATCACATCACTGTTCCTCACTGCAACAACTAAACTGGCTTGAACTTCCACTCTATCTCAACTACCTCCACTTAATTACTGCACATAAAATAATATATAAACCCACAGCTTGTCCAGCTCTCTCCTCTATATAAAGTCTGTACCATCCAGACACCTTAGATCTGAAAACAAAATTCTGCTTAAAGTCAATAAACCTCATCTTCCAGCTGGCCAAATGCTTTACTCCTTCACTACCTCCAAACTTTGGAATAACCTCCCAACCTCAATAACCTCCATCTCATACCCTGCTCTCTTTAAAAAATCCCTCAGACAACACCTCTCTACCTGCTGGTTATGCCCATGCCAAAAATACCTCTTCTTCTCTTCTCACTATTCCCACTCACTGGGGCTACAGGTATGCACTCTTAGCAGGTCTGCAGCCATACCTATGACTGATACTACACTGCCTAGACAAACCACTCTCTGGGGCTACAGGTATGCACTCTTAGCAGGTCTGCAGCCATACCTATGACTGTTACTACACTGCCTAGACAAACCACTCTCTGGGGCTACAGGTATGCACTCTTAGCAGGTCTGCAGCCATACCTATGACTGATACTACACTGCCTACACAGATTTAAATGCATGTAAATAATTGTATAGGATGTTACTGTTTTTTCTGCCTCCCAACCAGTAATGTCTATGGCATCTGTATGACCAAAAGTACATGTTAATATCATCGATGGACTACCATAAAACTGCAATGGAATTGCTAAAAAACTGTAAATAGTGCTGTTATTTGTTGTTGTTATGTATTGATATTTGTATTTTTGATATTTGTATTTCTGTAATGTTGACTTTTATGTGGAGCTTTTCTCCCCGGGCCTCCACTGAAAATGGGCTCACCTAGGCCCAGTGGACTTTCCCAGTAAACAAATGCAATAAATAATAAATATAATAAATAGATTCAGGCCCTTGATTTTTTTGGGGGGTGAGAAAGTACTCTAGTTGTGACAAATGCTTGGACAGGTGCATACCAAAAGTGGCATTATACTCAATGATCTGTTTAATAAGTGCTCATACAATGAAAAAATTACATCACTTAATCTAGATGAAAAAATTACATCACTTAATCTAGATGCAGTACCTTTAGATATAACTTGTGCAATGAAAAAGAACTTCCTTACAGCAGTGGATACATGGTGATCAACCGAGAGTCCGTTGACAACATGGGTTCTCAGATCCTTATCTATGGGATCAACTTTTAGGGATGTGTTGTCAGTGTGATAGTCATAAGGGGAGTCATGCTTGCCAATTTATACACTTATTGGTATTTAGTTTTAGTCCATGGTTTTGACATCAGCTAGTTTTAGTCCCTCTTAGAGGATCTTGATGCCCTCTGGGGAATTTATGATGGCTAAATGCAAGCCTTAGAATGGAAGGATGGTCAAAAGGCAGCCTTTCTGTTGCACTGACTTGTAAGACAAAGATAAATCAATTATCCAGCAAACAAGACCACCACCATGAAAAATAAAATAACCACAAAGTGTTTATTAGAACACAAAGATGCTGCAAGGAGGTCCAGTAAACCGGTTTCAGTGTAATCCATGCCTTCCTCTGTACAAATCTACACCCACATTAAAATATTAACGTATCACTAAACCATTTAAAGATCAAGTGCAAAGGTTTCTTTACTAGTTCTTTTTGCTACAATTATGGTCTCATCATGTAAAGAAGGCATTCTAATTCTGAAATTTAAAAGTTTTTTTACTGTGGTTACATACGTGGAATTATATTTATTACATTTAAAAACTTTTGTCTTTATGTACTGATGCTGAACTTCTGTCCAATTACTTTCTGATTCTGTGTAATCTATTGGCACTTTCAGATGATGTCATAAGAGAAGCAAACAGTATGTAAGTTCAATATCTCAAGGTATTGAATTGAAGGGAGTCTCTCTATGGCAGAAGCAAGTGGTATGAGTCTATGAATTTCTATGCCACTGACTGTCATTGCCTGTTCTAAGCATAGCCAAAATCTACCAAAGAACTTTGTCGGGCAGCTGAGTTCAGTCAATGTTCTCCAGTACAGCAGATCCACCTTTGTTTCATATGTAGTATTGTTTTAGGGAGCCAGGTCTGACATACAGGTGGAGCTGCATGGCCATGAAGCTGTCTAGTGCAGGAGCTCGACATGTAGGATGACATGTCTGTTATAACTACACATTACCTGTCCAAAATGAGGAACAGGCTTGCACAGCCACTAGTTCATCAGGGAACTAAATCTACTTTTTGAAAACAGAACAGCTGGAGACATACTCTCAGGAGTTTGGGAATGGCAGCACAAAATGAAACCATGCATGCACGAAAGCTCAGGCTTTCCACCACAACTTTAATGACCTGCAGTACAGCTTCACTCATATATGGAACTTGGTACTGTTGGCATTCGGCTTACCAGTAGGTTCATTCTGCAGTACCTAATCCCAAATACAGCTGGAGCATTTGACTTTCTGGGAAGCTCATTCAGTTCAATGAACATTTTTAATTCCAGCACTTATCCAACTGATGTATAACACACACAAACATAATTTATTGTAGGCTATCATTGGGGTGATTCACATACCATGCTAAAAAACAATTTATCACATTGATATATGTGTTATTAAACTGTATGCCAGGAATTATACACTAGGAATCCTATCCTCTTCCAGTTCTCTTTCAATACTTTTTATTTGAATGGAAATGCATTTAGTTACTGATTCATTTGACTGAGAGACTGGTTGATTGTGCTTCAGGCTGTGACACTTTTTTTGTATTGAACTCTGCTGCAGACTACAAAAAACATGCCTATCCACTATAAGATGTTTGGACCCCCAATTACATTATTGACATGCAGGATCACATGACTCAGAGTCAACTCAGGAAGTATCTGGCAGTTGCTCAGCATATAGAGAATACAGACACAAGTTTATTAACTTTAAGATATATATATATATATATATATATATATATATATATATATATACACACACACACACACACACACACACACACACACACACACACACACACACACACACACACACACAAGAAAAACTTTGTGGTTATGAACGCTCAAAATTAACAAATGGCTATAAGGAAAAAAATAAATACGCAACAGAAGATGAACTGATAATTAAGCTGTCATTCTTTATAGATAACAGAACTTCTTCAGAATACAAATCCAATGAGATGTCAAACAATAATACGGAGATACAAGCCATGTGAGCACAGTAGTATATATACAGTAACCAGTAAGCAGTGTGTATCATTTTAAATAGCACCAATGAACTAGGGAAGTGCATGAATATTCAGATATATGCAAAAAAGTGTGATGGATATTCATTAGTCTAACCATGTAAGTGCACTCCTAATATTAATGCTTTCATTCAAAACTGGAGCAGTTTCGGAATTCAAGTGCAACTGCCATTTAAGCTCTCTTAATTCTAGAAACAAGTCAGTGTTCCCAAAGAAAGCATCTACCTGTTCTAAAACAATGAAATGAAACTTTTCAAAATTGAGGCAAAATGAGCTGTGTTTGGCAAGTGCAAGCACAAAGTTTTTCTTGTATGAATTTTTTTCTCTTCGTTTTTATTAGAATATATATATATATGTTTGTGTGTGTGTGTGTGTGTGTGTGTGTGTGTGTATATATATATATATATATATATATATATATATATATATAGTTACAGTAACGAGTAATGAAACTGAAATAAAACTATATATATTAGACTCAGAAAGCTATATGACAAGAGCATAGTTATTACACAAAGTAACATTAAGAAAAACATTTTTGCACTTAATTTTTAAAGTAACACCAGAAAATGCAATGTTTCTTATATGCACAATACTTAAATGAATAATTTATTAATATTCATTAAGACCTGGAGAAGACATTGCCCCTGAATGAACAATCCAATGTTCTCTCACTCTTTGTTAAAATATTCTGCCAGCCTAGTTTATTGGATGTAAACTGCAAAATGTTATCAATACCCCAAAATTTAAAAGATGCCTCAGCATGTTTCAGTTTATGTTTATTAAGGGAATTATTAGTTCTGTAGCATTTTATGTTGCTCAAATGTTCACTAAAATGCAATTTAAAACAGCTATGCTTAACAGATACTTGTAACTAGATAAATAACCCAATCAAAATTACATGCAATCGATTGATTTTAAATATTCGACTAGAATTTGCAGATGAAAATTCAGTGAACTTTAACACAAAGGACAAAATGAATAATGACCACAAGGATTACAACCACATAAAATCTTCCTATTAATTTTTTGATAAAATCTTTTGAACTGTATGACTCCTGTCTATAAGTAAATCTACAAGTGACAGGTAAAAACATGGCAACCTTATTTTCAGCCATCAAAATGTTTAAATATTTGTAAACCAAATTATGAAAATTATTTATATTTGAATCAAAGACATTGACTAAAGAAATGTGGGATTCAAAATTTGTTGGGGTGTTTTATAAACTAATAAATCCTCTCTATTAAGGTCCTTAACTGCATTTCTATCATTGCAGTGGTAGCGTTGTCACCTCACAGTAAGAGATTCTCCCGTTCGATTCTGGGCTGGAGCGCCTTCTGTGTGGAGTCTGCATGTCCTCCCCACGGTCGAGTAGCATTTGAAAGACATGCATGAATGGGCATGCCTTCGTTGAAGGTTGGGCGTCGAGCTGGCACCTCAGCATCGTAAAAATCTGCTGCCAATCATTAGTGGACCGGAGTTCTGCTGTGGCGACCCCTAACCAGGAAAAGCCGAAAGAAAAACAACAACTGCATTTCTACCATTCTTTTCTTAATAGATACCCCAAGATAAAATCAGTGGGTTAAATCATCTGCCTGTTTTTCAAAGTCATCTATCTCAGAACAAATACATTTAATCCTAAAAAATTACGAGTCAGGTATATTATTAATTATAAGAGCAAGATGACAACTATTGGCATCCAATAAAGAATTGGTATGTACATACTATCGCATCCACATTCGGAAGGAACTGCAGAAGTGACTTGCTTTCTAAGCTGTTCTGTGGCTGAAAACTGTCAGCCACAGAAGCGGCTTGCTTTCTAGATGTCCTGTGGCTGAAAACTGTTGTCAGTCTATTTTGGGAACTGGTGTGGGTCACTGAAGTGTCAGTGACTCCCAACTAAGAAAGCAGATGAAGAAATGAAACAAATAACGGAAAGCGAGCCAGCACATGGTGAATTCACACTGATGTTTACAGGGTTGAGATTGTGTTGTATCTGGCCAGAATAAGTAATGTTCAGTCCTGTCTGCATCGGCTGTCGGTAGATCTTGCCCTGGAAAATGATATATCTTCACAAAAAAGTTCCAGTTTGGCCATCTGAAAAGGCACAGCATTTAGGAGGCATTCTGAAGTGACCTATATTTGCAAGCACAAGTGAAGAGTAAGCAATCATGTATGGGAGGTGCGAATCACTGCTGCATTCAATGCAAGCACCAGTCTAAATAAAGTTAAGTGGCCATAGTATTACTACACCGAAGATATGTGCAAACTGTTTACATCCAGGGTAGTACTGACTATGGTTCTTTACTGTACTGACAGAAAGAAAATACTTGTGAAAAATTTGTAGACAGATGCAAACATAAAAACACACAACCATTTTGAAGACAGTTAGCCGATATAATATGTACAGAAATTCCCATGGTCCCAGAAAAATTATATTTCAGTGGCACACACTTCCTTAGACAGTTTCAGTACTTTCTGTCAACAGGAGAATGGCTTTGCAATGCACCACTTCTACAGTTCCGAATGTGGTTGCGATAATACGCAAGTACCAAAGAGTTTTATGAAAAGATGTTTTCTAAATAGTGGTTTGAATGGTACAATCATTTTATTTGGTAACCCTCACATCTAAAAAAGGGAATTCTATTTTGATTATATTCAGCACTAAAAAAGAGGCCCAATTTGTCCCTTTAAGATATTCCAAAATGTATTATTAAATCTAAAATATCAGACATCCACACTAGCCAACAATCATCCAAATATCTATGCCATATGTCCGCAGCATAGAAAAAGATATTGTGGCTGACTGACATCATAGATGAAAAGCTCCTCCACATAACTCATACGAATTAAGAGCAAACAAGGCCGCATAGCTGTTCCCTTAACCTACAGAAAACAATCGCATTGAAAATAAAAACTGCCAAAACATGTTCCATTAAGCATAGCAAAAAGGTGTTAAAACCAAAGTGATGTAAATTCACTTTCATCAAACAATATTCCATCTTATACCAACAACAAAGAAAAAGCGTAAATCAAGAAAACAACCAGCAGTGAGCAACAGCACAAAGAAAATTTTAATCCAAATCTCAAGCGCTTCAGCAAAGCCTTCAAAGAGTACAAGAAACATTTAATTTCTACTAGTTTAAATACAGACATCAACAAAACAATTATTCAATTAAAACACATATAAAAAATGCAATTCAGATTAACAGCCTCCAATTACACTCAAGGTTAAGACCCAGAGGAGATAAAGTGCCATATTTAAGTATAAAAAAACTTTCTTTATACAACAATTTCTTAATAAATACTCTATTTGAACAAAAATCAGCACATATTTTCTCTAAAATTGTAACTTTAAAAGCAGATGGATCTAAATTATGAGCCTCCATAATATGTTTTACTACAAGATTCTCCTCTTTCTGCTTTTGAATATTTCTGACATGTTCTTGAATTCTAAGCTTAAACTTTCTTTTACTTTCCCCTATATAAACAAGGCCACATGGGCATTGGAGGGCATAAATAATGCCTTCTGTATTACAGGTAAATCTAGCACAAGGGGAAAACCACAACCATTATTAGTTGGAAAAGTTCTAGTAACATAATTGCAAATATTACAATTGTTGCACAGGAAAATACCCTTCAGTTGCATAGAATTGACAGGACTTACACTAAGGTTAGGCCACTGAAAGTGACTGTGGACAAGAATATCCCCCAGATTTCTACCCTTTCTATATGATATACCTACTAGGGGCAAAATAATCTTAGCTAAATCCTTACATTTTAACAAAAAATTCCAATAACACTTTACCAAATCAATTACTATAGTGCTAAAAGCACTAAATTTTGTAACAAAATAAATTAGCCTCAGATTATCATTATGTTAGACATTATCATATAGTTTATTAAATCGACAAACATTATCAAATACATTAATAGGGGATTTTCCAGTTACCTTTATCTATCGCTACCTTAACCAAATCACTACTATAACCCCTGGAGATAAACATTCAATACATTTTCTGTATTTCATTATCAAAAGCATTGTCATTATTATAGGTTCATAGGTTCATAGGTAAGTACTAGGCTATCTGCCCGAGGGCATCTATAAGCCTAGCCAGAATGTGTTGGCTTTTGCCTCCCCCTTAGATCAGTTCCCTGTGCCTCGGTCCAGCAGAGCCATTAGTTCTCCGTGCCTCTGTCCAGCAGAGCCACTGCAGTGATCCCCGGGGTAAATTTTTTGTTAGACAATCATTACACAATCTCCTGAGTCGTAAACAGTCCCCATATGGATGAGAGGCAATAGTGTGTGGTAGATGGCAACTGCTGCTTTCCAAATACTTGTTACTATCATCAAATTTTCTACGAATAGAAATTAATAACACATTTTCTTCACTTAATTTTAAATTAGTGTCCAACAATTACATTTGTCTCCCCATTTGTAAACTATCAAAAGAAAGTCCAAACCTGTTATTTTGAATACTATCAAAAAACAAATTAACTTCCGATTGACCCCCCCCCCCCCCCGCACACAAAAAATAAGATCATCCATAAATCTGTAATATCTGGTAGCATATTTTTTTTAAAAACTCATTATTACACAAATATTCCAGCTCATATAGACCCATCATACAGTTACCATACATGGGGGCAAAGGATGCCCCCATGGCTGTACCACAAATCTGTCTATATATTTGTTTATTGAAAACAAAATAATTATTAATCAGACAAAAATTCAACAATTCAGTAACATAACTAGAACCAGGGCTGTCATCCATAAAATACTGAACTGCCTCCAAACCAAAATTGTGTTGAATATTAGTATAGAGACTGACCACATCTATTCTGATAAAATACATGTCGTCAGAAAATTCTAAACTAGACAACTTGTCTAGAAAATCCACACTATCCATGATATAAGAAGGGAATTTCAACACAAGAGGCATCAACATTTCATGTACAATGAACCTATATTAGATAAAAAGTACTTTTGTGCAGAAACAATGGGTCTACCGGGTGGGTTAAATTTATTCTTGTGGATCTTATGGAGACAAAAAAATGTAGCTAATTCACCTTCATATGAACTAAATTTTCTAGCTACATCAAAACGTGAAAAATAGCCCAAACATAGACCTTTTTGTATTAACAATTCATACTCAGATAAAGCATTTTGATATTCCCTCATGCAACTTTCCTGATATGTTTCCACATCTGTTAAATGAGACATATACATATGAAAGTACTGGTCCACATCCATAATGACTATTTTTCTACCCTTGTCAGATGGTTTAACTACAATTCTCTCATTCTTAGCCAATGCTTGCAATTCCTTCCATTCCTGAATAGTTACATTATATTTAATATGTTTGTCTCGTATAAATTCACTATATGCTTGTTCAATCGAAAAATTTAGGACATGTGAGAACTGACTAATCCCTTCATGTACATACAGAGACATAAAATCAC
Organism: Protopterus annectens; assembly: GCF_019279795.1. Taxonomy (NCBI): domain Eukaryota; kingdom Metazoa; phylum Chordata; order Ceratodontiformes; family Protopteridae; genus Protopterus; species Protopterus annectens. The sequence goes on from NC_056746.1 coordinate 972,197,316, forward strand.
TTTTATACATAACCTTACTAGTATTAAATAAACTATAAGCACAAACACCTTTAGACTTAACCTGAATCTCCTCTGGGTTCGAATAACAGGAATATAAAGTGTCATCTAAATCATCACTAACAACACTTTCATCCAAGTTGGCATTTTCACTCATAAGACATTTATCACTTTCATTAGAAAAATCATAACATAAATGCAACTTTCGACATAATTTAAAAACATCACACTTTAATGCATACAATCATGCATAACAGTTGGTACGTATTTCAAACCATAATTAAGCACCTTTAACTGTAACACAGACAAAGTCACCTTAGAAATATTGTGAACAAGTCCATTCTCCATCTGTTCAATACCATCTGCTCTTCTTATACTGTCGTGTCCCTTCCCTATTGTTGTTTCCCTCTTGCTGAAAACATCCTCTCTTTGTTTTATTGATGTCTGTATTTAAACTAGTAGAAACGAGATGTTTCTTGTACTCATTGAAGGCTTTGTCAAAGCACTTGAGATTTGGAGTAAATTTTTCTTTGTGCTGTCGGTTACTGACAGTTGTTTTCTTAATATTCCACCTTATGTAGTCTACCCAATGTGATATATTGGTATATAAGGACTGAACATCCAAAGTTACCATATACCAATTATTTCCATCTGACAGTCCTCCAGTATCTGGAGAAACACTCTGTTAAGGAACCCATGCCAGGCACAATAGATCTACCTGACAGACTAGTAAGATTTTAGTGTGTGTTTGGTAACTCATAGAAGTGCTGTGGTTTAGGATAATTTGCCATCAGATGTAATGCAGCTTTCTTAGTAATGATACCTTCTTTGACTGTCTACTTTAAAAATATATATATCAATTGCAACCTTAAATGTAAGGGTGGGGTCCAACACCATATTGTGATAAAACCTTGCATTTGATAAATGTGAAAGTGCCTCCCTATCATATGCCTGTTGATCCCAAACTGCTAGCACATCCCTTTTGTCTGCATTGTGAATAACTATAATGGAATTATGCCCTCAAGTAAGTAGGGCTTGTCTTTGGCTGATAGACAAATTACCAACTCTGTGACCTTTAACTGGCTGATTAAAATGTAGTTTTTTCAAAACTGCCTTCTTAAAGGCTGCTGCATGTCTATTATAAGGACAATAAAATCAGATGATTTGAATTTAAATTAATCCCACATTCATTAGCGTCCCCTTTAAAATATAATCTTGATTAACTTGACGACAAAAACCCTTAATATCCTGCATTAGATGAGTTTCAGAAAGTGATGCAGTGGGAATAAAATTCAGACTTTATTTGACAGATAAATCACATAAAGACAAATTAGTTTGAGAAATATTATGTATCAAGTCACCACAGCATTAAAAATGGATTGTTCATCAAACTTTATAGTAACCACAGTTCTTCCTGATCTCTTCCTGTTCTTATGGCCACCACTCCTTGTTGTTGTTCTGGCACACTGGTTGTTACTTGATTCAAATGCTTTTTATGGATTAGGAGAAACCATAAATAATTCAAAGCAGACAACACATCATCCTCACTGGAAAAGTCAGACATCTCAGAAGGTTTAACATTAGAATGACAAAAATAAGTTTTCATTTACGTTGCTATTGAAAGTCTACATTTGCCTTTAGTTCAACCGTTCTTGAAAAGCAAACTTCTTTCTTATAAGTTTTCCAAGAAAACTGTCAGTTGCTCTTATAGACATAAAGCTCTCACTTGTATTTAGGCAATTTAAATTGTTTTAACTGGTCTTCCAAAATAAATATCAAACTTGAAGGTTTGTTAAACTACTCAGAAAATTTAATGTGTCTGATACTGAATGGCTTGTGCACATGGATCACTAACCAGCTGCTGTTGTGGTACAGTTTCATAAAAATCAATGAGTGGTCATAAACATTGTGGAAGCTGTGAAAACTAAGGTGTGGACACAGTATGCCTGGAGACACCAATCAAGAAATAATATGACTTTTAATATGAAACTGGTAAAATCAAAAAAGATAAGAGTTTTTGTCTTCTTAAATAGACTTCAAGAATCTTCAAAAGTGACATCATAGGTGTGCTGCACTCATCCACTATGACAGTCAATGTTGTCACCTGTTAGACTGTCACTAATAGGGGTTTCAAAACATTTTGCCATCTGGAATACTTCATTGAAGACTCTGAGCTTTTTACCACAGCTATTTGTCTCATGACTTTTACAGAACTGTTTGGATGTGTTGTGATGACAAACATCACCTGGATGTACTTCCAACCCCAAATCTTGTCATAGTCCTTCTATGGTTTCAATGGCTTCAGTGTCTAAAATGTCCTTGACAACTCTCTGGGAGAGCGGCCCTTAACATAAAATTCTGGATTTATGACAGTCCATCCTCTGGTAAGCCATGTTCATTACTTACCACTCAGTCTTTGTTGTAAAAGTGCCACTATTAACTTTCACCATCCTAAATAAAGTACTCCTCCCCCTTGAAGTGACTGGCAGCATCTAGTACAGAGTGAGGGAGTTTTTCTGGTTACCCTAAATTACCCCGATTCAATACATACACCACCTTGGACCTCCAGTGGAAATAGGACACAGACCTAGACTAAATAATAAAAGTAAAGAAAGAAAGAAAGAATGTCTGTATAGAAATTAATTAAATTACTGCACCTCAGACTTCTAGAACTTACAAAATGAACACCTTGCCCAGCATAGAAAACAATAGAACTAAGTAGTATGTTTTCTCAAAGCATTTTGTGTGTGTGTGATACATTCAAACATGTGTACACATATACCTCATATATATATATATATATATATATATATATATATATATATATATATATATATATATATATTTTAATATATCAACATATTATAAATATTGAATCACCAAATATTAAATCACCAAATATTGCTGCAAGCACATAAACTATCCAAACGATCAAAAACTAAAATATACACAAAAAAAGATTGCAAAAGGAAACAAACAGTATCTATTCTGTTGGGTCTACCTGAGAACACCAACAGTTCGAAACACCGATGACGAGAACACCGACACTGGAAGACCAACAACGGATATAACAGACAGTTCAAAATCCCGACACTGAAAACACTGACATGCGAAACGAGCGCAACTGTGTAAGTATGCGATAGTGACGGACGTTAGGGTGTGGGTTAGGTAAGTGTGCATTAGTGATGGACTTTAGGGTTAGGGTGCAGGTAAGGTAAGTGTACGATAGTGACGGACTTGAGGGTTAGGGTGCGGGTAAAGGAAGTGTGCGAAAGTGACGGACTTTAAGGTTAGGGTGCAGGTAAGGTAAGTGTGCGATAGTGACGGACCTTAGGGTTAGGGTTTGGGTTAAGGTTAGTGCATAGATAGTTGTGTATGTAAGGTTTAGTGTAGGTTTGTAAGGTTTTTGGTGTGCTTGTGCTGTGTGTGTGTGTGTGTGTGTTGTGAGTTGGTGTTATGGTGTTCAGTAATATGGGCTGTCGGTTTTGTGTGGTTTCGGTGTTTTGGTGTCAGCGTTTTGGCTGTCGGGTTTGTGGTGTGTTGGTGTAGTGTAGGGGATCCATTCTATTACATTTGCTCAAGTTTATTGTGAACAAATGACAAAAAAAAATACAAAACAAAGGACAAAGAAAATAAGGAGATAAAGCCAAAGGCATTCCTGTATAGATTATAGTTCCATTGTATTATTCAATAAAAACAGGAGCATTGGCTGCATTTGATGTCACAGCTTCATGTCTAAACACATTCTGGGCCATGACTTCAACTTATAGCTCAGTTTGATAAAGATTTCTTGCCAGTTTGAAGGAATAACTTTCCAGTGCTGAAAATCAGAGCCTGACCACTTGCTTTATTCCTGCAGAATGGAGAACAGCGACAGTTATAGCAACAGACCCAGTGAATGATAGACCCATAAGTCTGACCAGCCTCATCTGTAAAGCCATGAAACGTATTATCATGGACCTTATAAATAAAGTCCTAGGCGACCTCCAAACCCTGGATCTGACCCAATTTGGCTTAATCAAGGGCAGATCTTGCCTGTTAAACCTGGTGGATTTCTTCAAAAATGTGACCAGGCCATTGATGATGGCAAATTTGTGTGCACAGCATACCTCGACTTGGTAAAGGCCTTTGACATAATCCCACACTGAGGCATTACCAATAAACTTATCAAACTGAATGTAATCCCCTTTGTTGTAAGATTGGTTGCCAAATGCTCACAAATCGGTCACACATTATTAATATAGGTGACCACATCAACCAGCAGACCTGTCACTAGCAAGATGCCACAAGGGTCAGTGCTTGGCCCCCTACTGTTTGGTATATATTTCTCAGAAGTTCAGGTCAAAACTAAGGGTCTGTGGCTGACCAAATTTGTGAATGACTCCAACCTGAGTGCAGTTATTGATGTTTTTAATCGGTATACTTCAGGAAGGCCTTACACAGACTGCTTTCTTAGTCACAGTCTCACACTGAATGCAAAGAAATTCGTCATTCCCTTTGGTAAAAACAATGTCCCTTCACACTATCAAATTAACAACAATACCCTATTATGTACCTACAAAGGGTTTACAGTCAAAAGGTCGACATTGACATGTCCAACAGCCACCTCCTTGACCATGGTAGGAGCAACAGTCAGAATGTCGACGTTCATGTATACATCAGTTCAGAAGGACGTACACAGGGCAGGGATTTACAGCATTGCTGTAAATGGGGATTTAGAAACTATGGTCAACAGAATTTGTCGACATTGTTGCATCGACCATACAACCTACTTAATATGTATGAGTCAACGTTATTTGTCGCGGAAATCACCATTCGCGTAAGTGATTTTCGTGCTTTTGATAGTAAGCCACCTACAAAGTGGTGAGAGATCTGGGATCACAAGTAGACTGTGATCTTAACTTTGACCACCATGTGTCTACTGTAGTAAAGAACGCTTTCTTCGTAGCACACTTGATTACCAAAGCCCTCATCTCTAGAGCAAAGACTATAACCCCTCTATACTCATCACTAATCAGGCCCATAATTGAGTATAATGCCCCTTACAGCATATACCATACAAAGTACCTGCAGCAATTGGAGAGACCTCAGAGGTTTCTAACTAAGAAGATCAAGGGAAGGGACTCCAGCATGTACCTTGCACATACCGACTAAAGTCCCTATCACTATACTCAGTATTGTATAGACTTTTTAGGGGAGACTTATGCCTGGCTTACAGACAGAGCAATCTCTGACCCAAACCTAATGAATTTACTGCACATTTGTAAATCAAACAGGACTAGAGCTACCTGTTCCAGGGATCTAAATATGGGTTGCAACTTGAATAGGACATACTGGAGGGACAGATTTGTCTCCCAGAAACTGCCGCATCTTTGGAATAGGCTGGTAATTTATGTGAAGCAGATCACTTCTATGACACTATTCAAAAGAAACCAGGATGAGTGGAAAAGGCACCATAAATTCTTACTGGAGATAGTGCCCACAACCATCCTGGACATGGGCAGTCATTAATAAATACAATCCTGGGTATGGACTAGATATCTATGGTATTACCTTGGGATGAAACAGCTAGGCTTGAAATGACCTCCAGGTCGATAGCCTAGTAACCTCCTATGATCCTATGAAGTAAAGTACTTATAAGATTACAAATCCAGAACCAAGATGTGTTAAGTAAAGGACTACTAACCGATGGAATAACCAGTAACCAAACTATGCAGGTAAAGTACAAGGAACAGTTGCTCTTAGGCTGTTAATTAGAGCAAGTCACACAGGTTGGACAGTGGAGCAGTTCTAAAGTAAATGACAGTGGTGTGCTTCAAAGTTGCCTCATCGCCAGACACCTGAGAACATCCTGCTATGCATCCTTGTTAAGAAGTGAGGGAGTATAATGCCAACAATGGAAAACATTGGGGTAAATGAACAAAGAGAGGGCAGTAGATGTGGGCCAGTGATAGACACTATACATATTTTCCATTGCTGCTGTGAGATATCTTCATCATATATTCTGGCCATTTGTCCCTCATATAAGAAACTATTTGATCAGATACTGGAAAGACGCAAGTATACCATCTCTTTAAGTTCCTACTCAAACTATCTTTGTTGCAGACAGCTGAAGAAAGGTGATTATATAATGGGTCATTGATCCCAATGAAATCTCTTATTTGGATATTAAACTGACAAAAAATACAGTCTTAAGGAATTCTGAGTCATATATTTATAGGAAGGAAATGTATTCAAACAGTTTTTTACATTTTGACAGTAGCCATCCCTTCAAACAAAAAAGAGCAGTTGTTAAGGGGCAGTTTGTTAGAGCTGCTCGGATGGTGTCTAGTTTCGACTCTTTCTTGGATGAATGTGAACTGTTGAAAGATATGTTTCTTAAAAGAGAATATCCATTGGGCTTAATCAACAACTTAATGTTGGAAGTAGTTAATAAGAGAGATAGAAGGTTTTATCATGCTATACTGAATTCGGAGATGGTGCACTCTGGCAATGAAGGGAACAGATATATGGTTTTAAATTTGAATGTTGGTTCTGTTAATATGGACAGCAATGTTAATGTGAATGTTATGACACCTGTTGAACAAGTGCAAGCAAATGGAAAGTTTTGTTCAGCTTTTATCACTTCTTATAATCTTGATAGTAAAGAAACTTTTAGGATTTTGGATAAAAATTGGATAATTTTGACCTCAAGTAATGATATTAGACAATGCATAAGTGAGAAGCCTATTGTGGTATATAGAAAGGGACAAACCTTAAAGAACATCTTTGAAAGGAGTTACCAGATTTGGAATGGGGGCCATATGAAGAAGTGTGGGGCATGCAATTATTGCCAATATATTAAGAAAGGGTCAAAATTTAACATAAATGGTATAAAGATCTCTTTACAAAAAAAGTGCAGCTGTTACACTGAGAAGGTGGTTTATTGTGCTTTCTGTTCCAAATGTGCTTGTTTTTATATTGAAAAGACAGAAAGGAAACTTAAAAACCACATTTATGAACATTTGAGGGATATCAGACTGCAAAAAGAAACTAATGCCCTTGCGAAACATTGTATGTAATGGCCTGGACATGACTTTAAATTCACTGTTATTGAAGTTATTGAACTCGACCCAAGAGGTGGACCTTGGACTTTATATTTGGAGAGAAGTGAGACCTTATGGCAGTTGGGAACGAATGCAACTCAATGGCCAGGCTTAAATGAATCTGTTGCAATTACTTGCTTTTTAAGATTAAAAGCTTTAGACAGATGATGCTTTTAAAGAAATGTTCTTGCAATTCTTAATAGTTGAAACATATGCATTATTTTTATGTCTTATATGTATACATTGGTGAATTTTATACTGTATCTATTATGTATTTATACATGTATTTATTCATTTATACTATAATATATTGGGGTTATTTGAGGTGTACAACATATAGGAAATGAGCTTTTATTAGATTTTTTAATAATGGATTTTTTAGTTATGTATTTATATGTATTATAGTGGGTAATATTTAGGATGATGAATATTTTATGTGTGGTTATTTGACATTATTACATGTAAATTGTAGGAATAGTCATTGCTCATGAATTATTCATGAACCTTAGATGTTGATTGGTTCAGTAATTAACTTTGTATTATAAATTTACTAGCAGTTGGGGCATGCTCTGCCTTGATAAAGTCTCCAAATGGTTGGAGACTAAAGCGCTTGATTTACTGGATGTATCTGATTTATTTTTATTTGTTAAATTAAAGTTCTCTTTTTTAAGCACTTCTTAGTTGCTTATTTGGAATGATTTATTTTTATTCATCTTGTTGCAACTGAGGCCGTTTTTTTTTTTGGATTGTGATTATATAATGGCTTAAACCGTAGCTAGATGACCCTCCAGCAATAACATCTGCTTTAATTTGTAAATACTGCCACCATTTCAGATTCACGGCCATAAATCAATCCCTTAACAACGTAAAAGAATATAAAGAGTGTGCAGTCACCATACCTGTCAACCTGCAGACATTGAAAATAGGAACAAAGGTTCTTTAAAAGTAGGCATATCAGTAAAAAATAGGGGCATCAAATCTGGAGATCAAATGGTATATAACTTTTCTTGCTTCCAATAAGAATGTGAGATACTACTCAGAAACATGTTTAAAAAGCAGACTGAAAAATAGTGATAAAATATAAATTTTCAAAGAGAGAGAGAGTGTAAAATCTGTAGACTGTGTTGTAAAATTCTATCACACACGTTCATTTATTTTTGCTTCAAAAAATAGAGATATAAGATGTGTGTCATCGTTCTTTAAATTATTGGTGCCACTAGTAGATTGGTCATGTGATATGGGTTTCTGTGTACTGTACTAGGCAGCTTCAAAAATCACACAAAATAGGAGGGCATTCAGAATATTGTGTAAAGGATACATCAAACCTGAAAATAAGGAAATCCCTCTTAAAAACTAATGTCTTTTGGCTTTTCCCAGTTAGAATATTACATGCAGAGATAACTCAGGAATGAAAATAGGAACATTCATCCACTGAACAAGAAAAATAAACACCAAGCCAACACTCTCAAGCAAATACAATATATGTAAATGCATGTAAATGTATGTACATATCTCTCTATATATATCTATATCTATTTCTATATAGATAGATATGTATGTGTGTATGTACATATATATATATATATATATATATATATATATATATATATATATATATATATAGATGCATACACACAAACTCACACAAACATAAATGTGTGTTTGTGTGTGCATGTGTGCAAATATATATATACATAAATGCATATGTAGATAGATCAATACAAATATATTTATATATGAGTTTTATGTGTATATATACACACACACACACACACACACACACACACACACACACACACACACACACACACACACAAAATGCTAAATACCTATTTCAAAAATCAGTTCTATGCTCTTTATAATGATGAAGCAATGGTTATCTTTTATATTTGTAAAAGAGGCTCCAAAAATCTTAATAGTCTGACAAAGCTGTACTAATGCTAGAATCCAACCAAAATGACCTCTTAAAAAGATAGGAATTTAGTGCAGTATACTGATTTGCTGCTTGACTGAAATACGCTTTCTTGTCCAAGATTACAAGCTGTACAAATGGCTTCACTACGTATTGAACAGCTGCACCTCCCCTTTGGGATTAACAAATGAAATGCATCTGATGAAGCAAGAAAGACTTTACATAAAGGTCGTGCTTGCTTTTGCCAGATATATTCAATAGAACTCAGGCAGCTCTGAGCGTAATGGATTCCTAAGGTCGTGAAGGAGAAGTATGCACAGTTAAAATGTGTTTAAAATAGAAACCACTGCTGCAGATACAGCAGTGTCTAGACTGCTGGAACAAAAAGGCTGTAAAATTAATATTATGCCAAACTGAAAGGAATCTCTGAGTCACTCAGAAGACATTTCAAGACTTAAAATACTAGTATTTGCTCTCAATGAACAAGCACTGGTTTAGTATCAGAATGCACAGAGTGCCCAGTGCTCCCACAACAAATGACACAGCCAGAAAACAGGGTTCAATATTCACTAAATCAACGATATAGATAAAAATGAATGTACTCACCATGAGACATGACTGCAGTCAAAATATATTGAATGATAATACTGTCCAGAATACGTCAACATTATTTTTTGTTTTTCTGGTTCGGAGAAGCAAGTTGTATAGAATGCCATCCGAATAAAATGCAGTACAGTGGTAACTTTTTAAAAAGGTGCAGATTGTTCTACACACTGTGAATAACTACAGTAAATGTGTACATCTTCAGTACTTCCAGCCAAATCATGCAAAACTGTACCCAAGAGTGACAATGCATAGCCCATGTACAATGTAGCCTTTGCATTCCAGAATTACTGCTGTAGTGTATTGGACCCACTACAGCTCTCCTATAGTTACTAACATAGATCCAGTATTCAACATCCACAGTCCAGTTTCATATCTTTAATCTAATGCATTATTTATCTGAATTCACACATGATGACAGATAAGTTGAGGCCTCTCAGATACCACTGCATGGCCAGTAAAGGAAATTCATAAAGTGCAGTAGAAAATCTCAAGTCTATGTCAGTGTCTACCCAGATAAAGCACTTAGACTCTGTACAGCTCACAGCTACTCCATCATCTTCCTTATCCCTTTATTTCTGAGGTATCAGTAGCTCCTTTCAACTAGCCATCTGATTTTTGTATTAAACAGGTGAAGAGCCCAACAGATTATTTTCAGACATAACCCGAGACAAAGTCATAACAAGTGAACAATTAATAGACTCAAAACAAGAGGATATCAAGAAGACATGAAAGTTTTGGGTACTGGCTATGGCACTGAGTCTGCAAGAAATTCATTGGCTGCAGGAACATGCAGGACAGACACCACAGATGCTTGGAATATCAGTGGTAAGACCACTTGGCACTCTAAACTTTCCCAGGCTGCTGAATCCAGGTCTTTAACCACATAATGCATGAAATGTCTAGAATGCTCTAGTTCATGGCCAAATGAAAGTCTGAAAGAAGCTGAACAGATAGGGGAAAGGAAGGAAGGAGAGTTCTTCCTGCAGCCAGAACTCTTTAGAGATAACAGTATTGGGGTCATTACCCATAACGTTTGTATTTGACAGTGAAGAGCGCTGACTGCAGGACATCTAAAAAAGAGAGACCTCCTCCAGCTTATTCTTCTTGAATGGCTGTCCTACAGGCACATACTGTTGAAGACAATGGTCCTGTGGGAGCCCTGGAAGTCCAGCCCAAGTTATAATGTTTTACAAAGGTGTGCAAGGATAACCAGGTGGCAGCCATGCAAAAGTCATCCAAGGAAGCACTGCAGAAATAAGTCAATGATGTAGACATGGACATGACAGAATGAGCTTTTGGGCATCCCTTCGGATGCTTACCATATTTACCATGGCACAAGACCATGCAGTATGAAAGCCATTTAAAGACATTGTTTATTAACTTTCTTGCCCTCATTGTCTTTAGCAAAGGATGCAAACAAGTACTTATATTTCCTCAGATTTTTGGATATATCCACATAGTACCTGGGCTATCTAAAATGATGTGTCTCCTAGATAACAACATTGTTGAAATGTTTGTCTTTCCCCTTTTTCCCGGTAAGGGGTCACCACAGCAGAACTCCAGTCTGCTAATGATTGACAGTAGATTTTTTACGAAACACCGAGGTGCCAGCTCGATGCCCAACCTTCAATGAAGGCACGCCCATTTACGCACGCATGTCTTTCGAACGCTACCCAACCGCGGGGAGGACATGCAGACTCCACACAGAAGGCACTCCCAAGCCAAGCCGAGAATCGAACGGGAGAACCTCTTGCTGTGAGGTAACAATGCTACCGCAGTACCACCGTGGCATAACAACATTGTTGAAATAAAACTAGTAAATGAAAAGAAAGGTTGGTTCAGGTTCATATTCATAGCTCCTCTGGACATGAAAGATAGACTTGCTTACAAGTAAACCATGTCTACAAAGAATACAAATTAATAAGCCTATGTAGAAAAATAGCTCTGATATTCACCTGGCATGGCTTATTAACACAGAAAAAGTATACTGACAAAAATTGAGGTCTGTAGAAACTGCAGACTTAAAATGAAAAGGAGAAGCTCTTAAGGTGGATCGGGAACTCTGACGAGTGATTTTAAAAGACAGGTATCTCTAACCTTAAGTGCATGTAGCCAAGGATTTTGAGTATTGCCACACATGGAATATAAAATTGCAATCAAGTGAATCTTAAATGAAAAGCAGCTAAAGCCTGAATAATGTATTTCAGGACAGGAGCAGTAGAAGAAGACAAGAGATCACAAATTTAGCAGACACCTAAATGGAAAACATATTTTCATCTGTCCTTGTATTTTTTTCTGTACAAATGGTCTCTGCAAAGTAATGATGCTAAATACCACCCCATCTAATATTTCACAAGCTCTATCAGCTAGTGGTGCTGCAGGTACCAGGCATGCACCTTTAGAGAATAAGGTATCTGGGTGAGCCTTTCAGATGGCTAGAGACTAGATGCATATAATAAGGGGGAATTTGCATTGCTGGATGTATGAAGTTATACCTGTATGGGCCAGTTGGAAGTAACCAGGCTCATCACTATACTGACAGCATGAGTCTTATAATGGAACTATGTTATTAAAGCAAGATGCGGGAAGTCATATGAAACCCTTTTGGCCAAGGATGTGTCAGTGTGTCCTTCACACCTCTCAATCTCTTACAGCAAGTAATCTGGACAAAGTTATAAATAATGAGGGGACAAAGGTAAAAAAAATAGGGATAATTTTTAAATACTGCTCGTACAAACTTAGAAAGTTGATACAATAACAGATTTTGTATTAGCATGCATTTTCTGAAGGGTATGAAGCCTAAAACTCAAACGTCTATCAGTATTTTCTGATTTCAGTCCTTGTAATTTGCAAGTGATTTGCCAGAAAATCTAAATTTTATGAGGAACAGACCAAAAATATGAGGCAAAAATCTGGACATTCTGTGAAAATCCGGACAGTTGAGAGGTGTACTTGCTCTTGCCTTTGCGATGGAGGAATCAGAAATATGAACTTGTAAAATTTCAAAAAGGAAAGGCAAAAAGGCTGCAAGTTGACTGATTTCGCATTCTGAAGCCTGATTTCACTATTCTGGGAGTCAGACATTATTCAAGAGAAAGAAGGATGCTCCTTTTTAGTCAAGTCTGTTAGAAAATGTATCTTCTCCTGAAATCTGATCTGCAGAAGGGGACCTATAGGTCTAAAAGGCCCTAATACAGACTCTTAACTGCTTCCTTCTCTGCTTGTTGATTCCCCACACAATGGCTGTGTTGTCCATCTGAACAGAGATTGGACCATGATGTAACCAGTTCTGAAGCACCAGAAGACAAAGGCTAACAGTCCGTATCTCTAGCAAACTGACAACAGCCTTTAATTGGGTCAAACTACCTTGTGTGAAGTTCCCCTTGATTTTACCTAGCTCAATATCTCTGGTAAGAAGCCTTTGTGCTAAGAACTGTCTGAGAAGACTGTTTCCACAAAAGTTTTGCATGTTAAAAGTTTATTTGATTCACCAGCCACTAGAGTTGTCACTAGCAACATTTTTGTCAGTGTCCAGTGGAAACCTATGACGACTACACTCATAACATTAACTAGATATGTTTCCCGTGAAAAGCAGCATTAAAATCTATGATGAGAGAAAGTCATTCAACTTAGAGTTTTGTTGTTTAACTTTTGGCTTTTCCCGGTTAGGGGTCATCACAGCAGAACTCGGGTCCGCTAATGACTGGCACTGGATTTTTACAGTGCCGAGTTGCTAGCCCGAAGCCCAACTTTCAAGGAAGGCACACCCATTCATGCACGCACGCACCTACCTGCATGTCTTTATATGTCACTCGACCGCGAGGAGGACATGCAGACTCCACATAGAAGGCGCTCCAGCCGAGAATCGAATGGGAGAACCTCTTGCTGTGAGGCAACAACGCTAACCACTGCACCACCACGGCCTTCATTCAACACAGAGTCTCAAGGCAAAATCTGTTGAGAAATAATACTTACAGCAAAGGGTGTTAAATCACTGAAAGAATGTCTGAATCCCTTTGGAAGGGTACAAATACCAGTCATGTCTTGTTATCTATGGCTTATCCTATTAAAACCAAGAGCTATGGTGGCATTAAGTGAGATTTTCTGCAATTCCCAGCAATCAGCAGTTACTGGAATGCCTGCTGCAGAGCATACCTGTGCTGGACATGCCTGCAGCTGATGCTGGTCATTAGTAGCCAGTCATCTAAATCAAGAAATAGTCTTGTTCTCTGCAGCATCATGAAGGTTATTACTTTGGAAATGAATTGTGTGAACTTCATAATAGCCAATGGAAAAGTAAACAATACTTTTTGGAACTGACAGTGAATGATTTCTACACAAAGGCAGAGGAATTGGTTTGATTATTTCATGATTCATAGACAGAGGTAAGCATCATAAACATGGTAACTAATCATATAGGATTATAATTAAGATCTGGTAATGAGATTTATCCCATGGTTCTGGGGTTCAGTTCTCAGTCTGATTCCTCTAGGCTTTACTTGCCTCTCGTATGACTCTGAGTAAGTCACTTAATCAGATAATGCTTCTGGGCCACCACTGAAATTGGGCCTCCACCTGGCTATAAAACTCACTTATCAAAAAAAAAAATAGGCACTTTTGTGTACAGGGATAAAGGCCTGATTACAAGTCAGGCAATCCAACTTTGAGTAGGGACTTGTGCACATGCTAGAGCTGGTGCAGAGAGGTAGAGGAATTTTGAGGCTTTTGTCAGCTCACCTCTCCCACTGGGGATGTTGTCTTCATGTGCTGGGAGAACGCAGTGAATTTAAGAGCACTGGATAATACCAGAGCTGTGATAGAACTGGTACTGGAGTAGGAGGGCAGGCACAACAGGGGCATGCAACCATATAAGGGGTGGGGGCATTCCCACTTACAAGACCATTGTATGCCCACCTAAGTGGCATCAGTTCATATATCAGAGGGACGTAGGGCCAAAAGTGAAAACTTCAACTGGCTGTAATGTTAAGGCCTTGGCTTCCCTGCTTCAAATCATCCAGATCTAGGGTCATTCATAGCCTGATGGCAGTAAGAGATGAGACCCCTACACTGGGGGGGGGATGGGAGTAGCCAGAGCTATGGAGGAAACTAGTGAAGTAATGTCAGCAGTTACTGCCAAAAAAAAGCACACAATGTAAATAGCACAACTGCTGTTCTATAGATGTGAGATCAAGACAGTACAGTTGTATAAATTAACTTACCAAAGCGGTAGCTGTTTGAATAGATCACCTAAGCTATATGGGTTTAATCCTGCCAAGGATATGACAATCGGCAATCATCCAAAGCTTCAAGGCACTTTCAATGCACCTAAACCACTGAAGGGCTCAAACAGAGCAGTATAAAGTCAGTGGTTAGGGTACTGTACCTTCAGAGCTTTCTTGCCTCAGAGAAGGGCTAGAGCCTTGTCTTTCAGGTATATGCTGAAAACTAAGGTACAAAAGATAACAGACAAAGGGAGATGGAGGGAAGGTGTCCTTACTGCTACAGTGATCTATTTGAACATCTATGGTTTTGGTAAGTTAACTTGTTTAACTGTACTATGTTCATCAGTAGATCGCTGTTGTAGTAGCCAAAGCTATATAGGTAGATTACAAGAGAATGTGCCAGTTCCTTAAGATATTCTATAGATGAGGTCAGAGGATGTGTGAAGAAATTCAGAAAATGTTCCTTGTAAAGTTCTACTTTGTCTTGAGGAACAAAAGCCTCATGAGGGATGTATCCAGAAGGCATTCCAGAAACACTATCCTGTGAAAAGGAATGAGAATTTTTTGTAAGTTCTCCTTAAACTCCAGATTAAGAAGGAGGTCATTTTTCCAGGCCAGTGAATCCTGCATGCTGAAAAGGAATCTGAAAAAATAATGTGAATGTCTTGCAACCTGCATTGACTTACTACTTGTGCCAGACACTTTGTAAATGCCATTGGAGTATATAGCTCAAAGGATAAGACAGAAAACTGAAAATGTAAGCCAGATGTAGAAAATCTTAAAAAATGCCTGAAGTCTTTCAGGCATGCAATGTGATGATAAACATCTTTTAATTCTAATGCTACCAAAAACTGAGATGGGGGATAAGGAGAGAGAGAGAGACTGAAGAGAAAACATCTTGAACTTTGGTGCTTAATTATGAAGGTTTAGAAAAGAAAGGTCTAGAACGGGTCTCTAAGTTAGTTCTTTGTTTTGCACTGGAAAGATTACTGAATAATACCACCTCCTTCATTGTTTTAGAGATCTGGTTCTAAGACCCCTAGAGATAGTATTTGTTCCAGGACTATAAGAAAGAGAGACGTTTAATTTGAAGGATGAGGCGGAATCCCCTAAAAGGAAGGAAAGGACTCCCATTGCCAAATGTTACCTTTCTGGATTATTCCTGGAACCTACTTGTCTGAGGTTATCTGAAGCTCTTGAGGAAAATGAAGACCTAGACTTTGGGAAATATTTAATGGGTTGCCAGGGCAGAAAAAGGAAAACATCTGAAGAGGCATAAATTCAGTCTAGGGTCGCGACCTTTCATTGCAGCCAAAACTGAACCAAGGCCACACCCCTCTCACCTCCCATAATCCTTCCTATCCCTTCCCATCTCTCTGCCTACCTTCTGGCCATTCTGTGATGTCATGGTCACATCAGGGGTAGGAGGAACATCCTCTTTTCCATTTGCAATGTTTTTCTGCTGATTTGCTACGCTTTTCTGTAAAAAAAAAAATAATAATAATAATAATTTTAAGCCAATTTAACACACTATGATAGTCTGTTTCTTTCTGAAACAGAATACTGGAATTTGTAAAGTGATTTCTGGACTACTGGACAATCAGTTTACTTTCTGGATAGTCCAGGAAAAAAATGGATTGGTGGCAGCACTAATTCAGTCTGTCAGTTTGAACTGTCCTTGGATCTGATAGGCTCCTTCCTTTTTCTTTTTTTTCTTTTTTTATTGAGCCTCCTTGCCATTGTTTTTAGACATTCTGTTTATATGTTCCTGGCTAAGACTGTTTTGTTGCCTATAGAAGGATCCTGCATTGGACGGAAAGGTTCTACTAACGTTTGGAAAGGATGGTAGTAAAATCTGTTTTACCCCGTTCATCAAATCTTTTAAGGATTTCAGCCAAAGAGGGGACAAACAATACATTTTTATATATGGCAGAGTTTAAGATCTGAGGTGACATTTTCTGGTAAATTTTCTGAACTTAAACCAAACAAACCTCCTCATTACTGATCCAGCAGCTGCTACTGCTCTGCACACAGCATCAACAGAGTTATAAGAACACTTAAAAAATTAATTATATTGTAGACAGACTCTATGGGTTACGTCATATTTTCCAACAAGCAAGTACCTACTTGTATAAAATGCATACATATGTGCATATATATTCTGTACATAACATACATTCCATAACATCTTCCTGCAAGTCATTCCAGGACACAGCAGAGAGCTGTGTGAAGTATACACTTTTAGTTCTTTCTCCATTTTTCACTGTTACCTCTACTCCACCTTACCTCTCCTATTAGTATGTCACCATATCATATCACTGCACAATATAAGACTGCCTTCCTAAATAAAAAAAAAGAAATAGCCACTATGCCCTGCAACAGTGCACAGGAAGACTGCGCTCAGAGTGATAGCCACTCCAGATTCTTCTTCCTAATTCAACTTGATTAGTTTCTGCTTTGTCCAAGTTTCCCTATGCCAAATTGTGGATGCTTGAAGTCTTCTACATTAATACCTAGCTATCACCTGCTTACATGCCATGTCTCCATTCTACCAGATTCTGGCATAATTTAGGTATGACCTTTGTTTAACAAGACATATTTTAATCCTCTTTTGACAGATCAGACTTTAGTAGATAATCACTTTATATAATACTGAACATTTTGAGAGATCAGACATTAGCAGATGATCACTTTATATCATATTGAGCATCACAAGCTCTAAAGTGAAACCCTGCAATACTCCAGTGATTATCATATTTCTAATATGTAACCCCAAGACCAACAACTACCACCCTACATTACTTCCAAAAGGTACCTGCTTCTCTAATACAGGACCCAGCTCCACACCTTTGGGTTTCCCAACATACTATATAGCGCTAATGCCCCTGTGTCACAGACCTTTCTTTAGTGGAAGTGTATTATAGTCAGTGTGTGAGCCTTATCAATCTTTAAAATGATTCAGTTATTGAACTGGTTAAAAATATGCTAACAGAATTCTACTGCTTGAACAAATGACTCCAAAGAGCTACAAAGGCAAAGAAAAAGCTGCATTCTAGTGTTTTAAGGAACAAAAATGTATCACAACATTTCAAAGCAATAAAACATTCTATTTTATGCAAGACATACCATAGGATTCCGAATGAATCGCATACCTCATGTAAATCACCTGCTGCAAGCGGGCAGACAAATGTAAGCAGTGGAGAGACATTATGATTCAGAGACAGCTATGGCTGCAATGAGAAATACTTCATTATCAGCTCATTAGTATATCTCTAAATCGCACTTTTGCAACACTAGTGCTATAAGTCTTGTGACAGCAGCTGTAAATCTTGTGACAGCAGTAGTGTTTACCCTGGTGACTCATACATCACATTAGTAAAGACACCTCCATAGACTTACATGCATTCAGGCATCAAAGCACAGATACAGAGAGATACACACACACACACACACACACACACACACACACACACTCACACACACACCACACACACACACACACACACACACACACACACACACACACACACACACACACACACACACACACGCACACACATACACACCCACACACACAAACACACACACACACACACACACACACACATATATATATATATATATATATATATATATATATATATATATACGTATCCACCACAAAATTCCCCCCACCATCAGCTGAACATATAAACACATAAACCCATTTACCTACTTGCACACTTAGAGATGCACACACGCATCTAGAATCTCAGTGCCCTACCTAACCCCTGAAGTGTGATCACCAGTGCGACACATAGATACATGCGCGCGCATGCACACACACATACACGCACACACACACACACACACACACACACACACACACACACACACACACACACACACACACACACACACACACACACACACACACACAAGTATTAATCTGGCTTCATTCATTACCCTGCATAAAAGCACATGCACTTCCAC
This sequence comes from Protopterus annectens, assembly GCF_019279795.1. Lineage (NCBI taxonomy): Eukaryota > Metazoa > Chordata > Ceratodontiformes > Protopteridae > Protopterus > Protopterus annectens. The sequence goes on from NC_056746.1 coordinate 972,216,110, forward strand.
ACACATACATACTAACACACACCCATGCCAGCATCTTTGCTAAATTCACATGCACATCCTTTTTCCTCCAGCCATAGAAATTTATACAGCTGAGCAATTCTCTGAATTACTCTGTAGCATAAATCAGGAGCCAAAGGCATTTCTGGGTCCATCGCATGGCTAACTAGCATTGGCCACTCCCCTGGATCCCTTGATTACCTTTCAGCTCAGCCACAGGATCCACTCCCTTGCACTTATGCTCTGACTAGCTGGAAACCACAGTGGTTTGTCAGTCATGAACTGGAAGGAGTTACTGTGACATGAAAACCACAGGTGTTAAGGCATTCTATTCATGGTAATCACTTCTGAATCCAAGGATACATTTTTAAGCTTTAAGTCACAACACTATATATTTATGTTTTTATAGCCATTATATTTATTATTCAAAAGACACTTTGCATCTACTGAACTGCATATTTTGGAAATGCTGCACTTTGTTAATTAATAATTGCCATTCTAACATTAATTTAACATGATATCCAAATGCCAAGCTCTTAAAACTGCTCTCAAATTTTCTAGAAAAAATTGTTCTGTATTAGCAAACAGTTCTAAAGGCAAGGAGAAACATGAATGTGAATTGGAGGATATCAATTTGTAAAAAAATGCATTCTTGTAATACTTAAAATGACAGAATATACCACATTTCTGGCACAATTACTATTTTAGTTCTCATGTCATACTGAAGTTTTGATTCTAATATTTACTGGATTTGTCAGCTAGAATGATTGCCACCTGTATATATGTTATATAAACTGAATGTGACAAAACTGAGCAACCTAGAGTTATGGAAGCTTAATGGTGGTACCTTCCAATACAGGTTCGAAATGCTGTAGTAAAAATCCAATAAGACACAAACGTTGAGGAAAAAATACACCTTTATAAACAGCAAAGCTTTCGGGTTACACACCCTTTCTCAATACTAATACAGGTTTCATTAAAACATTCCATTTAAATAGGAGTCAATATTAATCACATGACATGCAGCCCAAAAAAGCATGTGACAATTACAAAACTTTAAAATTTCATACAACTAATAAAACATAATATTTTACATATATATAATAAATTCTACAATAAATGCACAACCTACAAACTCACATATAACATTTAACATAACTTAGTACGTTGTATATTAACTAAAATAGGCTTTAATGTGACAACAGAATTCAAGCCAGGTAAACAATCAGCTGATAGCCTTAATATCCACTCATACTCTTTTACTTCTAAAAGATTATTAATGTCACCCCCCCATCTGATATATGTACCATGTCAATAATCCTAAATTTAAATTTATGTTCATTATTATGAGTACTTATGTGTTTATATAAAGCATTCCTTTCGTTAGCCCTTCTTATCTCAGATTTATGCTCAATAATGTGTTCTTTTACCTTCCTAGATGTTTTTCCTACATAAAATGATGAGCATACAGTACAGGTTGCTAAATAAACAACATTGTTACTAATGCAAGTTGCTACCACAGTAAACCTATAAGTCTTATGTGTCATGGGATGAACAAATGTATTACCAACACTACTGCCTATGATGTCACTGCAACAGCTACAGTTCATACAGCTAAACATACCATATTTAAAAGAGCCTTGTTGAACATTTTTCTCATCTTTAAAATCTTTATAACATAATCTGCTCTTTAATGTTTTCATATTCCTGTAAGAAAAATACGGTCTACTACTTAGAACAGCCCTAATGTCCGCAGATGCCATTAAGACTACCCAGTATTTTTGAATAATACGTTTAACTAAATATGCCATGGTATTGTAAGTTGTCACATACCTGATTCTATCTTCCTTCAATGCACTCTTATTAGAGTCAGATACCAATTCATCTAATGACAAAAAGATCGGTTTCAATTTTGTCAATCAGCTATAATATTAGCTTTAATAGGCAGTATTGATTCAAGATCATAACTGCTACTTACAAACTCATCTAGTGTTTTATTTAACTGAGAAAGGAAACATGAATCATCAGTGTTTAGTCTGCTGATTCTACTAAACTGCGCCTTCACAACACCTTGAAATACATGTGGGGCGTGCATACTGGTGTTATGTATATACCTGCCCGCATGGACCTCTTTTTTGTACACTGTAGTATTAATCAAACCTTCCTTCAACACAACCTTAAGATCTAAAAAGGTTATGGAATTATCTGAATATTCCATTTTGAATTTTAAAAATTCAGTTGTACTATTCAAAAATTGTATATATTCAATTAGTTCTATAGGAGAGCCTTTCCAAATTAAAAAGCAGTTATCCACAAACCGTTGATAAAAGCAAACATTCTTATTCAAAAAATTTGTGCTATCATGAATATATATATCCTTTCCCACTGAAATAAAACTAAATTTGTATAAGTATTAGCTACCGGTGTGCCCATTGCTACACCGGTAAGTTGTAAATAAAATTGTTTATTAAACAAAAAAACATTATTAGTTAATACTATGTCCAATAGAGAGCAAATATTCTCTATTTTCCTTGCTGACAATGAGGACTGCATAGTCAAAAATTCACAAATAGAATTAATTCCGTACTCATTTGGTATAACCGTAAATAAAGATGAAATATCCAAAGTCACAAACAAAAATTCCCCTCTGTGCATAATATCAGTATTTAAACTATTAAATCAATGTCTTAGTTTAATAATAACGCGAAGTAATACTGTGTTAAAAGACACTACAGAATTTATTATTAAACTAAGACAGCAGCAGAAAAGTCAATCTTCTGGAGAAATATTTGTGATTTCATTCAAATATGTTCTGGACATCCTACTTCATTCCTCAACTTGAAAGTCATATAGCCAATAATAATGAAAACCTTATAGTGAAACATACCAGAGTGTCAGTGTGAAACGTTTGTAAAGCCTGGCATCCAATAGCCATGTTTATCAAGCCACATTTTAATCTATCTGAAAAGTATTAGCAAAATGTTGAAAGAATTACACCTGGATACTCAAATCCATCAAATACATAATGCACTTAGATTGACATTCAACCCTAACAGACTTAAAATGCAGCTTGGTCCTAAAGCTGCCTCAGTCACACTACCATGGTGAATGCATGGAGATCAAGGGTGGTATTATTCCAATGAAAGGAATGAGCACTAATCTGGATAAACACAAATGATTTTCTTAACTTCTTAAGTAATCCCAGCTCAGTACAGATGTATTTCAGACATATATTGCTTTTCTCAACTTGAAAACAAATCACATACCCAACCTTAACAGAAATTAAACATAATGCCACTTGGCAGACTCTAACAGTGAAATGATAAACTCTGAGAGTGAAATAACAGCACAAGACTCTTAAGTCACAATACTTTTACAATTTTCAGACAACTATACATAGAAACTCAAGTATGTACTGCACCAGAAAATGCCATTGTACCCTTAAGAATGTACATACAGTACAACAGTGAATTTGGCTAGGCCATTTTGTCCCAACAAAAAAATTGTATGGATGGTGGCAAATGTCTTCTTACAGAAAAGGCCACTTTTATGGAAAAAATGTACAGAACTGATGTTTCTGATGCAGTGCCAACTCAAAACAGACATGTTGTAGACATGTCTTACATTCTTCACCTTGAACAAATGCCACATACACACCTCTTAATAAAAGTAAATGCATTGAAACTTGATACATTCAGACAGTAGTTACAGGAACTACTGGATAAAACAGGTCAGATGAGCTGGTGTTGATAATGGGGGACCTTAATGTAAATACAGGGACAGACAGAGCAGGATATCAGGACTGCTTGGGTCCTTATGGGTAGGGCAACAGGCAAAAGGAAGGAGAGACCATTCTAGACATTTGTCTGGCTAATGGCTTGTTGGCACTAACACATGGTTTGGCAAGAGAGACAGTCTCTCAATATCACATATGAGAGTGGCCAACATGCAACTTAGGTAGACATCCTCCTAGTAAGGAAAGGGCATTGGGGTAGAATTAATGATAGCAAAGTTATCCCGAATGAAATAATCTGATCACAGCATAAACCACTGGTTGCTCCAATCATCTGCAAGCAATGGTCAGAGAAGGGTCGAATGCCAGCACAGACTAGGTTGAAGACCTGAAAGAAGACTGGACAGAAAGCACAAAAGTTCAAGGAAATGTTCAGGGCTCTAGTACCTCATGAAGAAGAAAAAACAAGTGGAGTTGTAGAAGAATAGCAATGCCTAAATCAAGCCTGTATGTGGACTATAGAATAGATATGCATCCAAGCCAGGTATGGTAGTAAGGTACATAAGGAAAGCTGGTGGTGGAAAGCAGAAATGAGGGAAGTCATCAAAAGAAAGAAAAAGCACAGAAAAAGTGGGAGATAAAAAAGATGGACCAGGCTAAGAAAGAATACTGGTTGTCTAACAAAACGGCTTAGAGAGCAGTTGTAATAACAAAGAGAAGGCATCAAAGGCAGTCTTCCAGCTTCTGGAAAGTGCCTTAGTAGATGATGTGACAACCCACCACTGGACCATTAATCAAGGAGCCTCATTCCTCACCAGTGGCAACAGTGGGAGACATTCACTGTGAGGATGACAAGTACACACACAGTATTTCCAGATGCATCTCTTTGCATCAAGTGCGATTTCCCTTAAGAGCACACAGAGACCACAGTCAGTCTGGAGCTGGTTTCTCCCTCTTTCTCTGTATCCCCATTAAGACTCTCCTCTGGCATAGCTATAGAGTTGAGATCTCAGCTGAGCAACCAAGCCAAGACCTCCACCACCCTCTCTGTCCAATCAGTGCTTCGTGTCCCTGCCCAAGTAGCTGACACACACACAGACACACACACACACACACACACACACACACACACACACACACACACACACACACACACACACACACACACACCTGGGAAAGGCTGGCACAGGTTTACTAGCTATACTCCCTTCTGCCCAGACTATAAGGTAGTTATTACTGCCACCAGTCACTCCTTATCAGCTACTTTAAAGCCCTTAACAAAGGGTGTCCAGTCTTACTGTGTAATATTAATATTAACACAAATCGTACTTTGAGCAAGGTTATTAGGTGTGGCCTACAGAGTGTCACCAAACAAATATGCAAGTACTTTCAAAACTTAAATATCTCTACACTGATCAGCCACAATGAAAGGTTTAAATATATTTAATAATAATAATAATAATAATAATAATAATAATAATAATAAAAGAACAAGACAATACCATATATATATATATATATATATATATATATATATATATATATATATATATATATATATATATTGACATCAGAGTTCAAAACCACAGGAAATATTTAAAACAACATTGCAGGACATTCTGAAATAAATAAAGAAAAAACATCTAAACTAAGATTTACTGTAAGCGGATGGATTTTCTTCTAAAATTCACCACAAGGAAACATTTTCTAACTCTTATCTTCATTTTAAGAGTAGTCACCCCTTTTTTCAGAAAAAGAACCTGGTCAAGGAGCAGTTAGTACGGGTCAGTAGAATGACCTCTGATGATGATGATTTCATCACTGAAAGTGGTAAAGTTTTAGAAATGTTCATCAAACATGATTACCCTGGTACATTATTACAGGAGATGTTGGATTTAGTGGCCCAAGGGAGAAAGGACAAATTTGCCCCTATTTTAGGACAAACTGTTCAGGTTTCAAGAGATGGAAACACTGATATAAATCACGTTAAGAAGTGGGATGATGCATTTATTTTAGACTTTTCGGGGGATTCAGGTGTTGTCAAGGAAGTTATTACAAGGGAATGTAACAGGTTTGTTGAAATTTCTGATTTGAATATATTTAAAAACAAACCTTTGAAATTCACCTACCGGAAGGATTTAAACTTTAAGCAATTATTTGAGTTCGGTACATATAATAAGGCCAGTGCATCTTCAAAAAGACCAGGTACTTACAAATGTGAATCCTGCTCACAATGCCCCTACATTGCCAATAAACCTAGTATTTATATTACAGCAAGGGACAGGCAGATTACTAGTGACAGTTTTTCCAACTGTAACACCCAAGGGGTGGTCTATATTTCTACATGTAAACAGTGCAGTTCTTATTATGTTGGAAAAACTGAGAGAAAGTTAAGGAACCGCATTTATGAGCATTTGTATGAAATAAAGAAACAAAACAGCAAAAATGCTTTGTACAGACACACATTGGGTTGTTCTCAAGCCACTTTTCTTTTTTATGTCCTGGAAATTATACCAAAGGAAATAAGAGGTGGCATGTGGGAGGCCAAACTTGAATATAGGGAGTTGTACTGGCAGATTATTTTAGATTCCACAAAGTTACCTGGCTTAAATGATATGATTTCGATTTCCTCAGTCCTTAAGTTAAGGGCGGCTAAACTGTGATTTTAGTTTTTGGCCACAAGGTGGCAATATAACACTAGGTTTGTGATTCATTCATTCATTTTTTTGAATGAACTGTCAATGTGATTTATTTATTCATCCATTTTTTATTGGATATTATTTTTAAGAAACTTTTTATCAACTTTTTATCAGTTTTATTGTTTACAATATCTGATATTTATTCAACTAAAAATTTTGTTATCAAGAATAGCAGGGTTCAAAATATGTTTTTAACATACTAATGTTTTTTTCTTTATATTCTTGATTAGCATGATAGAACTTTATTGGTGGCATTTTAATTGGTTAACTAATTAATTTGCATAATTGAATGGTTATTTAAGTGTTTTATTTGGTGCTTGAACTTGCTTATTCTGATGAAGACTGGTTTTTGGTCGAAAACGTACACATTGGTCTGGCATTATTGTGGTTTTCAATAAAGAAATTTTCTATTTAGAAACCTTCTCTTGGTTTCCGACCTTTATTTGGACACTTCTGGCAAGCCCTATTACTGGTTTTGATCGTTTTTTGGCTTGCTTCCATCCTTAGATTTGTTTTTTTGTTGTAGCTCGATGGCGGAGAGTCCAGAGGGTGAAACCATACTTGATACTACACGTACACACGAGAAGGGTGAACTACGTAAGGTTATTGGCCAGCTTTCTCAGCTGGTTGAACTCCTGACACCAGCCTGTTCCTCTATAGTTATGCTGGCCTCAGCGTTAAACGTTGGTGGTACTTTACTTCAAACTCACGTTAACAAACGACCTAAAGTTGTTACGCAAACGTCTAACTTACCGAGTGGCTCTAATGGCAGCAATAGTTCTAATGGGAATGTGCCTTTTTCCAATGACGAACTTTCGGAATTCCCATGTCTTTTGCGGACTACAGCATCAACGTCTCGAGGGGATGTTGTGGCACCATCAACTACTGGGCAATTTGCTGGTACGCCAAACAATCAAGGTGATTTTTCTTCTGCCAATGGCAGATACGATTTTAAAGCCTTTTTAGAGAAAGACTTTCTATTACATGAATTTTCTGATGTCATATTTCACCACGAAGGGAGAACAAACACTTATCGGGACAATATTGATGAATTATATTTTCTGTTAGAGAAATGCAAACGTCTTGGGTGTGATTGTTCATTCCTTAGGGAATGTTTAAATAAACAAATTGTGCCAAAAGGTCTTCGGATAGTCAAGTTTCCGAATAATGTCGTACAAGGATCTGAATTTCATTCAGACCTAATTAAGATCTACGACAAGTGTGGTTTGGATGTTGTTACCTCTATTATTAAAGAAAATGAAAGAATTAGAGCAGTTCTATTGGATAAAATTGAAAGAATGAATGGAAATATTATTAATGATCTGCTTTTTCAGGTGGAATTTGAAAAGAAATTGTATTATGACATTTTTTCTGACATTGAGACAAAATGCATGGCCAATATGAAAAGGAAACAGGTTAAACTTGAAAGGGATTTAAGGGATTATAGAGATGGAAAGGCTTACCCCAAACCCAAACTTTCCCAATCTCATCCCACTTTAGGTTTTAACCGTAGGGACAATGGATCTGTGGAGTCTTTTCAACAGGGTGCAGAGCATGATAGGCAAGAGGTCTTTTTTGATCAACCTGAAATTTTTCCATTGGATGCCCCTCCCCCTTTACAAAGGTCGGACAGGATTCGCAACCAGAATCCTGTCCGTCATCCACAGTACAAGTACAATTACAGACGGAATTACCAGTGAATGTTCATTCACCTATGAACTCCCAAATAACTAAACAAGGCAATATTTATACATTGAATGACTACAAGATTTTTAATTATAGTGATTTAGAAGTAAAAGTGGAACATTTTTATTTGTTATCTAAAGGTTTTAAATTTATTACTACTAGGAAGGCCAGTTTACCTAGATTAATTGTGGACTCAAAGTTATTTTTAAGGAAAATGAATTTTGCCTTATTATTCCAGGATTCCAATATTGATCAGGCATGTGTTGGCTCTTTGAGGAAAAAAAGTACTATGAATCCACCTCTACACCCACAATTGAAGAACCTAGACACAATTTTAGAAAGGGAAATTAGGAAAACAGTAACCCAGCATAGGATTTCTTCTAATCTGTCAGTGGGTGAAAAAACAGTACTAAATGAACTCAGGGACAACAGGAATATTAGAATTATGCAGCCCGACAAAGGGGGTGGCACGGTATTGATGGATTTTATTATTTATGAATCTAAGATGAAGGATTTACTTTGCGATACCTCCAAATATTCTCGGGCATCTATTAATGAGGTCAATTTGGCACATTCTAAAATCAAAGTGTTGCTGTATGACGGTTCTATTGGTAAAGACATTTACAATTTTTTGATCAATTTACATCCTAGGGTTCCCTCAGTTTTTGGTATACCTAAGGTACATAAGGATCCAATGGATCCTCCCCTTCGAGTTATTGTGTCATTGGAAGGTTCAGCAACTACCTCATTGGCTAAATTTGTTGATGAAAAATTAAAAAATCTTTCCTATGAGGGTCCTACTGTATTGAAGGACTCCTGGGATTTTCTCAGGTTTGTCCAACCTCATTTATTTTCACCAGATCTAGCCTTTGTCACTTTGGATGTGGTAGATTTATTTGGATCCATTCCTCATGATGTTGGGCTCCAGTGGCTGGAGGATAGTATGAGAGATAATAAAATGTTTTCAGTGGATGATTTTAGGAATTATTTACAGTTTATGGATATCATTCTGAACAACAATTTTATGTTCTTTCAAGGAGAATTTTTTAAACAAAAAAAGGGAGTTGCTATGGGGGCCAAATGTGCCCCCACATATGCAAATATAATTTTGTCCAGGTGGGAGGAATTACATGTATTAAACAGTCCTTTTGCTGGTTGTTGGTCTTTATATAAAAGGTTCCTGGACAATATAGTCATTTTTTGGACGGATACTCATCAAAGATTTATTGAGTTCTTGGATTACATAAAATGTTCCACTACTTTTTTAGATTTTACTTATAGTTACAATTTAGAGGCCCTTATCTATTTGGACGTATCTACTACTAAAAAAGCGGATGGATTTTCTTCTAAAATTCACCGCAAGGAAACATTTTCTAACTCTTATCTTCATTTTACGAGTAGTCACCCCTTTTTTCAGAAAAAGAACCTGGTCAAGGGGCAGTTAGTACGGGTCAGTAGAATGACCTCTGATGATGATGATTTCATCACTGAAAGTGGTAAAGTTTTAGAAATGTTCATCAAACGTGATTACCCTGGTACATTATTACAGGAGATGTTGGATTTAGTGGCCCAAGGGAGAAAGGACAAATTTGCCCCTATTTTAGGACAAACTGTTCAGGTTTCAAGAGATGGAAACACTGGTATAAATCACGTTAAGAAGTGGGATGATGCATTTATTTTAGATTTTTCGGGGGATTCAGGTGTTGTCAAGGAAGTTATTACAAGGGAATGTAACAGGTTTGTTGAAATTTCTGATTTGAATATATTTAAAAACAAACCTTTGAAATTCACCTACCGGAAGGATTTAAACTTTAAGCAATTATTTGAGTTTGGTACATATAATAAGGCCAGTGATTCTTCAAAAAGACCAGGTACTTACAAATGTGGATCCTGCTCACAATGCCCCTACATTACCAATAAACCTAGTATTTATATTACAGCAAGGGACAGGCAGATTATTAGTGACAGTTTTTCCAACTGTAACACCCAAGGGGTGGTCTATATTGCTACATGTAAACAGTGCAGTTCTTATTATGTTGGAAAAACTGAGAGAAAGTTAAGGAACCGCATTTATGAGCATTTGTATGAAATAAAGAAACAAAACAGCAAAAATGCTTTGTACAGACACACATTGGGTTGTTCTCAAGCCACTTTTCTTTTTTATGTCCTGGAAATTATACCAAAGGAAATAAGAGGTGGCATGTGGGAGGCCAAACTTGAATATAGGGAGTTGTACTGGCAGATTATTTTAGATTCCACAAAGTTACCTGGCTTAAATGATATGATTTCGATTTCCTCAGTCCTTAAGTTAAGGGCGGCTAAACTATGATTTTAGTTTTTGGCCACAAGGTGGCAATATAACACGAGGTTTGTGATTCATTCATTTTTTTGAATGAACTGTCAATGTGATTTATTTATTCATCCATTTTTTATTGGATATTATTTTTAAGAAACTTTTTATCAACTTTTTATCAGTTTTATTGTTTACAATATGTGATATTTATTCAACTAAAATTTTTGTTATCAAGAATAGCAGGGTAAAAAATATGTTTTTAACATACTAATGTTTTTTTCTTTATATTCTTGATTAGTATGATAGAACTTTATTGGTGGCATTTTAATTGGTTAACTAATTAATTTGCATAATTGAATGGTTATTTAAGTGTTTTATTTGGTACTTGAACTTGCTTATTCTGATGAAGACTGTTTTTTGGTCGAAAACGAACACATTGGTCTGGCGTTATTGTGGTTTTCAATAAAGAAATTTTCTATTTAGAAACCTTCTCTTGGTTTCCGACCTTTATTTGGACACTTCTTTTGGATATTATTTTTAAGAAACTTTTTATCAACTTTTTATCAGTTTTATTGTTTACAATATGTGATATTTATTCAACTAAAAATTTTGTTATCAAGAATAGCAGGGTTCAAAATATGTTTTTAACATACTAATGTTTTTTTCTTTATATTCTTGATTAGTATGATAGAACTTTATTGGTGGCATTTTAATTGGTTAACTAATTAATTTGCATAATTGAATGGTTATTTAAGTGTTTTATTTGGTGCTTGAACTTGCTTATTCTGATGAAGACTGGTTTTTGGTCGAAAACGAACACATTGGTCTGGCGTTATTGTGGTTTTCAATAAAGAAATTTTCTATTTAGAAACCTTCTCTTGGTTTCCGACCTTTATTTGGACACTTCTGGCAAGCCCTATTACTGGTGTTGGTCGTTTTTTGGCTTGCTTCCATCCTTAGATAAGATTTACTGTATCCCTGACTGTATCTAAGAGAATTACTATAACCTTTAAAAAATCCCTCAAATTACATCTCTCTTCCCACTGGCTATTCTCCTGTACTCCAACATATAATCCCAACTCCTGACTTCTCTCTCTGGAGTCCCAACTTTAACTATTCAATTACAAACATCTCCTCTCCTTCTCTCTACCATAATGACCTCTTGCTGTCTCATTAATTCGACTCTTTCTTCCTATAGCCTTGCTGTTACCTCCTTTCTACCCTGTAGTCAACCCACTCTACAGATACATTTACTCTCATGTATTATTTAAATTCCTGTCATCTTTTACTGCCACATTTATACCTGATTGTAAACATTATCACTGTTTTTGTTATTTATTTTTCTTTAAATGTGAATGTACTGCTCGTATCAGTCTGTTCTATGTATTATTATATTACTTTTGTATGTAATTAATGTGGAGCTTTTCTCCCTGGGCCTCCACTGAAAATGGGCTCTTTACAGGCCCAGTGGACTTTCCCGGTTAACAAATGCAATAAATAAATAAATAAATAAATAAATAAATAAAACTACTAATGGAGCAAGGCAGATGTGGTGAATTGATCTTGTTCTTGTCAGGTCCAAGACAGAATGCAGAATGCCCTATCTCACTAACAGAAATCTCAAATTAATATCTACAATATTACTGCAGCAATAGCTTGCAGAATTACATCATTTCTTGTCATCTGACTCCTAGTTCCCAGGTGAATCCCCCACTGCTGGAATCTGGCAGTATTTAGCATCTACCTGTAAAAATACATAGACCTCAGATTTTTGGCAGACGCTGGTTTCAAGACTAGTAATTAATTTACCCTAAAGACAATACAGAAAGGTTCCTAATACAGACACTGTGTCTCTGGCTGCACTGAAAACTGTAAGATGCCATCTTTTATGGCCTAGCCATAAGGTAATTTAATTTCAGTTATTTTTCTGAAGTTAACCTCCTGTATTCCAGTTTCCACTGTTAAAATATATACATTTAAACAGTTACAATAGTGCATGTACATTTCTGTTCTCTTCCAGCAGGGCATGATGTGGATCCATTTTAAACATAAGCATTTTGCAAATGCCTTTTCAACACACACGCCTGTACAAGCAGTTTGATATACACATGACATACAGTTCTAATACATTTGTAACACAAGCATGTTGTCTAAATCATTTTGATATTCACCAATGATATATAATTATTTACAAAATTCCAGCTAGTTGGGCTAGCAGTATCTCCTTTCACCACAGATGACATAAAGGATCTCTATCAGGTTACAAGGCAAACACAGACAACTAAATAAGATAGTCATCAGACACCCTTCATAAGGGATGCTATCAATAACTTACTCACCAGTCCACATGGCATCAAAGGCAGATGGAAGGAAAACTTCCAGCAGCTTCTGAATGAAGAAAGCCCCACAGAAGCTGTACTGTCCCAGACTGTACCTATGATGAAAGAAGAAGAAGAAGAAGGAGAGGAGCCCACCCTAAAGAAGTAAGAACTGCATTAAGGAAAATGAAGTTGGGGAAAACAGCAGGCTCAGATAAGGTCACAGTAGATATGATCAAGATGCTGGATGAGTTGGGGAGATGTGGCTGTAGAAGGTATCCATAGAAGTATGGAGCGAGAGGTGTATCCTATATGACTGAAGAATAAGTATACTAATGCTAATGTACAAGTGCAAATGGGATATTCACAACTGTGGGCAGTACAGGTGCATCAAACTCCTGTCACACTGCATAAAAGTTCTGGAGACGGTGATTGTAAAAGAAAACTCTAGCTAGCAGTGAACTACTGTATATAGAAACTAGGAAATTCATTTTATCACAAAATCTAAATCTAAATCTAATTTAAAGCAAGCAGGGTACCACAGGGTCAGTCAAAGAGTATTAATTTAATAGCCATCATAACAGAGTGATGAAAATAACTGACTGAGTATAAATGATTGACAGCTAAGCTATAGAAAAATCACAGTTTTTATACATTTTTAGGTTAACAAAGTAACATAAATTTCTAATAGCTCTAGCTAATGAAGTAGGCCCAGATCATTGTTCTTTTTGTAAAGCAACCTTGGGTTTTGTCTTTTCCCTGCTCATGATGACTTTGCAGTTTATCCTGGTGATGAAAGTCGTCTATTCTCTTGACTTTCAGACAGGCTTCCTAATATCAAAATATACTTTTAAATATAGTAGGATGAACATCAAACTGTGTAGAAGTCTGTACTACAAAATATATCTTAGAAATCATATAGCAATAATTTTACACAACCCATAAACCACACTGCATGGTAGTTTGACACAATAAAATAAAGTAAACACTATCACATGCTTTGCATCAGAGCTGTTGCTGTTTGAATATTTTCCTATTTCACAAAACTGGTCTCCCTGTTTTTACAGATGGACGTTATTATAGCCATACGTTTAATACAATGAGATTATTAAAGCAACATTCTTTATTATATTAAAAGAAGACAGCAGTGATGCTGTTGCTGTTTGAGTATTTTCATATTTCACAAAACTGGTCTCCCTGTTTATACAGATAGACATTATTATAGCCATACATTTAATAAAATGAGATTATTAAAGCAACATTCTTTGCAATATTAAAAGAAGACAGCAGCTCAAGGCTGTAACTAATCATATTCTTTGTACTTTGTTGCATCACTTAGGCACAATGCTACATTTCAGGTCATAATATGTTTACAACTATCTAAATTAGTACCCAGAATAACAGGTGCATAGCTTGCAAAATAGTATATTTAATAGAAGAAACAGCTAAAAACAACACATAAATTTTAAGTACTTGTGGCAACATTTTGAGATATTTGCCCATATTTCTAAATTTCAAATTGTTCGGGGGCAGAGAAATAATAGTCTGAGTACAAAATAGAATATTCTATCTATATCCCTGCAGCAGATGTCTCGTATAAAAAAGTTAAAACCTTAATGTTCCCTCATCAACAGAACCTTGTGGTCCTCTACAGTTCTGTTTTTGTGATAATTTCCTTATCCCTTTCTCCCATTTTAATTTACAAAATTAGGCTGGGAATACAGAATAGATATATGCATATAGTAGATCAAAGATATTGTAATGTTAAAGTAAAATAAAACTGCAAGTATGATATTCTGTATCACTATAAATTAAAATGTGAGATTGAGATGACCTGGTCATAACCCAGCTTGTTACGTGTTTAGGTAATTATACATATCTCCATCTCTGAAGTCAGTTCTCACATTCTCAAAACAGGAGAAACTGTTTTAGGTTACACATGAAGCAAACATTTCAGGCTTCTTTTATTTTCTTTTTACAGGAGGCATCTTTATATTAAGTTAGCATCAAACAGTTCAGACTTCTTCTGTTTGCAGCAAAGAAAAGAACAAAAGACACCTCAAAGCAGACATGTCAGCCACATCAGTTTGAGCAAAAAAAAAAACCTTGTGATCATTGTACATTTTAAGGGGAGAGAAAGGTATGAACATATTTTAATTTAATAATATATAAATATCAGATTTCTAGCACTATCATTCTCCAAGCTTGAGCACTGTTCTAGCCACAAGAAAGAGAGATAGAGAAAGAGAGAGACAACTCATGTGTGCATGTACGTGTGTGTCTGTTTGTGCGTGTGTGCGTGTGTGCGTGTGTGTGTGTGTGTGTGTGTGTGTGTGTGTGTGTGTTTGTGTGTGTGTATATGTTTGTGTGTGTGTGTGTGTCTGTGTTTGTGTCCATGTATTTGTGTGTTATTACTTCATCTCCACACTTTGTGAGTTATTAGTGACATCTCACACAGAACTTTGCTTGATTGTGTTTTGCTTCAGCAGGTACCTAATTTCTAAGGCCCCAAAACTGTAACAGTTCCCTCTAAATAAACATGAGGGCTCATGTTTGTTATCTCTTTGTTCCACTATTACTGTACATTTTTAATACATTCTTGGTTTATAGTTTTTGGATAATCAACAAATTTAATTTCTTTTTGCACTCATTATCCACATTCCAAACCTTTGCAGCAAATAAAATTAACACTAATATAAGGAAGTGAAGTGCTTTCCCTCTCTAACCAATAACAACATCTCCCAAGCAAGAGAATTGGGTCTCTTTTTCAAAATGAGCTTGTGATCATAGCTTATTTCAGGCTGACTCCCTGGAAAAAGAGTAGCATTCCTTTCCAACTAAGGCACAAGTACCACAGCCATATTGTTTAGCAAAATTTCACCCTAATAGCAGTCATTAAATCAAAAGAAATATTGCTCAATTCCCAAGCCACTACAAAATTTAATTTCCCAAATTAGTTCATAAAACTATCTTTCTATTGAGAAATCAAACATACTGAGGGCATGGCCAAGATGGCTAACTGAGAATAGCAGCTGCAGAAAGCTCTGTGACTTTTCTCTGACAGAAAATATAACCAAAAAATGTTAATTTGTAGATCCTTGTAAGCCAATTTTATTCACTAATAGTCAAATAAAACAAAGTGAGAGCACACCAGAAACTGGTAAATGTAGCCTGACCAAAATAAGGAATCAAATAGTCACAGAGTCAAACACTGTAACCACAGAGAGGACATGTATATTAAATTCAAGTAAAACCAATGTGAACTTTAATAACAAATATAAAAACACAAATAAAATGTGAAATCCTAGAGCTCAAAGAGAAGTGCTTTCGGCATAATGCCTTCATCAGATCTTATGGGAGCATAAAAACTAATTGCATTTAAATAATTCAGAAACTTCCTTGTACCTAAAAGGACCAATCAACTGGGGTTTAATCTCCTTAGTTTCTGCCCTTTCAATAGGGATTTTAAAGGAGGCATCCATTCAGTCCCAGTGAATTTACTACCTTGTAGGTCTGCAAATGCAATCCACCTTAGTTCAGATATTTCAGTTCTATTAACTAGGTCACCACCTCTTGGGCTCCCCATTATAATTTCCAATAACATAAAATAGAATTTATAACCAGGATGAGCAGAAATATGTTGGCTTAGAGCACTGGTTTTATTGTGGAGCCTTATATCACTTAAGTGATGTAAAATTATATCCTTAAAAGATCTATTAGTTTTTCCAACATAGAAATCAGTGCATGAACTACAACATGCAATGTATATAACATTCTTAGTACTACAATCTGCATACATACTAGCCTACATTTTCCTCCAGTAATCAGATGTTGAAAACTATTTCTGAAATCAATGTATGCACAAGCTTTACACTGCTTGCCAGGGAATGTGACATTATGGGTGGTGGCTAAAATAGAACTATTTCTGTACATATCTTGGCATAATAGCTGCTTCAAGTTCTTACTATTCTTGAAACAAAATTGAGGTTTGTCACCAACAATGGGTTTGATATTTTCATCCGCAGTTATTCCTCATGACTTGACGCATCTGTTTTGCATCATTACTATAAATAAGTAGGCATCTCTGTCCTCCAACACAGTCTGTGTTTCTTTCTCAGCTTCATCATACTTACTACCATTTGCAAAGTAAGGTTGGCCCCTAGTATGCCTGAGTACCCTGTTTTCCAAAATTCATCATCTTCATCTTGGATTTACTTGAATTTAATATAATTACCCTCTCCATGGTTGCAACATTTGACTCTGTGACTATTTAATAGTCAAAGAAAAGATTTATTGCTTCAAGTTCTTCAACTGGCTCATGGACAGAACCCACACTGTGAAAGTAGTGGATTCCAAATCCGACTTCAGACCAGTGACAAGTGGAGTACCACAGGGTTCAGTCCTGGGTCCTCTCCTGTTTGGTATCTACTTCTCTGAAGTGCAGGCTAACACAGAAGGTCTTCAGCTAACAAAGTTTGCAGATGACTGCAAACTAGGAGCCATAATCGAAACACCTAACGATGTGGACAAACTACAAAAGGGCCTCACTGAGACAGATACCTGGTGTCAAAGCCATGGCCTGAAGCTCAATGCCAAAAAGTGTATTGTCATCCCCTTTGGTAAAAACTCTGTACCCATGAACTACCACATAGCTGGTAGTCTACTTAATGCTGAAAATGTGATGAGACCTTGGGACACAGGTGGACAGTAGTCTCTCCTTTGATAATCACATCACCACAGTGGTCAGGAAATCCTTCTATGTGGCTCATCTCATCACAAAAGGATTCTCATCCAGAAAAAAAGAGGTCATTGTTCCCCTCTACTCATCATTCATTAGACCCATTATAGAATACAACGCCTCTTTTGGTATGTACCTCACAAGACATCTACAACAACTGGAAAGACCACAGAAATACCTCACAAAGAGGATTACTGACCTCAAACAGATGCCCTACGCAGACCGTCTCAAAAAAAACTACAGCTTTACTCCATCGCATATCGCCTACTCAGGGGCGATCTCTGCCTAACATACAAAGCTATGTCAAACCCAGAGCTGTTGGACATGCTCCACTTAAAGAAATCCCAATCCCTCCGAGCTACACGCTCTAGGGACCTAAACCTTGTCACCACAATAAACAGTACATGCTGGAGAGGTAGATTCCTGTCCCAGAGACTTCCCATACTCTGGAACAGACTACCTATCTATGCCAAACAGAGCTCCTCATTAGCACTCTTCAAGAAAAATCTTGATGATTGGATGGGAAATGGGAAATTCACCCCAGGGATCACTACTGTGGCTCTGCTCAACAGGGGCACAGGAAAATAATTTCCTTGGGTGCCGAAAGCCAGGGTACATTTTTTGGCTAGGCTTATATAGGCCCTAGGGCCAATAGCCTAGTACCTACCTATGAACCTATGAACCTAAGAGCTATTTTTCTGTCAGAATTTCAACTGATTAGTTAAGAGAGAAGAGACTACAACATGAGTCACTCAAGAAATGGTACTCAGAATTCTTATGTTAAAAATGACATACAATCACTAATATCTAGTATGCAGGATATATTACTTAAAACAAACTGGATATCAAACAAAAAGTTTCAAAGAAGAGTCTAGAAAGAAGATTGAATATGTAGAAATTCTTATGAAACAACGAAGTGCACAAATCAGCAGTATGGAAGAAGCTTTAAATAATTATGAAGGAAGAATAACTGAAAGTCAGTCTCAGACTGAATTTCTTTTAAAACAAAATAACTTACTCACAGAAAAAGTAGATGATTTAGAAAACAGACAAAGACAAAATAACATAAGAATTTATGGTACACCTGAAAAGTATGAGGGAGAAAAAAAACATTAAAAAAGATTAAATCTACCTGAACCTTTACCTTTTGTAATTGAAATAGCACATAGATACCTGACTGCACCTTTGAAGAACTCACCACCACATTCAATTAAAGTTAAGTTCATCGGCCAGATTCAATAAAGCCTACATGGTCTGCTTTCACTGTGTGCATGTTGTGGTGCACCATTTTGGATTCAGTAAGTGGCTCTACATGATGTGTTAGAGCCACGCACAACTGCACAAACAAGGTAAACACTATTTCATGCAAATTGCAGCATACGCAGCTGAAATGTATGCTAATCAACTGGGTCTGTATTATATAGTCGAAAAATCAAAATGTCAAATGCTCACATGAGCGTAAATGCAGAAATTCAAAATCACTATTATATGGGGCTGTGCCCCCTCCACTAAATATATATTCCAACTCCAAGATCACACTACAGTGAGGAAAGGGCAAATATTCCGATCTTCACTGTACTTCGATCCAAAAAAATAAACATCGAATTTCTGCATTTACGCTCATGTGGGAATTCGACATTTTAACTTTTTGTCGATCTAAAGTAGACCCAATCAACCAATCCAAGATGGAGGAGCTATTCAACAAGCTATAAAGCAACCATGTGGACTCAGTGCTGGTTTTCCTGTGAATTCCAAAACCTATTGGAATACAAGCTATGGAAAGATGTAGACACAGAAACAATGTTAGGGGAGTTTTCAGATCCCAGGTAAATTATCACAACTTACAAGATGTGGAAATTTTAGAACACTACAGGGTGGATAGAGACACACTAAAGGAACTCTGCAAACTCTGTTGTCCTCAGCTCAGAGCCAGGGCAAACCAAGGGGTACCCATCCCAGTATAGACAAAGGTATAGCAACAGGTACCTTTCAGGGACCAACAGGGGGTATGCTGGGGGGTGTCACAGACATCAGCATCCAGGATCCTCCATCAATTCTGGAATGCTATGCTCTAACATGCTAGTGACCACATATATTTTCCCCATACTCCTGAGGATAGGGCCAGAAATATGCAAGACTTCTACCCTGTAGTACATGGCCCTGAATTATTACATGCCATAGATTGCACACATGTAGAAATTAAGGCACCACTCGGGGACCAGGGAAGGCTCTACATTAATAGAAAGGGCTTTCCCTCTAGTAACTGCCAAGTTGTGTGTAATGCCAATGAAATCATCTTGAATGTGTGTGCTCGCAACCCTTGCAGTTACTATGACTCATATATCTGGCAAACCTTCCAACTGTATCAGATGTTCACTAGGGGGAATATCCCACATGGTCATTTACTGGGGGATGCAGGTTATGCACTGGAACTGTGGTTGATGACACCCATCAGAAATGCAGACACACCTGCTAATGGATGCCATAATGAGGCACACATTCAAACCAGAAATATCATAGAGTGTGTGTTTGACTGCTGAACTCATGGTTCTGGTGCCTAGATACATCTGGGGGAACACTGCAGTACAATCCATGGACATGTACTGAAATATTCACAGCATGTGTCAAGCAACACAACATCATCCTGAGAAAACAGCTTCAGCAACATCAACAAGGGGAAGGAGTACACGCCAAGGTCACCACAGCCACATGCAGGGGAGGAGTCAGAGGGGAAGCAGCAGCTGCTGTGGGTGTAGGCAGACATAGGTGTGCTCAATATACCCTCACTTTGGCTAACAGACAACGCATAGCACACTTACTCACCACCTAAGGGCCTAAAACCTTCCTCTTATCCACATACATATAGTAACATTGCTACCAGGCAACTCTCACAACCTTTACCTCTGCATGTATTGGCTGTGTACTGCATGTATAAGACAGAACCAGCCCTGAACTAAAAGTGTTGCAACTGCTGCATTTATAAGGTAAGTGCTGAACCAGGAGTGTGTTGTTATTATCTTTGCCATTGTGGCCTGGATCATTGCAAAAAGGCTCCTGGGACCCATTCACTTTCCTGTTTAGCAAAGTATAAATAAATACAAAATAGACAAAAAGGGAGGGTGAACATGACAGTAATAATTATGGAACTGGTAAAGCAATTTTTAATTCTGCATCATTCATGAGAGAGACAAAAACTTCCCATTGAAGTCATTGGGAAGTAACAGACTTATTTCTGAGTCCTTCCCAGTAGCAGTTGTCACCTGTACATGATATGGCAAGATCATTTACTGCAGTGAAAGTTTTCATATCTCAGGGTGAGAGCGCATGGGAAGGTCTATCATTTCCTTTAGAACTACAAAAAAACTCTTTACAAAATCCTGCTATTTGCCTACTTTGTTTTGATTGTGGTAGCTAACAGCTATTTGTAGCATAGAGCAAGCTCTGACAGACACATAAATGAGGCTCGCTCAAGAAAACATAGAAGGAGCGCTGTTAACAGAAGGTCTGTTAGATGACAGTGCTTCACCCTCCTGCTATTCTGTCTTAATGGCTTGAGAAGACAGCACCACTTCCTTATGTCTAGCATGATTTGTATAAAAAGGACTTAAAATGTACGCTGGAAAGAAGGAATGAAAACAAGAGAACAGGATCATGTTACCAAGGCAGGCTCCATCAGCCCCCATTTTGTGGTAAACACATTGCAATTGTAAAAGAAACACTTAGAGTGATTTTGAGGCATTAAAATAGCTCAGAAAACACAGATACAATGAAAAACATTTTTTTTAGTTCTAAGGTGCAGTTTTCCTTTAAATAAAAGGCATATGTCATATTTTGTGACATTATTCGCACTGTGTAGGTGTATGTAGTCACACAAAGAAATGTAGTATTATTATATGTTGTACAGGCACACAGCAAACTGCATAAAGACCAGTCTAGCAACACTGCATTTTCTACTGAAGAAAGGAAGACCATTTAGCAGTCTCTGAAACATTACTAGTACGATTCTAGTCAGCTTGAACAACCTTTGGCAGATTATTTAAATGCATAGCCATTTCTGTGCATTTAAAGTGTTTTTTTTTATTGTATCTGCTTTATTTTCTGAAAAAAAAACAAAAAAAAATCCTTGTTTTCCCACCTTTCTAAGCTAGTATAGTCCAGTTTTCAGGTTAGTGCTGAATTCAGGGCTGTGTTACAAGTTTCTGTGTTTGCCCATACCTTACTTGGATAGAAGGAAGTTTCTCTGTTTACCTGTGAGAAAGGGGAGCTTTGAGCAGCCTATCTATCCCTGGAGGAGTAGTTTCAGGCCAGAAATTGGTAGTTTATTAGCCATTTTGGGCTAATTTCTATCTCTTTCAATTCCCTGCTATAAAACCCGCATTTGCTTGGTTTTGCACGCCGGGCAGCACTGGTTAGCTAGGGTATAACTTTTCCCGGCTCCAAAAAGTTTACTCTTGAATTTTTCCTGTGGAACTAGGCAAACTTTCAACTTAAGCACTCAAACCATTCACTTCTCAGCCCGGCACTTGCTCAAAACTCATAGCAAGCACTAATAAACCTAAACACTAGACACCACTATACTGTAGAGAAGGAAAAGGCTCTCTATTCAACCTTACCAGCCAATCAGTAAAACAGTTCACTCTACCTATCCAGGCATATCCAAAGGGCAGTTTCAGGTGTACTCTCCCATCCAACTGGTGAATCTGTGCATTTTGAGGCAATGTTACAACAGTAGCAACATGTACACAGACAACCCTCTCCTCCTACCACCAAACACTAATATATACGAGAGATGCAATTATAGAGCCAAACTGGAGGCTAAGCTCTCTCAACCCAAGACTGGAGCAGACAGTCAAGAGGAGAAGGGAATTACTTGCATCACACCACCAGTCTCACATAGACCTATGAAACCAGCACTGGCATAAAACACGCATAAATACACAAAAACATACTCGGACTCTCTAAACAAAAATCTGCAAAAGCAACAGAGACCTCCAAAGCAGACATCCAAGCAACCTCCACCCCCCAACACAAACCATGAAACGCATACTTCACAAAACCAGTGTGCCACCCAATCACAGCCCTTACGGCAAAATAACATACCAAACACACTAGTAATAGGTGACTCTATAGTCAGGCACACTGACGTCCCACTCACTAGGCTGAACAAGGAGAAGGTTACTGTTAGCTGCCTGTCGGGTGCCAGGATCTGCCACATAACACAAGCACTTAGGTCACTTCAGAACAAGTAAAAATATGGCTCTGTCATTGTCCATGTTGGTGTGAATGACCTGAGCCATACCTCCCTGGACTACATGAAAAGAGACATGGAGGAGCTCTCTGATCACATAGCTCAGGCAGGTATGACCCTGAGTAGCATCCTGCCCTCACCAAGAATGATACCACAGTATAAAGAAAAAAATATCAATTTCAACAATTGGCTAAGCTTCTGGTGTCATTCAAAGGGGATCCAGTGTCTGTCAGCCTGGGATGATATGCTTGATAAGCCATGCTGCTTCACTAGAGATGGCTTGCACCTGTCACCCTTAGGCTTTTGAATACAGGCCAAGGCTCTTGTCACCCCCATAGTGCATTTTTTAGGCAAGGTTCAAAAGACAAACCCAATACTGTAAATAGCACAAGTAACAAAAAACTGAGGGTAATGCTACTTAATGTCAGAAGTCTAAACCTCAAATTGCATGCACTCGAGGCACTCCTCAGTATGGAGAAATATATGTGCAGTAACAGAAACCTGGTTTATGGCTCCAGAGAGCACCCCAGCACTACCAGGTTACAACTCATACCATACATTTCGGCAACAAAACCCGGACCAAAATACAAAAGTCAGGGGCTTATCCATATTCATCAAGGATACCCACACCTCCAGGTTAGAGGCACAGCACAATGCTTCAGAGATCATCCACGTGCAACTAACAACGGGCAAAACTGCAATTCAAATTGTAGCTTGCTACAGATCACCCACCATGTCCCAGGACCCCCATTCTGGTTTCTGGAAACACTGGAAAACATAAAGGTCCTACCAAACACCTTGATATTGGGTGATTTCAATTACCCAAACATTAACTGGGAGAACTACTCAAGTATTAACTCCCTTGCCCAACATTTCCTAGAATTTATAAACTCAAACGCCCTGGATCAACTGATCAACACCCCCACCAGAGGTGACAACATATTGGACCTGGTCATTACTAACATGAGCGACCGGTGTTCCACACTGGAGGTCAACCGCCTCGCTGGTTAGATTTGACCATAAACTAATCACTCTGGATATCCACATTCTGCCCACATGCCCGGTCAAAGAAACCACCGTGAAAACATTTTCAAAAGCAAACTTCACGTTACTTAAGACTGAGGTGGAAAGCTTCAAAGCCCCCATGCTAAAGGATAACGCTGTCCAAGCTGCAAAATCCTTTACTAATGCACTCTATGAGCACCTACAAGAATGCATGGATCCTGCTATCCCAAGCAAAACCAAGACTCACTCCTCCAAGAAAAGGAAACCAGTCTGGTGGACCCCTGCCATAAACAAGCTATACAATAGAAGGAGGAAACTAGTACAGAAAAGAGTAAAATCCCAACCTGATCAGTATTGGCAAGAAACTACGATCCCTCATAAAAGCATCCAAGGCAAGGGCCCATAACCATACCAGAAGAATGTAGTGCCCCTGAAATCACAGACACTCAGGTTAAAACAGCCCTCTTCAAAGCCAAAAACACAGCATCACTGGGACTGGGCAGTGTGCCAGGCTGCATCCTACATGAGCTCAAAGATCAACTAACCCCTCACCTAAACACACTGTTCAAACAGCCTCTCCACAGGCTATGTGCCCATAGAGTGGTGCACAGCAATGGTCATTCCACTCCACAAAGGTGGAGCCACAACAGACCCCGGGAACTATTGCCCTATAAGCCTGACTAGCTTGGTCTGCAAGGCTATGGAGCACATCATCATGGATCTCATTAACAGAGACATTGGGAACCTCCAAACACTGGGCCCTACCCAGTTTGGCTTTGTTAAGGGCAGATCATGCCTCCTAAACCTGGTGGACTTTTTTGAGACATTTACCAAGGCTATAGAAGAGGGAAAAGTGGTCCACACAGCCTACCTAGACCTCACAAAGGCCTTCAACACCATTCCCCATTCAGGTATTACAGACAAGCTCACCAGCCTGAACATAAACCCCTACATCATGAGATGGTTGCCAACTGGCTCAAGGACAGAACCCACATGGTAAGAGTTGTGGGAGCTAGGTCTGACTCTAAACCAGTTACAAGTGGCGTTCCCCAGGGCTCAGTCCTAGGAACCCTCCTGTTCAGCATATACTTCTCAGAGGTACAGGCAAGCACAGGAGGACTATGGCTGACCAAGTTTGCAGACAACTGCAAACTAGGGGCTATAATTGACTCTCTAGCTGACACAGACATCCTCCAAAAGGGTCTCACTGAGAGAGATACCTGGTGTCAAAATCATGGCCTCAAGCTAAATGCCAAAAAGTACATAGTCATCCCCTTTGGAAAAAACAAAGTACCCACAAACTACCACATAGGTGGTAGCCCCCTAAATACGAAAAACATAATAAGGGATCTGGGGACCCAAGTAGATAGTAACCTCTCCTTTGATAATCACATTGCCAAAGTGGTTAGAAAATCCTTCTATGTGGCCCACCTAATCACAAAAGGGTTTGCATCCAGATCAAAAGAGGTCATCGTGCCCCTCTACACATCACTCATCAGACCCATCATAGAGTACAACACCCCATCCTGTCCCAGAGACTTCCCATGCTCTGGAACAAGATCCCAATCTACATTAGGCAGAGCTCCTAGCTAACCCTCTTCAAGAGAAACCTTGACGAGTGGATGGGAAACAGAAAGTTTACCCCAGGGATCACTTCAATGGCTCTGCTGGACAGAGGCACAGGGAACTAATCTAATGGGGTGTTGAAAGCCAACACATTCCAGATTGGCATATAAATGCCTTCGGGAAGATAGCTTAGTAGCTACCTATGAAACTATGAATTTGTCATTTGCTAAGTAAAGTACAAAGTTAGGGATATTACTCATCATTTGTGCTTGGAGTTTGAGAGTTCCTCAATATAAAAGTCCTTTAGAAAACTCGGTTCTATACCTCTCTCTACTGTAGGCATAACTGTGCTTCACCTATGTTAGCCATTATTCTGTACAATCAGGTACACTACATTATAAATCCTTGTATGTCAATGCAGTTTCTGTTTTTATTGAACAGGAAACTGACATTAGCTACTTGAATTGCAGTGCAGAGTAAGACAAGTGTGATATTCCTTATCCAAACTTTGTTCTTGAATTGTCTCCATTTGGTAGTACAGTGTCATTTCACAAGAATGAAATGTAGCTGGTAAAATGCAACGATCTTTCTGTTTGTCCAAGCATGAATGCATGTCAGCCAGTATGTGTAGGACAGTGACTGTATGTGAGCATTTACAGATAAGAGTGAGTGAAGAAACTAGGACACAGAGCATAGCTCCCTGTTGCCTGCACAGGTGGTAGCCATACTTGCAACATACAGTGTCATGGATACCTACAAACTATAAAAACAACCAGTTGTTGGACTTGCATTGCTAAGGAAGGCCTCATAGTATCATATGACAGATAGCCAGTACTACCCAAGCAACACCATAAAAGTAATACTAATTTGTATGTTTCTCCCCCAAAACATACTAACAACATTGCTAACATGACAGGCAGGCACACCATAGAGGGTCAGTAGAAAGGAGGGGACAGCTACAGGCACAGTCATACTAGGTAGCAATAGAAGGCACCATGTGTAAATGGGGAGCAGTGGTGCAGCCACAGCACATAAGGCACTCAGCAGGATCAGAGCCAATCTGTGCACCACAGAGCATTTGGTAGGATGATATTCAGGAGAGCACAAGCAGGTACAGCCACAGAGACTATGAGATGACCACACCCCTCACATTTGTAGGACACAAGCCAATGTATCACACACAGTATATAAAGAACATATTAAACACCTCAGATACACATATGTACACCGCTGTGGTCATGTGCATGCTGCACACACATTGGGATAGACATCTAAGACACCAGAAGGGACAAGTACATAACTTAGAAAGAAATATTGTTCACTATTACAGCAACATTTTTTGTGAGGCTACAACTGTCATTTGAGACAGACACAAGATACTTGAGTCAAACACCTACTATACCAGCCATATGCATGGAGATCACAGACCAGCAAGGATGGCATGTTGGATTATTGTTGTTGCCAGATCAGTGACAGTACATTCCATTATCTGGTCATGAGGCAAAGATGGATGTTCTAAGATAGTAAGTCCCTTAAGGTAGCACCCCTCCATCCTGTTATGTATAAATAGCAAGCCTAGGTGGTATGACTCCATACAGATTGAATCAAAGAAGAGAATCACTTCTGTGATATTCCAACTATGGATCAGCTTCACTTCTTGATGACCTTAGGTGCCTAAATCACTGCCAGATTGGCGCATCACTGGACACATCTCTGTCCTCTGTTCCCTAAACAACAATGGAATCTAGCTAATGGCAGAACAAGCATGTGCAGATAATAAATCTGCAATACAAGCTTTCCATCTGCTTAAAGACTTTTGGCAAGCCAGCATTCAGGACATAACATCAAATGATGTATGAATCTTGGAATATGCATCCTCTATGTCTAGGCTGTCTAAATCCTATTACACATACACGGACTATTGCAAGCTCAAATAAGTTATCACAACCACTGGCTACAGGCTGTCAAATACTGTATGTCACAAGGTGGCAATGTTTTTGTGCATCAGTGCATATATAAGTAGGCAGAGAACATGGACTGCTGCAACTGTAACATCACAATGAACAATACATAGCTACTGAAGGATAGAGACACTGCTATAAATATTTCATCCCTGTTACAAGCAGGAGTCTGATGTCCCTTCTCATACCCAAGAATGCAAATGCAAGCTTGTAATATTGTCATAATGTAGTTAATCATGATGTAATCCATTATGGATTTTGGCATGGGCAATCTTAGTCTTGTATAGTAGCACTCTACACAAGGCAGCAAATTTGCTTGGACTCTAGTGGTGTGTGGCAGAAGAGAAATAATTCTGAGCCTTTGTTGTGTATGAAAGTAACAATTCAGTGCTCCTAGTTCGTGCAAACACAAAGCTAATAGACTCTGCAATTATGTTGGTCTCCACAAAACAATACAGACACCTACTAACATTTTCTTTTCCCTGATAACAGCAAACATCTAAAACCACATGGGACAACATAGACTGGCACATATCTGACACACTAATACAGAAAATTAATTGCTGTCTGCAGTGCCTGCATTGCTGTATGTAGCAGTCAGTGACACTTGTGTACCACTGGTTGTCTTTCTTTCTTAACACCTAAATTTGAAGACTCACAGGAAAGATTGAATTTCAGAACTCCATCTAGCTGAAGTAACAACAAGAAAAGTGCCTTCAAGAGACTTTAAAAATGAAAAACTAAATGTTTTCAGAAGAAAGTTCAAGTCCCATGAATGTACAGAATCTTGCAGCAGAGGCTCCAGTATCCTCATCCACTTATTCTTGGTTATGAACTTCCAGACTAAAAGTTGGAATGACAAATGACTCTGAAATGCCTCTACAGGTAAGCATCCAGGCAAAGTCTGAGGGCTTCTGCTAACCACAAGTAGGCAGATCACTGTTGCCTAATGACTGCCAAAAGCCCCTGCCTTGGGACCTGATGTGCATTTTTGGAAGCAGTATAATGAAGAGACTGGAATATAAGTTCAACAGCCTGAAGCCTTACACTCTTTTTCCATATTTAGTTATGGCTTGACTTCCAGTCCAGAAAAAGCTGGTATCTGGACCAGCCCAATCTGATCAGATATAGTCAGCTGAAGGTATGCATGCCAGCAAACAATTATGCCAGACCCTGTGGTCTTGGCAGAAATGTCAGCAGTATTGTAAAAAATGTACATCATAAGGATAGCTTCTATGGACAATAATGCTGACTGGGACAGCTAATTGTCTTTAATAGGTCTGTTAGTAATGGGCTTAATGGTTTTGTGTATGTTGCTTCAGACATCTCTTTGCAGTTCTACCAAACAGACCAGGAACAGCCTCAGTGTATGGAGGATGCATATAAGTGCTTCTATAGGCAGTCATTCACCCTGGACCCCTTAGCTAGTGGACAAACTGCTAGGCTAAAACAGGTAGGAGATATCTTTACAGCATCTGCTGACATCAAGGTAAATGATTTAGGAGACCCCAGTCAAACTCCATTGTCTTAGATTGAACAGGACATGATCTGCTTTTTTTAGGGATAGGCACTACTGTATTTAAGTTCTAGCAGGCAGCATTGGTGGCGATCTTTAAAATATTAACCATAAGTAGCATCATCCAACAAGATTGCGGGTTTGACCTGAAAACCTTCTTCAGTGATCACTGTGTGGAGGGGGTTCCTATTAAATGATCGAAGATGCAATTTTTCGAATACGTCTTGACTGAACTTGAAAGCACAAAAAGGCAAAATAGTGAAATGGCATTTAAGCGAATTCTTTCCCTGGGAAAGAATTTGCTTGGCCACCTCCATTACTTTGCCATTTTCATCACTGTAGTGCGATCTCAGAGTTGGTATATTTAAGTAGAGGGCACAGCCCCACATCGGGGGTGGGGGTGGGGGGTGAAGCCCCCCCCACTTTATGTAATGCTTTAAAGTTTTTTTTTTGTTTTGTTTTGTGGAACAGTGATTTTTTTCCCTTGGAAAAAATCGCTGTTCTAAGCATTCAAGATTATAAGCTTTTGCTTACATGGTTTTGATAGATCATTGTTTGCTTTTTTAAGCATTTGATGATTTAGCATAGACCCATGTGGAGGACATGGGGCCAGTGGGCCACTCCCCTTCTTTTGCCTCATCTCCAGGATATCCTCAAATTTGAGGGTTATATGAAAGGGATACAGAGAGTATGCGCCATCTTCATCATTCAAATCACATTTGGGGGTTTGTCAGGTGAATTTATTTGCTTTCTCTTGCATGCAGCCTTCCTGTAAACCTTTGGTAGATGACAGGCATAACAGGAAGGCTTTGGGTCAAGAAGTGCTGAGGCCATCCTGACAATCCTCCTAAAAGGGCTGATCTTCAGGAGAAGACAGAAACCAAAGGGAGAGGACTGACTCACAATCTTGTCATTCTCATGCAGAAAAACTTTAGATTCTTCAGTTTAGTACTGAAAGAAAAAAACAAGTAAAAAAAGAAATTGAGACAGAAGGGAATAACCCTTTCTCACAGTACCCAACATTAAAGAGATGCTTTACATCATCAGTTATGCATCACTGGTGCACCAAGATTGATAGCAACCTGACAGTTTCCCACCACATTGGCACCATTGTACAGAAGGCTGTCTACATGGCTCACCTCACAAATAAGGGTATGTCATCCAAGAACCAGGAGGCCCTAACATCCCTGTACTCCACCCTTATCAGACCCATTACCAAGTACAGTGGCTCCTTTGGCATGTACCTTGCCAAGCAAATGCAGCAGCTGCAGGGACCACAGAGGTTCATGGCCAGGAAAATCCAGGGTCTGCAATACCTATCCTATACAGATAGGCTGAAAGCCCTGTCCCTCTATTTAGTCTCAAAGACTGATCATAGGCGACATGTGTCTGGAATACAAGGCCATTCCCAAACCAGCCTTGATGGCATTTCTGCATATCTGTAAGACAAACCCCACTCATGCAACCTGCACGCAAGGCCCTCACCTGGTCTGTGACATGAATAGTACTTGTTGGCGGGATAAGTTTGTGTCCAAGACAATACACTGTCTGTAAAATACACTCACTCCCCATGTCTAGCAGAGTATCTCTATAGCCCTCTTTAAGAAGAAGCTGGATGACTGCATGGGAAAAAGAAAAGACACCCTTGGGATCCTATCTGTGTCCCAGCTGGACAGGGGAAACAGGTGCTGACTTTGAAGGCTCATCACACAGTAGGACTTGTCACCCTTTGTTGAGGGCCTTACAGTAGCTGTTAAAGAGATGGATTGTGGCAGTCAGAACTACCTTAAAGTCTGGGCTGAAGGACCCATAGGTAGCAAATCTGTGCCAGACTTTACCAGGAGTGTGTGTGTGTGTGTGTGTGTGTGTGTGTGTGTGTGTGTGTGTGTGTGTGTGTGTGTGTGTGTGTGTTAACAGAGTGGAGCATGACCTGCACTCATGTAGCATTCCCAGCAATGTGGAGTGTGTGATTGCCTGGCATGCAAGAGTGTGGTAACTCTTGAGGGGTATGTATGACACCATGTAGAAGGTTGGCCTCATAGCCTATAGGTGTACAGTAGATGTATGGTGGGCTGCTATGGCCTGGTAGGGAGTGTCTGTAATGTCCCCAGCTGCTGTATGTAAAATCTGATGGGAATGATGAATGGAGGATTATGTACATTAATGGTCCTCATTGGGGGGAACATGAAACATGAGGATCAGGAGTGCAATGCATGCTGTAATGCCAGTATGGTGACACTACCCACACACATACTGTGCTGATAAATGGCAGGTGTGTGATGTGGATGTTAGTGGTGGATAATGCTAGCAGACATGGATGTGCAGGATCTGTACATAATGGTGTCCAATGTATGAGGTGCTGTGATGTGTTTCCTTGTTCATGTCTTTCAGGTGGAATGCAGCGACAGTGATTACCACCCTTTTTGGAAGCTGAGACTCCAGCAATAGTAGACGCCTTAAGAATGCACCACACAGTGCTGTTCAGCAGGAGCAGATAGCAGAAGCAGGAATGCACTGCCCTGTGGACCGACCTACTGGAAACGATCACCAATCTGGGTCCTCATGGGTGTACTGATGAGCAGGTCAGACACAAGCCAACTGATCTTATTCGCCATGCCTGGCAGAGGGCTGCAACTGTGGCCAGGGAACATACAGCCACAGGTGGGGGTTCTGCTATGCAGGCCCCACTGACACCTACAGAGGAGTTACTCGTCAACCTTGGGGCAGCCACCGCACCTCAGGAAACCATCCACACCTCTCTCGTGGAGGTGGTTGGCACCCAGACAACAGGCAAGGAGCATCCAGGTAAGGCTCCAGTGGATATCACTTCTATACTGTATCATTCATAGTTGCATCCTTGGAGTATCTAGAAGCATATGTCAGGTCAAACTGCATTTGTAGGTGGGGTTTTGTAATGCACATAAGTGCACATCTGTAGTGAATGACAGCAAATTGTGTAGAATCAGAGCTTGTGCTGTACATGTTCAAAAATTCATTCTTTTCCTGTACCAATGGCACATCTGAGTGTGCTGACAATACCTCTCTCCCACAACTATATAGGTCCATCTGGTCTAGCTAAGGAACAGCAGCATGAAACCAGTGAGTATAGAAATGTCTTGTTGTGGCTCACCAATACCCTAGGCATGTTAAGAGAATGCATTTTTCCATGCATACAGCTGTTAATCTTAGCCATATTGCAATATGTGCATGTTCACTTGTGGTGGGGTAAACTGCAGTGCATCACTGTGGTCATCACAGGGGCCTATTCACAGGAGCTGTAACATATTGGCAAGTATGTTTCTGTAAGTGCAGCTACTATGCTATACAGGGGTACATCCATATTGTTTACATGGGTGCAGTGTGTGTGTTAGGTGAAGGTCCATCAAATTTTACCACACCTCATGTATCTCAGAGGGGTATATGAATAGCAACATTAAGTGGACATAGCTGCACTGTATGTTATTGAGGGCCTGTCCAGAGTGTGTATTGTGTGGTCTGAGTGTGTGTCATGCATGTCATCATTCAGAGACTGTGTGGTCTGTATAATGCCTTTGTGCCACCTCACCTGTATGTGTGTGTGTGTGTGTGTGTGTGTGTGTGTGTGTGTGTGTGTGTGTGTGTGTGTGTGTGTGTGTGTGTGTGTGTGCATGTATCAGCAAACATTATACTGCAGAGTATTAATTTACATATGTTGTCTTCCCCTCACAGGTGAACATGGGGGTTGGTGTCTCCCCCCTCACAACCTGATGTCTGTGTATTAGTGGACTCTAATGATGGCAGTCATACTGAGGCACAGTTGGGGTTGTCAAGGGCTGAATCTGTGCCATTGATTGGTATCCCACTTTCACCCACAATGTCCCTGCACACAGTCAGTATGCCTACACATACCCAGTCCCCAGCAGCCACAGATAATGGACAGTTGGAGGGTGGTGGCATGAAGTAGGCTGTATGGTGACTGTGGCAAGTATGAATGTAGACACTAGCCATAGCCAGAGAGCTGGCAAGGTCCCACACAGGTAGATGGACAGGAGTGCTCGAAGGAGGACTGCTTCTCATCACGCCCCTGTCACAAATGTCACAGCAGGTGTCACCAGATGTATGTTTCAATCTGTCAAAGAGGCACAAGCATGTACAGACCACAACACTAGACAGATTGTCAGGATCATGAATGCAGTACTTCCTGACATATATGATGACCTCCATGGCATTGGTGATGCCATACATCATTTTGTCAATATTGTGGATAGATGGTGGGGTGAGACATTTCGACTGTGCAATGTCTGTGCTTGAGCATGTGGTGGGAGTAGGGTTCGGCCACATGGATGTAGGTCTGCAACAAGATCAGCTAAGAGCCCATGTGGCCATGCACATTCACACTCCCATAGTGGCAGTACCACCAGCACTACCAAAAGTAGGGTTCTGTCCACACCACACAGATGCAGGCCATGGGCACATGGTCCTGGCCGGTCCCATCAGGGAAGTGAATCCAGCAGACAGCAGTCACCATTGGGGAGTAGTACTACATCTGGCCTTGGGTCTGCTGGTACCAGTGAGACTCCTGGCAGAACCATTTTCCAAATCCCTGGCAGGAGACAGTGAACTGTACATCCTGCCATGTACGGTCCATGGCAGTCCAACATACCCCTGTGTATGGCAACCACATGGCTTGATTGTGTGTATACACTCACACATCTCTATCACAGGCAGGTCTCCACCAGACACATACAGCTCCTCTGCACAGCCCAGTTGAAAACCACCCCTACAAACACACACACACACACACACACACACACACACACACACACACACACACACACACACACACACACACACAATGTCAACCATATAGCCCAGCCTAGGCCTCTGGCAAACCCACATCACACCCTGTGCATGTGATGATACCTGTGCTACATCCCTGTTATCCATATCATCAATGCAGGGACATGCTAATATGGGTCTGATTCACAGGGTAAATATAGTACAGTGTAGTAATGTAATTCTGTGTAAGATGCTGTCTGCTGGCAATAGTTAAGGGTAGACATTGAAGTGTGTGCACCTTTTTAGCCATAATGCATTATTGCTATTAGTATTGCTGACTGACTGTAGTTTCACATACTGTATTCTGTTTGTGTTCCATGTGTCTGCGTGTCAGCAGGCTGTGGGCCTGCTGACATTACCAACAATGAGTATAGCAGAGTGAAAACACAGTTACCTTTTCATAGCCAAGGTACAGCTGTATATGTACATGTTTACCAAGTGTGTATGCATGCAACAGTGTGTGAAGTACAACTGGGGTGGACAGTGTGACCTTGCATACATACCCCTTGACACAGCCAGATAGACTTCATACATGTCACCTGGGTGTTCTATAGTACCACAGGCGCATACATACAGAGGAGGTTACTAGAGTACTGGCACTAGTTCCCTCACAAGCTTAGCCATTACTTTAACCACAACAGATTCACCTATCAGCACCTGTTGCCCCTGCCATTTCTTTCCCATCCACTCAACCTTGATGCAGTTGATGAGGGTATGCATGGTACTGTGTATGACAGGTTTGGGGTATGTATTCCTGACACAGGTCAGCCTGTGTTAGTCTAACCTGAAAATCACCATCATGTCTGTCTGCTATTTCATATGCAAGTCTGGCCTCTTGTGCTGGTAGTGCACAGAGTCATAGTCCTGTACATGGGGCAGCTGTTGAAGGGCTGAACACAGCCCCTACCTACCCAGTCTTACAAATGATAGTGTTAGACACATAACACAAATACTACAGAGGTAATGTAGTGTTGCAGTGTCTACCACTACTGTTCAAGTGGGTGACAATTGCAGGGGCTGTTAGAATTGCCAATGGTGGGTTCAGAGGCTCTTAACATGGCAGAGCCATCTGACACACACACACACACACACACACACACACACACACACACACACACACACACACACACACACACACACACATTGCTGCATGGGGACATGCATTGAAACACACATGCACATAGAGTTGACACTTTTCATATTAGATGACCTACCCATCTAGTTATGTACAATACACAGTGATACAACCATTGTATGCACCACAGTGCTTTTCTGTTAGAAACTGTGTAACTGTGCTTGTAAGGTGGATGACACTTGTATGCACATGAAATGGTATAGCCATCACATACACACAGTAAAGACAGCCACAGGGGATGTGCATTCAGAAACACAAGCACAGTTGCCAATAGACAGTTTAGTAACCCTATGTATCCACTTACATGTACTCTAGTGCTACGTACACTTTACATGCTCCACATGGATTATATGCCTAGGACATAACCCACTACATCTCACAACACCTAATCTTGAGAATGCCTTCATGGATGGTGGGATAAACCACCATAAATAGTGACTGGTCTCATCTATTGCTCCTACAAACCTGGACAAGTAATAGACTTCTGTATCAGCATGATGTTTCAGTCAGGTACGCTGTCTGATGCTGGCATGTCTGTCACTATGGTAACTGTGACATACTTGGCAAATATATCACATAAATGCCCATTGTTAGGGAACACAGACCACATATAGGTTACAAACATCTGGATATTCCATATACATCTGTACAGATGACTGGTATGGGCTGTATAGTTTAACATGGTGCATGTCAGGCAGATGCCATTAACAGGCTTTTTAAAGTAATGCCATGGGGAGGAGGCCAACATGCCTTAAAATGGATAACCTACACACACAACAGCCACAGGGGATATGCTTCACACACACACACACACACACACACACACACACACACACACACACACACACACACACACACACACACACTACTATAGTTGTCAGTATTGAGATTAGAACCCCTACCTATCTGTTTGTGCTATAGTATTACACAGTTATTGCACATGTCACAGAACTTAGAGGGCTGAAGAGTGTATATAGGTACTTCTAAGGTGAATGACAATGGCAGACCTTGTAAAGTAGGGCAATGGGAAGTGTACTGGGTGATACATGCCTCAGAATTGTATAACCCACACCCCCAGAGGATATGATTCTCACCCAAGCACAGAGAGAGAGAGAGCGGATATGATTCACACACACACACACACACACACACACACACACACACACACACACACACACACACACACACACACACACACAGTATCACAGTTTACTGTATTGGGTTTAGAATCCCCTACCTATCTAGTTATGTGTATTACAGTGTTATGCAATTATCATTTGTGCCATGGAGCTTATATGATTTAACAGTGTCTGAAGGTACTTCTAAGGTGAATTACATCAACAGGCCTTGTAAAGTATGGCAATGGGAAATGTACTGGGTGGGAAGGGTATCAAAATACTTTACTCTACAAACATACACACTTGCAAACATACCCATTTGCCAGAACTGAGAGTTGAACCCCTGCCTAGCCAGTTATTTGTACTATACTGTTAATTGCACATGCCATAGAGCTTACAGGGTTGAGGACTGTCCAAAGGTATTTCTAAGGGGAATGACATCAGCAGGACTGCTAAAGTAGGGCACTGGGAAGTGTTGTGGGTGGGAAAGTCCTCAAAATACTTTATCCAACAAACATACACACCTACAAACACTTTTACACATACACTTATACACAATTTCCAGAACTGAGAATAGAACCCCTACCTATGTAGTTATTTGCATTACACTGTTACATAGTTATTGCATGTGCCACGGAACATATAGGGCTGATGGTTGTTCAAAGGTACTTCTTAGGGGAATGACATCAGCAGGGCTGCTAAAGGAGGGCACTGGGAAGTGTTGTGGGTGGGAAAGTCCTTAAAATAATTTATCCTACCAACATATATACTTATACTTTTACAAACACACACATACACACACACACACACACACACACACACACACACACACACACACACACACACACACACACACACACATACACACACATTTTCTGGGACAGAGAATAGAACCCATACCTATCTAGTTCTTTGTACTATACTGTTATGTAGTTATTGCACATGCCACACAACTTATAGGGCTGAGGGTTGTCCAGAGGTACTTCTAAGGGGAATTACATCAGCAGGACTGCTAAAGTAGGACACTGGAAAGTGTACTGTGTGGGAATGGCCTAAAACTGTTTCACATACAAACAAAAACACATGCCTACATTTGCCAAGACTGAGATTAGAACCCCTACCTATCTAGTTATTTGTACTATGGTGTTACACAGTTATTACACGTGCCACAGAGCTCACAGGGCTGACCATTGTCCAAAGGTACTTCTAAGGTGAATGACATCAGTAGATCTTGTAAAATAGGGCAATGGGAAGTGTACTGAGTGGGAAAGGTCTCTTAATACTTAAACCTACACACACACACACACACACACACACGCACACACACACACACACACACACACACACACACACACACACACACACACACACACACACACACACACACGCACACACACACACACACACACACACACACACACACACAAAGGCAGGTGATGTGATATTACATTCCCCAACTCAATACTATTACAAAATGGAGCTCACCTTCATGCTAGCACATGTGACTGGTTACAACTGGTATGTCACTGTCTAGACAGGACATCACTCTATGCCATTCAGGGTATCGCTGTGTATGACTCATTCTGTCTGTGTGTCTGTGTGTGTGTGTGTCTCTCTCTCTATCACTGTCTCTCTCTTCCCCATGTCTATGTGTGTGTCTGCTTCACATATTGTTATATGTTGCCTATATATATGTCTGTATATCCCATGCAACAGATGCAGATATATCACATATGGGCCACCTACAGCTAGCTGAGGGTAATCCTGTCTGATGGGTGTGTGCAGAGACAGGGTGTACATAGCTGTCTGTATGCAAAGACGTATATGCACAATACAGTTATATAGTCTGATGTGGGTTCCGATATGGGCTATAATTCTCTAAGTGTAGGAGCATGCCCGGTATGACCTTCTATAGTAAGAGTGGGACTCCATTCTAGAGATAGTTGTACTCTGGTTTGGGGTTCTGTGTGCTACAGCTATACCTCTCAAAAGTAAAAAGGAAGTTGCTAGAGTTACAGGGTTTGATTTAGCAGACACTTTCTGACATATATGACAGCTGATACTGAAATGTATTGCGTCATTACCTACTGACAGAAATCCTCAGATCATCACAGTGATTTACCAGAGAAATAAAAGATGCATGATGCACAGACCAATATTATGAGCCAAACTATAGACATTCTTGCCCAATCCAGCCAGTTGAGAGGTGTGGCTACAGCTGATTGACTGATGAAGCTGTGTAAACAGTCCTGCACCTTGGTGATATACTGGCTGGAGATCTCCTGCTTGTGTGGTATTCTTCTTACCTAAAAGGTCATATCCTGGTGTGGGCACACCTCTCAACTGTACAGTTTTTTTGAAGATTGTCCAGATGTTTGTCTAATTTTTGTCCATTTTTCATAAACTTGTGGTTTTCTGGCAAGTTAGTGGCACATAATTAAAGACTGAAGTTAGAAAATAATGACAGATATTTGTGTTTCAGACTTCATAACCTTCAGACAATTCCTGCTAATGCAAAACCTGTTATTCTACCAACTTTCTAAGTTTGTAAGAGCAATATTTAAAATGTGTGCCTATCATTTATTTATGATGTTGTCCAGATGTCTTGCTGTAAGACGTTGAGAGGTGTGGGTGTGGGTACAGTGTGCATTCTACTGAGCAGGGTGGTCCATTATATGTGTGGTATATTCCACATAGCACTGTGATTTCCAGGTATGTCAGTGGCAGAGCAGTACAGAGTAATGTGATGAACCACTGAAAGATAGTTGTGTATAGGTTGATATGAGGCTAATAGGCTATTGGCCCTGAAGCCCTTATAACCCTTGCAGATGAGAGTGTAGCCCATGTAAAGACATATCAGCACCCAGAGCCCCTGTCCAGCAGGGACACAGGTGGAATCACAGGACTGTATTTTCCATTTCCCATGCACTTATACAGGGAGCACTTTACTAGATGTATTGAGGCACTTGGCTTGATGTGGACAGGGAGTGCATTCCACAGATGGGGAGTGTGTGGGACACATATCTGTCACACCAACAAGCCCTACTGATATCATAAACTAGGTAGATGCTGCACCTACAGGTTGAACAAGTGGGCCTTGACTTCCAGATGTGCAACAGTCCCATCAAGGCAGGATCTGGATTGCTTTGTATGCCAGACAGGGGTCTCCTCTGCAGAGTCTATATGGAACTGAGTAGAGGGACAGTGCTGTTAGCCTATCTGTGTAGGGTAGGTATTTGTGATCCTGCATTCTCCCAGTGAGGAACCTCTGTGGTCTCTCTGGCTGCTGCATGTGCTTTGTGAGGTACATGCCAAAGGGTGCGTTGAACAAAATATTGGCCTGATAAGGTTAGCATACATGGATCTTATGACTTTTTTGTCCCTGGATGGGATACCCTTACATTTGAGTTGTCCCATCTATGAATTTTTCTGTACAATGGGAGCAACATGGTGCTCAGACATCAGGTTGCTATCAACCTGGGTGGCCAAATGCCACACTACTGATTGTGGATGTAGGACATTGTTGTTAATGTGATACAATGTGTGGATGTCAGTCTCCCTGAAGGGGATGATGATGCATCTGCAGGCATTCAGCTTGAGGCCATGTTTCTGGCATCAGTCATTTTTTGGGCGAGACCCTCTTGTAGGACGTCCACATCACTTTGGGTGTTGATGACTGTTCCCAGCTTGCAGTCATCTGCCAACTTGGTCAGCCATTAGCCAGTGTTTTTGGCCTGCACCTCAGGGAAGTATATCCCATATACCAGAGGCCCCCAGACCGATCCCTGGGTTACCTATGCCACTCATTATGAACATACTGTTTGAGTAGGCTACCACTATTATGATTATGTGGGTTCTATCAATGAACTAGTTTGCTACCCATCTGGTAACATATGGATTGCTGCCTAGTTGACAGAGTTCATGTACTATGGCCAAGTGGGGAATAATGTGTAAGGCTTTGGTCAGATCAAGGTGGCTGGAGTGCACCATCTTTCCATCATCCATGCCTTTCTTGGCTTCCTCAGGGAAGTTATCCAGAGTTCACTGACATACCTCCCCTGAGAATGGCAGACAATGTAGGGTAATTTATTTGGATTTTGCCAATGTTCCTGTTAATGAGATCCATGATAATCCATTGCATGGCCTTGCGGATCACGCTAGTTAAGCTGATGGGTCTTTTATTTCCTGGATTGGAGAGTACTCCACCTTGGTGTAAGGGGATGTCTGCCACTTGGCTGTGACTAAGACAGTACTCAGGTTTTGGGTTTGTAGGGTGCGTAACGATGCTGCCAGTTCATGCCTGGGTTCATGTAGGTTGCAGCCTGGGATGTATTCAGTTCCCATGGAGGCTGTCTTCTTGACTTTG
The DNA here is from genome assembly GCF_019279795.1 of Protopterus annectens. Taxonomy (NCBI): domain Eukaryota; kingdom Metazoa; phylum Chordata; order Ceratodontiformes; family Protopteridae; genus Protopterus; species Protopterus annectens. The sequence continues at coordinate 972,256,307 of NC_056746.1, forward strand.
AGAGGGCAGTGATGCCCTGTTTCCTAGTAATAAGGGTTGGGTGTTCAGGTACTGGGCATGCCCTGCTTTCCTGTTAGTGGAGCAGAGGGAGACATTTCCATTGAATCTGTCAGCCAGTGGATTGGCTATATCTACAGCATTTGTGTATGTGGTGTCCTTGACCACCAGTTCTGCACAGATCTGGCAGCTTCCTTTGGGAATGCAGACATATGTGAGGAAGGCCTTATGATTGTCTGTCTTAGATGTAGGCAATTTGGACTCAGAGTTGCCTTTAGTGGATTTCACTGATGCCCTTATTTGTTTGTTCAAGCTAAGGGGTGATTACTTTCAATTGTGCACCTGCTCCTTCTAAGACCTGGACAGCAATGTTATCCTTTTGTTATATAGTTCCTTTATTGAAGATGTTTGCAGACAGGATTACTCTCCCTTGCAGATGGTGATATTGTCCTGTCAGGTATTCCATGGCTAGATGGGGGGGGGGGGGTCAGGAGAGATGATGATATGACACGTGACCACTTTTTTGTCAGATCTTGCCAGGGAGGATTATACCGTAGGGGTGCTACAGTGGTTGATCATGTTGGTTACTGCCAAGTCCAACATAGGTATCACATCTTGTGGGGTATCAAGTGGCTGTCCTAAGGATGTAGCATTGATAAGATGGGGGAATCTCTGTGCATTTCTGTTCTGGCATGGTTGGATTTCCAATCACTGGTTGGGTAATATAAGTCAGCCAGGATCAGGGTGATGGGTGGAATCTTGATAGATTTTTAGAGGGCTAGATATGTGGGGTGGGTGTCCTGAGTCAGATATGTTGGCCTGTAGCTACATATAATTTGCATAGGGATATTGTCAGCAGTTGACTGCACTTGGAGTGTCTCATGTGTCAGACTATTTGACCAGCCTAGGGATGTGTGTCTGTGTAATATATATTTATACTCTACCTCCTTTGGCTTTGCTGCCCACATTTTGGGGTCTGGCTGTGTGCTAGGATAGTGATCAGGTAAGGATGTGTTTTTCTCTGCAGCTGTGGACCAGGTTTCTGTGAGTGTCACCATCTTCCAGGGTTATGACTGCTTGCAATGAGTGCATTTTCCTGTTTAGACTCCTAGTGTTTAGCAGAATGGCCTTTAATTTGCATTTGTTGAGCGTTTTATGTTGGTAGTATGGATCCAGTGACTTTCCCTACAAAGGCACTATGGGGAGGCAAGGGCCTTTGCCAGAGGTGTGAAGGCCAAGTGAGACAGATGCAGACCATCTCTAGCAAAGCAGCGTGGTCTGTCGATCATATGTTTCCAGGCTGCCAGGCAATGGATCCCCCTGGTATGACACCAGTAAGTGAGTCAAGTGTTTCCTACAATCATTTTCTGTTTGTATTGAGCCATCATTGTGGGTGATGGCAGAATGCTGCTTAAGGCTAGGGACATACCTACATGGGACGCATATTCAGCAAGCTGAATCATGTCTGTCTTCCTATAATCCAGGGAGGAACACATGACATTCTTCACACCACCATGGACCAGGCCAGAGTGATACCTGTACCTGTTGTGGGGGTAACCTGAGTGCATGTATGGTAAAGCAGATTATGGCACCTGACAAACAAGTAACCGTGACTTTCTCCTTATCCTGCCTGGTGAGAGGCACATCTGTGTGTCTCACAGTGAAGTCTTCTATGAGTAATACGTTGGGTGTATGGTAAGGTCTTAGTGTTTGCAGGACCCTGGTGTGTGGACTATGCATGGTCTGTGGTGTGTAGATTTGTGGCATTCTCATGTGCTCTTGCCTCTGGGGTGTCCTTTGTTTGGGTTTTTGTTTAGTTGCGGACCTCCACTTATGTGGGTGTGTGCTGTGTATTTGCAGGTGATGTTTACTGACTCCATACACTGCAGGGCACCTATGTTACTGCACAATTTGTTCTGGTGTGCACATTCTCCATTTGTCTGGCCAGTGATTCCCCTTCCCCTTATGTGTGTCTCTGCGTCCTTCTGTAGTCAGTCACAGGCTTTGCCCACAGTGGCTGCTGTTATGTATTTGTAATTCTGGTGTGAGTGGGGTAAATGCCATAACATCACACACAATGTTATGGACTTCACACCTCTGAGTGTACCTATTTAGCAGGTTGTCTATCATTGCACTACTATATCTGCTGTGGTCCTCAGACAGTTTGTGTTTCTATGTTATAATGAGGCTGCATGTTGGCCTAGCTGTCAAACCGTCAGACTGACATCTGGACAGGCCCATATATGACAGTCAGTCAAAGGTCCACACATGGGGCCAGGTTGTAATACTGTTCTGCAAAACATAGATAGTTGGGAAACCAGTTTGGTATTTGCTTGCTTTCTCTTATGGGTATGATGTCTGCTTTTCCACTGTCTGCCATTGATGTTTTGACATAACCCTTTCTTGTTTTGCAAATAGTTGGCAGGTGAATGCAATGTAAAGACAACAGAACAGATATACAAGGCATACTTGTGCTTCTTCTGTGACAATCTGTCATTCCAGGGGTATGGATGTTGGCCAGTGACATGTTGTCAGTGCTGACGCAGTAAGGTGGCAGCCTTTTATAACCTGGCAGTACACTGAACTTCAGGTACCTGCTGTCCTACTAGGCATAATATCTCTCAACTTCTTAGAGCCAGACATCTGGACAAAGACATAAGTAATTAGGGGACAAAGGCCTAAATATAGGGGCCATTGTTAACTGTCAGCCTTACAAACATAGAAAGGTGATACAATAACAGGTATTGCATTAGTATGCATTTTTCTAAAAGGTATGAAGTCTGAAATTACAATCTGTCATTATTTTCTGACTTTAGTCTTTCGTGATTTGCAATGATTTGGCAGAAAACCATAATTTCATGATAAACAGACCAAAAATATGATGCAAACCTCTGGACATTCTGCAAAAAGTCTGTACAGTTGAGAGGTATGCTAGGACTGTGTAGGTTACTCCGAGCTGCATACTGTCTATATGTGTGGCCCTGTCCCTGACCTGTCCAGCTTTCCTGCAGTAACGGATATTGATGTCTGGACAGTGTGTATAACTCCTACTGTAGGTGTAGTTGACATGCAAAATAGTTGGCACTGCAGTTCTTGGAACATGGACCCTGTCAACCACAGTACTGTACCTAGGCCACTAAGACATGACAGCCAGGAGTAAGTGCTGGCCACATCCTGACAGTATTAACCACACATATACATAGCTCATTGACCCCTGCATATTGTGGACATGCAACAAGTTATCAAGTTGATTGGGACAGCTCTGGGAATGTGTGCTGTGCTGCTAATATCCTACAAACATTAATGGTACTGCATTTCTATGGCAACATGGGTGTGTTGGGGGGTACCTGTCAACTGTACACATTTGCACAGACTGTGCCGATGTTGGCTTTACATTTTGGTTCCATTTAGCATAGTATTGTGCCTGTCTTGGAGAATACAGGCATATGACTAAAGACCACAGGTTAGATTGTAATGGCATGCATTTGGGGTTCAGACGTCTTATACTGCAGAGCCTTAATGCAACTTGCCAGACCTGCTGTGATATCACTGTTTAAGTCTGTAGGGGAATATTTCATCATTGTCTCCATTTGTGGGCCTTTGCCAGACATTTCGTTATTGTTTTCTATAGCTGACTTGCTGGGTGAGGCTGGGGGTGAGTATGGGACCTCCACATTGACATCTATGCATGTGACCTATGATCCCCCAGTTAGTTAGCCCCCACATATATTGCAGTGAGATTTGTTACCTAGGGGACTACTGCATGCTCTGGGGAAGCCAGTATTGGGCGGACATTTCCTGTTGTCACACATACCTGTCGGTTGTCTGCTGCTATCCCAGTAGACCACCCATTCCCTTGCATGCATGCAGCGATACCATAGATATGCTACAACAACACATTACTCCATTAATTTATTGTTAAGTAGACTGACTTACCTTGTGTCTGCGGCAGTTCTGAGGATGGTGCTTGAGGGTTGACTCTGTTGGATGTACACAATACACAGCCTATATATGGTAAGGTACAGGTAGTGTGATGTATGTGGTATCCATTTTACTGTGTGTGCGAGTCAGAGAGAGGTGTCAGTCTCTGGGTCCCTACAGTGTCAGTGTGTGTGCTATGCATTGCCTCTTTCCCAAGGCCTAGGCATACTGGGCATGCCTCCATCTGCCTACAGGAGCAGGCTCAGGAGGTTCTTCCTCCAAGTCCTCCTGTGCCTGTGGGGACCTTGGCAATGGTGGGGGGCTGTGTGGCCCTTCCCTGTGATGTTCCTGCTGCAACTGTTTCCACAGGATCATATTATGTAGCATGGCACATACTATGAACATATGTACACATGTAGCTGGAGAGTACTGCAGGGCTGCACCAGATATGTCAAGACAGTGGAACTTTGACTTGAGTATCCCAAACACATGCTCTATAATGATGTTGGTTTGTGCATGTGCCTCATTATGGTGTTCTTCATTTTTGTGTGTGTGTGTGTGTGTGTGTGTGTGTGTGTGTGTGTGTGTGTGTGTGTGTGTGTGTGTGTGTGCATTTCTGATGGGTGTCATCATCCACAGCTCCAGTCCATAGCCAGCATCCCCCACCAGATGGCCATACAGGATGTCTCTCCTGGCAAATGCCTGGTACAGCTGTGAGGCATGCCAGATGTGGGAGTCGTGATAACTACCAGGGCTGCCAGTGCACACATTCATGATAATGCCCTGGGCATTGCACATGACCAGGCAGCTAATGGAGTGATAGCCCTTGTGGTTAAGATAGACTCTACCCTCTTCACCAGGTGGTGCCTTGATATGGATATGCATGCAATCTATGGCACCCAGTACCTCTGGGTAGTCTGCTACATGGTGGAAAATACGCATATTGCTGGTCTTCTCCTCAGGGGTGCAAGGTAAATAAATGTGCTCAATGGCATGTGTTAGCATGGCATCCAAGAACTGATGGAGTACCCTGGATGTGGATGCCTGTCAGACCCCCATGATGTCCCCAGTAGGGCTTTGGAAAGTACCTGTAGCTAAGTATTCTTAATGCTACACATACCTTTGTTTCCACTTGGGTGGGTTTCCCTCTGTTAGCTCTGGGCCTGAGGTGAGGGTGGCAGAGCTCAGTGAGTTCCTTTAGTATGTTCCTGTCCACCCTGTAGCACTCCAATATCTCTAGCTCATGTAGCCCTTAAGAGGTTACCCTGGGTCTGAACACTCTTCTCCTCTTCGGTCTGGGACAGTTGTCAACAACATCCTCATCACCACCCCCAGTCTGCAGCACATACAGATGTAGCAAAGCAGCAGCAGCCCCTAACATCTTGTCAGTTAAAATTCCCAAGTGTGTACACCAATGGTGCAGGTTTGTGGGAATAACCAGACTGAAAGGTGTTTGCATACTTTACACTGGTGTGCTGCAGATGCTGCCTGTGTCATTGTCTGACTATGATACATTCCACCTGCCAGCTATATTATTGAGGAGTTTGAATGGGCCACTGTGAGTGGCAGAATCCGTATTACTAATTTGCAGTTCATTACCTTTATTCTGCTATTTCCTTTTTTTTCCTCTATTTCCACTGTGTTTAAGCCCCATGGCACTCCGCGCAAACTGTTTTAGCTAATTTAAATATTGCTGAGCAGAAAAAGCCCTCCCATGGACACAAACACATTCTCATCAGTTCTTGAAGGAGCTAAGCACAGCTAATCAGCCTCAGACACATCCCCTTGCTTAGCTGTGCTTAGCTGAGCCCAAATAGAAGCTGTGGAGCACCAATGTGCTTACACGAAGCATGACACACCCCTTTTTCATGTCAGCTGCTTCTTCTGCTTACACCATGGCATTATAGCGCCTGCATGGTTAGGAGGTACCCACGGACATGGTCTCCCATTTTGCTATTCAATAAATTTAGCTCATTTACATACCCCACTGCATTAATCCCTTGTTACACCACTACACCAGAGCCTATGTCTTTAGCTACTACTGTTACCTGTTATTGTTACAAGTCTCCCTGTTGCTCCTTATAATGGCAAAATTCATATTTCACATAAAATTGTCTTTTTACATTTTTTAAATTTTCTGCATGATTGCCTTTGCATGCCGCTGTGTTCTGGTTAAACATCCAAAATCGGCCAACAAAAAATACATTTGATTTTTATAATTTTGAAACACTTTTGCATGCTAAAGGCCATATTTTTGGCCATTGACATGCCTAATACTCATAATACATGCTTTACCTTGAGCTGTCATGCCCCCATTTTGATTTTTGCAGAAATATACACAGTTAGTAACCAAGTACATTTCTGCAGTGGACACGGCTCCAACACAGATACCTGTCTGTTTGCTGAATCAGTAATTCACCTCATTTGCATGGTTTTCACCAGCAAATAAGGTGATTAGCATAATTCCATGGTGTCCATGTTAGGAATAGTACTGGGAGGCTTGTGCACACCCCCAGCCTTGTCTACTGGATTGAACAGGCTCCGAACTCTGTGTTTGAGTTGTGCCACTGTTCTTACATGGAGTTTAGCTTCGTGTAAGCTTTATTGAATCCATCATTTTTTATTTTTATTTATTTATTTTACATTTGTTGACCGGGATAGTCAGACTAGATGCATGTCCATTTTCAGTGGAGGCTCGAGGAGAAGAGCTCCAAGGGTAAGCAGATACAGCATTACATAATACCAGCATTTATAGAGATTACATAAATAAGCAAGTTAAACAAGTTCCACACGTTAGAGTTAATCCCGAGCGTAAGTCAGGATTAAATTAAATTACACAGTAAACTGGTTAACAGATTTTTACACATTCTAGAGAGAGTTAGCCAGGCTTGATACATTGACATAGCCAGTTAAGTGACAAATGTTGTTTGAGTCTAGTTTTAAATTGACCTAAGGTGGAAAGTAAGGTAATATCAGCTGGAAGAGAGTTCCAGGGTCTACTTACAGAGTTTGCAAAGAGAGAGTCACCGGCTGTGTTATTAATTTTGCTAGTCTGAATTAGTAGTTTGTTAGAGGATCGAAGCAGTCTAGGATTGTTATGGGGGTGATAATATTTTTAAGTGCAGGAGTATTGTCCAGATTATAGAGGATTTTATAGGCCATAATCAGTTGGTTATACTGGATTAGGCTGGGTAGTTCAAGCCACCCAAGCTGATTTAGATTGATGCAATGATGTGTCCTAAAAGGCAGCCCAGTGGCAAACCTGGCAATGTGGTTGTAGCAAATTGAGAGTTTGTTAAGGACAGTCTTGTTTAAATTCAAGAGTAGAGAGGGGTGCATACAGAAGGGTTGAAAGAAGGTGAGAGCAAGCTATGGCAATTTTAGCTGGAGGGGTTAGGAAGGCTTTTATTCTGTAAAGTGACCCTAGTTTTTTATTGATGGTTTTGATAGTTTGGTTAACATGTAGGTCGAATTTTAGATTATTATCTATGATGACACCTAATAGTTTTGTAAGAGGGGTCAAGGGAAATTATTGTGCCATCATTTGAATTTATGATAAAGGTGAAAGCGGTAGACCTACGTGTTGGTGAAAATAACAGCATTTTCGTTCTTTTGGGATTTAGGATCAGACAACGTTCAGAAAGCCAGTTTTCTATTGTATTAAAGGTGGTCTGGGTAGCTGACCTCTACTGACCTGAACTCTATTGGAGATGTGGCCGAGTAAATCAGAGCAGAGTCATCAGGATATTGGATACAGCTGACTTTTGGGATGATAGTATAAAGGTCGTTAATGAAGATGGAGAACAGCAAGGGCCCTAGTACAGAGCCTTGTGGTACTCCAAGGGTGTTAGGTAGAAGGTTATAGAGTTTGTTCTGCCAGAGAATAGCAGGCTGTCGACCATTCAGGTAGGATTGAAACCATTGAATGGGCTCTAGTATCTAGACAGAATGTTTGCAGGGTGTGGATTAAAAGCTGGTGATCAACCATATCGAATGCCTTGGAAATATCCAAGAAGAGGGCTGAGGATATATAATTATTGTTGCGATTATGGTTTATGGTGTTGGTAAAGGCTAGGAGGGCTGAAGTAGTGCTGTGATGCCATGCTGAGTGTCTGCCATAAGGTGATTCTGAATTATGTGGTGCATGAGTTGTCTATGAATACATTTTTCCATAATCTTTGCAAGTGGAGAGAGTATCGCTATTGGCCTATAACTGGAGAATTCAGTAGAGCTGCTTCCTTTGTGAAGTGGGATTACATAGGATATTTTCCAGATGGTGGGAGTTTTAGCTTCTAGTATGGTTTGATTGATTAGTATTGAGATGGGGTAAGCAATAGCATCAGCTGATTTTTGTAGGTACTCGGCAGGAAGCTGATCAGCAAAAAGTGTAGTGGGTTTTAATTTTTTGATCAAGGTACAGATAAGTGAAGTGCCGACTGGTTGGAAGCTGAATGCGAGTAGGTTTCTAGGGGTGCTACTTTCAGGACCAGGGGAGCTAGGAGGTAATTGGCTAGCTAGGGCTTTAATTGTCTCAGTAAAGAATTGGTTAACACTGTCAGAAACATCTTCAGGGGTTTTATCAATAGGAGCAGCAGGGATTGGGGTTGAAGTTTGTCCAGGATGTAGTAGATTATTTAAACCTGCCCAAAACTTCCGAGGATTACTTTGATTTACTGTCTATAAATTACAGTAGTATTGTTTTTTGTGTTGTAAAATTGATTTTTTGGTTTCTTTCCTGGATTGCCTGTATTTAATGTGATCTTGAGGGTCTTTAGAAGAATGCCATAAAGCCCATGCTTTGTTTCTAAGGGTAATTTTGAGTTTAGACTCTTTAGAAAGCCATGGCACAGTTTTTGCCTTTGTTCTCTTTGAACGAACAGGTGCATGCAAATCAAGGATCTCAAGGAATTTGTTGTTAAAGTATGGTACTGCTTTCTCTAAGGGGAGGTGTTTTAGAATAGACCAATTACATGAGTTTAGTTCTTGTTGGAATTTGGCAGGGTCAAAGTTTTTATTATTACTAACCTTTCTGAGTAATGGTTGTTGGGAATTAATGACTTTGTGCTTAATTACATATGTGAGAAGGTAATCGCTTAGGCCATCAGGGAGGGTACCAGAGGTGTACAGTTGGGGGTGACTATTTATGAGTACCCAGTCAAGTTTGTGTCTTTGTTTGTGTCTTTCAGCTTTTCCCGATTAGGAGTCGCCACAGCGGAACTCCGGTCCGCTAATGATTGGCAGTAGATTTTTACGTGATGGCTTGCCGGGCCTAACGCACAACCTTCAATGAAGGAATGCCCATTCACGCATGTCACCACACAGAAGACACTCTAACTGAGAATTGAACGGGCAACGTCTAACTGTGAGGCGACAACACTACCGCAGCACCACCACTGCAGTACCCAGTCAAGTATGCGTTCTTTTTGGTTGGGTTTACCTATCCTGGTAGGGGTGGATATGATTTGTGTAAATGCATGCAGATTAATATGGGTGGTTGGGGATTCTGAGGAACAGGTGCCCCAGTCTATGTTAAAGTCTCCAAGTAGTAGAGTTTCTTGGCGGTAGTGACATGATAGCCAGTGCAGGATATCTTCAAGTGTAGATATATTGTTACCGGAATGTACATACATATGATATTAATGCATTTATTTTTATTAAGTTGCAATTTGGTGGCAAGAATCTCTGAGTTATTAATCTGAGGTGGTTGCATTACATTTATGGTGACATTCAACTCAGATTTATAGAGTACAGCTACTCCACCCCTTTCCTTGAAGTATGATCCAGCCTGTGTATGTTGTACCCAGGTGGTAACACTTCATTGTCTGTAGTGTTAGGTTTTAACCAGGTTTCAGATAAACAGAGAATCTCAGGGGAGTGGACATCCAGAAGTGCATGAAATTCATGTACCTTGTTATTAATGCTTCTAATATTGAGATGACAGGCTAGGAGAGAGTTAGTTGGCCTATTAATAGTAGGTTTGTAGTTTAGATTGCAAGTAGAGGGGTTATGTGTATCTGAAGTGGGTGGGCCAGGGTTGGGGTGAATATCACCACCAAGTATTAGGTTAAGTCTATACTTGGTGATGAACTTCAGGAATTTGTTTATTAGTTTTTGGTAGTGTTTGGATCTAGAGCTAATGTGCCTAGGGTTGAAATGTTGATAGACTGAACAAGATGTTGGATAGGACCTGGTACTGTAAGTATGGTTGAAGGTGGGAGGATTTACAGCTGAGATGATAGTATGGCCTTTCACGACCTAAAATCCAGTGAGAAACTGGTTTTCATACAAGGTAAGGAGGTATGGTGCGAAAAAGAGGGGTAGTACAGAGGAGTATATCATTATCTGTGATTCAGCTAGTGAGTTAAGGAACTGTTTTACCTGGTGATGCAACACCAGAAGATAGATTGGTGAGGTAAAGGTACTGGAAGGGGTTTGGGAGCATGCCAGATGAAAGCTAATAAGTGCTATTAAAATGTAGGTAGAAGAATGGGGGTGGGAGGAATTATCCCAGTTGAAAGGAGATAGGATCTAGAAAGTGGGGGAGTGGCTATAGTACTATAAATTTAGAGGTACTGGGGGTGGGAGGTAATTGGGGGCAGGGAGGGGAGTGAAGAGAGCCCGAGCGTAGCGAGGGTGAATGTAGTTGGGCTATTGCAGTTTACAAGGTTTCCTAAGGTGTCCTAAAGGTATAAGGTAAGTATTATAGTTTTTAATATAAGAGTAAATTTACTTAAGTTACAGGGGAAGGAGGCAAACACTCAAGTAGAATGAAGAGCCCTATGGTTGACCAAAATGGTGACTTGCTTAATTACACAGCACTGTAAGTGAAAGCTTAACAAATGCTTTTTGTGTGCAACCTACTCTGCTTAAATGCAGAGAGAAATTGATTTTGTTATGGTGACCAATTGCAGTCCTGTAGACTCTGTTTTGTAGGGAACTGTAGAGTTCAACTAGGAAAAGAGAAAAGCAGAGATTCAAGGGTAAGCATGAAGGCAAGGTACGGCGGTAGCATTGTTGCCTCACAGCAAGAGGTTCTCCCGTTCGATTCTCAGCTGGGCTTGGGAATGTCTTCTGTGTGGAGTGTGCATGTCCTCCCCGCGGTTGGGTAGTGTTCAAAAGACATGCGTGCGTAAATGGGCGTGCCTTCGTTGAAAGTTGAGCATCAAGCTGGCACCTCGGCGTTTAGTAAAAATCTACTGCCAATCATTAGCGGACCGGAGTTCCGCTGTGGCGACCCCTTACCGGAAAAAGCCGAAAGAGAAACAATAACAACAACATTCAGAAAGGTTTGAGGATGGGAGGGTAAAGTAGCACACTTCAGAATGAGCTAAGATTTATAGCTAAGAAACCTAAGCAAGAGAGCAATGCAGTAAATAAACACTTGCCAGATTGTAAAGATATACCAGAAAAACTAAATCAGTTGTTCACAATTGTACACCTGGAAAATTGCCAGTAAAAGCACTTCAAGTATAGCTAGCCCAAGTTATTCAAGTCATAAAAGCACTTCTGCAATGTGTGTGTGTGCAATTTAAATATTAAAAACACATGCAGCAAGTAGGAGCTCTGATTATACACTTTCTCTATGTACAGTTTCAGTTTAAACACAAATATTACCACCGAAATTCAGTAAAGTCACTAGCTACTTATAGAGCCTCTGCAAAAATAGAGCAGTCTGTGCAGAATCAGAATTTAGCAGCAGGTCATTCAGTTACACAAAAAACAGTAAAAGATCCTTACAATGATGAAACTTACATTGAGTCACACCAGGTCAGCCAAGGGGGGAAGAGAGAGGGAAATCCTAAGCACCTAGATTTGAAAATGATGCCTGTACTGAATTGTAGCAGTTTAACCTGTTTGAGGAAAGAGGGGGGGAAAAGAGAAGGCAGTAGGAGTGGTTACAGGGAATACCTTGATTCACTCAAGACACCACACCAGAGGTACGTTGAATGTAAGGGCCTAAAATCTGCACTCAGCACTATAATGTTTTTTGCACTCAGTACTTTAATTTTAATGTTACTTGCACTCAGCACTGTAATTTCACTTATGTTTAGCAGGAAAGACAGACCAACAGTATACAATTTTGGGAATTTTTACAAAGGTTACTTGTTCAAATGTCAGGCTATTGCAGTTTACATTGTTTCCTAAGGTGTCGTAAAGCTATAAGGTAAGTATTATAGTTCTTAATGTAAGAGTTAGTTTAGTTAAGTTACAGGGGAAGGAGGCAAACACTCAAGTAGAAAAAAGAGCCCTATGGTTGACCAAAATAATAATAATAATAGTACTACTAATAATAGAAGCATTAGAGAAGTAGATCACACAACTTGACTGCTTTGTTAAAGGTATATCTGTGTAAAATACGTAACAGTATATCCTCAAGACTAGGTCAACGTAACAATAAGTAGCAATATATGGGCTTACCCTCCCCCTTCTTTTCCCTTTTGTCCAGCAAGATTTTTTAACCAATCCCATTCTTCCCCATTAAAACCACTGCTGATTATAAGCATGTAAAGCTACTGATGCAATGTGCATGAGTCACTTCTACACTTCTATAAGTCTAGTACAGGAATGCACTTTCTTCTGTTCTTGATCTCATTAAGGACTTCAAAGGAAAGTATGTATGGGATAGACAAATCCTCATTGCCGACTTAATCCAAATTATTCACTGAGTTACCCATAAGCAAAAATGAGAAGCACTTGCAAAATAAACAGTCTCAAATACAACTATGTAGATGTTCCCACCAGAGGTTGGCCTCTTCTGAAATATCTATTATTATGGAAAGTCTTACTCAACTGTGCTGTTTTCTTTGTGAAAGACTACCACAATAGTAAATCAAATTACTTGAAGAGAATCTCCAGTGGTATATTTTACCCAAGGAGGTGGACAGTGGTAAGAGCTCCACTTACACAGTTAGGTCAAATCATTCCCTACCCCTGAACCATGCTTCCTCCCAAACATATTTTTGCAAATACATTTATAAAGAAAGCTGTTAAAGTTGCTATCTCCTGTGCTGGTTGAATGGAATGTGCCCTAATAGTACCTTACAAACTTTTACTGAACTTATCATAGAAAAAATAATAAAATGGGCCAGTCACTTTGATGTTTTAGTTATTAACAGGCAGAGCATGTTTACATATTTTACTCTCTCTATTTTAGCCTAAATTACCTACTCCCATTGCTCTCCACCCCTGCAACAATTAGCCCACTTCATTTTCCTCCCCTGTATCACAATTCTGTTACAAAAAAAACAACCTACAGGTGGATCCTCCCTCTTCAGGGAGAAAATGAACCTGTGGTCTACATCCTCTAAGATTTGCTGTTTCCCTTAAAAAGAGAAGCAAGAGCCAAGGGAGGCATCCTATACTTGACTAAGGGTTTAAAATTTAGGATCTGAGGAACGGAAACCATAACTTCTTGAAGCAAGTATGGTGATGCCTCTCTCCCCACTATCACAATAAACTACCTGCAACATGTGATACACATCCCAGATTCCAACAAGATGTGCTCTGATTGCATGCAGATTCCCCGTGCTTTCCCAGGAATAGGTAAGCTGAGATAAGTTCACTAGCAACCTCTTTACCTGGCTCCTCCAGTATCCAAAATGCTATATGAACGCAGGTCATCTGGGAAAAAGTCAGAACCCCATCCCTCTACACCATGGGGGTGGGGTCTATATTAGAACATCGAAGCTTCAAAACTTTGAATGTTCTAATATCGACCCCTATTCAGCAAACACCGAAAATAGCGAAGCTACAAAAAAAAATTTTTTCCTAGGGAAAGAATTTGGTTGTCTGCTTCTGTCACTTCGCTATTTTCAGCGCTGTGGTGGAAAGTTACACGCTGGGTTCAGGTAAATGTGTGATTGGGCACGGGTTAGGTGAGTTAGGGTTAGGGCATGGGTTAGATATTTGTGCGACTGTGTGGACGTGAGGGTTAGGGCGGGTTAGATGAGTTAGGGTTAGGGTGCAGGTCAGGTAAGTGTGCGATTGTGTGGATGTGAGGGTTAGGGTGGGGTAGGTGAGTTAGGGTTAGGGCGCAGGTGAGGTGAGTGTGCAATAGTGACGGACCTTAGGGTTAGGGTTTGGGTTAAGGTAAGTGGATAGTAAGTGGTGTATGTACAGTTTAGTGTAGGGTTAGATGTAAGATTTTAGGTGTACGTGTGTGGATTGCTGTTTGTTTGGTGTGCTTGTGTTGTGTGTATGTGTTTTGAAACAGCAAATTTTTTCTCTAGGAAAAAAATTGCTGTTCTGCATGTTCAATGTTGTAAGCATTCACTGAATAGGGGTCGATATTAGAACATTCGAGGTTTTGAAACTTCAATGTTCTAATATAGACCCCATCATTGGGATATGGTTTCATTTTCTAAAAGAAGCAAAGGTTGTTATATTTTCCTGGTGTAGTTTTTAAATATCTCAGTGAACCTAACATCTGTATAATAATGATCTCCATATTTTTTCCATTTTGGATACAAAAGCAGAAGCTTAACAGACTGATTCAAAGGCACTGCTGCCATAATGTTTAAAGTGAATGAAGAATGAGTACTGCAGTGATACCCCTTCATTATGAAAAAAATATACAAGCTGACTTACACACCAGAGAATGTAACTCTGACCTGCTTCTCCCACAGGTAACACCCACTAAAAGTATTTTCTTAGAAAGGTATTTTATAACTAAAATGCCTGCTGGTGCAAATGCCAGTAGAGGTAGCTTTTTCTGCAAAAAGTCAAGTCTCAGTTGTGAAGAAATACTTTTCCCCTGCAGTTTTAAGTGCAGGATACCATCAAAGCCTTAAAATATAGCTTTTCTGCTGTGTGAGGACAGACTTTAACACAAGCAGAAACTGCAGATACCTGAAGTTTTATAGACTGATGAATATACCAAGGCTGACTGTAATAGATGACTTAAGTAGTCAACATTTTTCAATTGGACTGTTCAGTAGGTGTTGGTCTTCTGATGCGGTCTAACAGACAAATGTACTGTAAGTAAGGCATCCTTTTATTTAGTCTTCTGATTTATTAGAAAATATTTAAGACAGATATTTAGTAATTGTATAGAGAAACTCACTGTTTGGAATTAAACTTTTAATCTCCAAAATAGGTTTGGCAATTTGAGATAAAGTGTGCCATCTTAATCTGTGTAGAGGCAATGGCCATGATGCTCAGGTTTAGTAAGACAGAGCATGATAGTTGTCTCCACCAAGATGGAGCTAGTAGGATCGGAATGGTTATGTTTTGCTTTCTCTTCAGCACACATTCAAAATCAGAAGGAAAAAAGCATCTGTATTCTAACTTGTCTTATGGGGAATGAGGCAGCAAAACATTTGGCGATGACTGCCGAGATGCTTTGCAAGTTGGCCCATTTCTACTAATCTGCACATAAACAACATCCTGAAAAATCTAAGGATCCAATTTTCACCTGTGGGTTGCAGTCATTTCTCTGATTAATAATTCTGCCTGCTGATTTTACAAACCTGGGAGATATATCAATAGTTGCAGACTGTGTTGTACTGCCCAGTTCCAACTCTGAAGTGCCCTACTGCAGATTTGGAAAGATCCAGTTCTCATACTTATTTACAGTCTATATGACTGTTGTGCTACCTGTACTAATTTGAAAGTGATCTGGCTGGATGTCAAGGCACTGTGCACAGCTTTCATCCACTTTAAATAGATGAGAAAGGGACATGTTTTCAACTTAATATTCTTTATTTTCATATAGAAATATACACGTGGACATGGACTGTATCACAGAGTCATCTAATATACGCATACTTGTAGCAGGTTGATATATGATAACAAAAGTTATTCAGTATAGTAATATCACATGATAGTTTCATATCATAGTTCAATTAATTTGTCTCAGGTGTTAGATTTCAACATGTGTTGCTGCATGTTAGAAGCTCATGATTCTGAAACAATGCAGAGAAAAATGTAAACTCCCCAACTCATAGCTTCCAGAGCATAAACCACACCCTCCTTGATATCAGAATAATGTACGTTAGCAACAAGAAAATACAAAAAAAAAGGTATGCACATTGAATATCAAGTGTATGCAACCTAAATTTTAGGGCCAAGATAAAAAGTCTTACAAAATTATCTACTGATGGAAATGAGTAACACCTTCATTTCATCTCCACTGGACAGAAAGGATGGGGCAGTGCACATCTCCTTTCTTGCCCATCCTCCTCATTTATTACACACTCCCCTACCAGTTTGCCATTCATCATTCACCGGGCATAGTCTTACTTGTGTTGATTAAATACTCTCTTCACTACAGAGAAGGCACATAGCCATCCTTTACAATTTATATTCTACGTTTATCAACTGTTTACAAAATAATGTATCAACTGTGTTTAAAATGCATGACTGTTTACAAAATAATGTATCAGTTCTGTTTAAATCATACAAACTGTTTACTCAATAATGTCTCAACTTTAGACAAAATGAAAAGCTATGTTTAAATTCTAATAATGTCTGTATTATTGTAAAACTGTAGATGTTCTTAGTATTGTTTTGTTGAACTTCAAGGTGTACTTATTGTTTTTTACTTGTGCAATACAAGTGGGCTGTGATTTAAAAAGTATCCCAGAACCAGTCCATCTGGCTGGTTATCAAATTCAAAGAAATACATTTCTGATCAGCTTGTCAAAATGACATTAGTAGCGAGATGCAACTCAGCTTCAGTGCTGCATTCCAGTTTTGGATAGTCTCAACACCAGTTCACCTTCAATTCAAAAAGCATCCAGACACTTCCAATGCCTGAGAAGCAACAGAGTTGTTAAAGGAAAAAAAAAGGTTTGCTTGCTGTCCTTGTTAATATCAGGTGTGGGAGATTCTAAGGGTGGATTCTTTTTCAGTTTACTAGTAATACCTTAAGCCAAAACTAAGTACAACATGGATAGAACCATAGCGCATATGTATTACATCATCTAATTTCTTCCCACACTTTCTACAACCACTATTTGTTGCAAGCATAATTAAATAAATACAGATGTAAGTAGGAATTATGTCATATTTTGAAATGCTCAAAAAGGTAAAGTTGGTGTTCTTCAGAGAAAATAAAAAGTCATACAGAGCTTGTTCACAGAGATCACCTACTTAACAATGGAGAGATCCTGGCATTAAACCATACTGTCACCCAATAAGACAAAATATTTTTCAAGGGATTTTGGTCTAGTGCTTTCAGCAAGCTAAGGCTGAGCTGGCACACTATCACAGAGGACACACATGGAGCATCCAGGATTGCTATGTAAAATGCATCCTTCAGTGAGGAAACTCTCAAACAGAAAGTCTGAAATTCCTCTATGCTTAAGTTTAGAATGCTGAGAAAAACAAGAGTGTCCAATGGGACTACTAACCACAAAATCAAAGTGAAGGGAAAAAAAAGAATGGCTTAAACAGCTCCAAACTGGTACTTTATTCTAAAACACCAATGCCTCTAGTAAGTGTTTCTGTCTTTCTTATTCAAAAGGTTTAAAAAAGTTAAAGACATAAACAGAAGTACCAACAAACTACATGATCTAAAAACACAAATCAAGCCATTAAGCTTCGCTTTCAGTTTACATTTAAAATTAACAGCATCATTAAGCCCAAGTAGAAGATGCATATTTAATTTTATTTGACATTTACATTATTTCATATCTCCATCTCTTAAATCTAAAAATGCTTTGTCCAAAACATAAAATAAAAATCTCTTATACTTGACACATTCTTTAATATTCCTGTAAAATGCATTGTTCACATATTTAATTCTAATAGAATACAAATGCCCACAAATAAAGTTTTTCAGCATTCTCCTTGTCCTTTAGTAAGTTTTAAAATCTTTTAATCTGTTTACTCAGTACTTTGTTTACAGCCAATTTCTTCTTGGGAATTTTGTTCTCAAACATTGTTGACTGGGTTAAGTGTGAGGTGTTTCTGGAGAAATTCTTTAGAATATGGAGTATTTGCAAAATGTAACTATTTTATTTCTGTCATGCAGCATATCTTTTCACTTTATTCTATTCTACAAACAACATTTTATCAAGTGTACTGTGAACTGTATGATCTTAAAGTTTCTATCTTGGAATTTGAATGTCATTCTAATGCCTCACAGAAGAATTTATCATTTACACCATCATTCTGAAGCTAACATTTCTTTGAGCCATGAGTCATATATGGTCCAACATCCAAGACAAACTGTTAATAAGAAACTAATTTAGATTATGCTTTCATCTGGTGCTCAAGACTACTAAACTAGGGGTTGCTTTACCTCTAAAATGAACCACATTTTACAATTTGATATTTCTACAATTGACTACTAAAGAAGATACTGATATGTCATACTCATGTGCTACATTATTTTAAAAAATCTCATGTTTATGCACTGCTGATTCCTAACAACATTGTTACACCAGTTTAAAGACATTACTTTATTATTGCTGGTGACTAGAATTCAATTATGAATGAAAACTTTTGCAGAAAAACATAACCGAATATTATGTTGCTAACTGACCTAACTAAATCCATTGATCTGTTGGACTCTCTTCCATTTCTCTGCCCTCATCAACTTCAGTTTCTCTTTCTTTAAGCCTATCATAGATCCTGGTCCTTCACTGATTTTTGGTTAATCTCTAAGTCACTTATGTCAACCATTTTGCAACGGTTGACTGAACTGCAGTACCAGTCTGATTATTCTAAAATCAGACTCCTTCTAAATTTTACCAAAATCACCCCTACTAAGAAAGAGACAATTGGACTCTAAATGCAAACTTTTTAGAACACACAAGAATTCAATCAGATACTGAGGAAAAACTGGATAACTTAATTCAGAGTTTTAGTTTTTTGTAGAGGAAAAGAAGACATGTTACTGATATCTTTCAAGACTAAAATCACAGCTAATTAGTCAGGATTCTTTCCTGAAAAATATTTTGATAAAACTAAACTCATGGAGAATTTCTTAATTTCTGCAGACAACATTCAGAATGATAAATAAAAGAGTTTCAAGATAAATAAATGAGTACTCTGAACTCTCAGCTCTCCTGATTTGAGGAACAAGCTGTTATCTGAATGGGCATGAGTAATTTAAAGAAATTTATCTAGAATACCTCAAATACAAGAATGTTTCTACCATAAACATCAGTTACACAATCCAAAAGCATAACATCTCACTTAATCCTTTTGTTAAACAAAATCTTTATTCTGGTTCATCCATGAACAGTAAAGACAAGAAGATTAACCTTTATTTAGACTGACTTGATTTTCTGAAAAACTCTATCTCTCTGTTGTAATTTAAATACTCAGTTTAAACTAAAAGTGAGAATATTGATACTATTAGTTCCTAAAAAACATTTAAGGCTCCTAGCTAAGATTTTTTACTTCCAGGTTTTACAAGGTCATTATAAAAAAATAATGACAGTCAAGTTCTGTCTAATATGATGTCATCTCTAACTTTCATTTAACCAACTCTAAAGCTGTTCTTATCCTTAAGACCAATATGATTTCATTGGACCTGAATAATTATCTTATTGCTTTAATTAACATAGACTATCTGTGCTGCTGGATTGGCTAAAGGAATTCAGAAACTTAAGTCCTATATCTGCTCATCATAGCAGTCTGGCTTTTAAAAGCCAAATGGTCAGTAGATCAAACCTTAACCACAGGGTCTCTGATGCTACATAAGGATTTGTCTTACTGCCTCCACTCACTTATTAAATTAACAGTCAATGCAATTAAAACTAGGGTCTGATAGAGTTACTTTTTTCTTTTTCCCACACAATGCACAATTATGGTTTTGCTCACTTTCATTAATTAAAGTGCTTTCCTTGTCCTCTTCTTTTTCTGATAATTCAAAATATAGTTTCTAGTCAAATGCTTCCTCCTCTTTAACATTAGACCTGAGAACGATTAAAAGGGTACACAGCAAGGCTGTTTGAAGTCTCTCATTTTTTATTTTATTATTATAGCTTGACAATATGCTTCTACTCACATTCCTAAAATGAGTGGATTTTTTTGTCCTTTTCACCATATTTGCAGATATCATCAAATTCGGTCACTTTTATTTCATCGAAAGAACAGATCACTGAATGCCATTTCGAACAGTATTTTATCGAACATGCCATTCATCGAACCAGTCTTACTGAGATCACATTATGGTAGGGATTGGGAAATTTGCCCTTTACCAGATGTAGTGTGATCTCAGAGTTGGTATATATAATTAACAAGGGGTGTGAGGTGTGCAGCCCCCCACATGGGGGGGGGGGGTCGATGAATGACATTTCCACTGAAATGCCGTTAGATGATCTGATGCTTCAATGACATAATATAAACCCCTTCAAACTATATTTCAGTTCCCTTATAAGAATTTGCCAAAAATCCTAGAAGATATCTCGATGTTTCCTGCCTCTCTTGTTATCAGATCAGCATTAACAAATCCTCTCTCATACCACTATTTGATGCTTATTCCTTTCTTTGTCTTTCAATTTCCTGTGGTCTAAAAATCCCATACGAGGACTATTCAGGTATCACCTATATTGAAAACACTATAAATTATAAACAAAACAGGGTCTGTATCAATTAATCAAATTACAGTTCCAAACTGCAACTCATTGGAAAAATAATATTGAAAACCCAACAAAATTCATACAAAATTCTTAATCACAGAACTAGAAAGTATGCTCTATCATGAGTCCTGCAAAGTGGGTGGGGTGGGGCAGGGAAAGATCCATTTAATCCTCCCTTCTCATAGTTAGTGGGATATGGTTGAGTTTTTGTGTTCATATTTGATGAGCTGTAACTAAAACTGTGCAACTTCCCCAAAATAACCTATGGAAATTCTGGTAAAATATCTTGCATGAAAGCCATGACATTCTGTTTACTGAATATTTTCCATAGCTCTTCTTTTTTTAGTAAAGTTCTACTGCCAAGGTTAAGTGTTACTTTAAATATGTACAGAAGGAACTACTACAGTTCATTCGGCACCCTAAATCTATTTCACTTTCTTCCTACAAACTACATGCTCCAAAGCATCTAGAATGATTCAGAATACCTCATATCCATTGGTACTACATTTCCAGGGCAGCCAGATTGTTAGCATTAAGCCACTCTAAGAAAGAGTGGTTACTAGTTATCACCCTGGGTCTAGATCTCACAGAAAAAGCTATGATAAAATGGTTGGAGTTTCTATTTGTTGCTGTTTCTTCATTCCTCAATACTCTATACGCTTCTTCAAATCAAGTTTGAAAGAAATTTACATAAAACAACACAGTTTAATTAGCCTACTGTTGCAATCCAAAAATCTTAATGGGAAGAAAATGATTACCAGACAATATTTTCAGTTTTACAAGTACTGAATGCAGCAGATTTTATCTGAATATGTTTATCTCTGTGGATGACTTCTGTGTATGTTATATCTCTATTATTATTTGGGATAACCTTCAAACAGAGGTTTATTACAATCTTTCTGAAAAGAATAAATATCTTCATTACTTTAAAGTAATAACTTCCAAACGTATTTTAATGATTTATACTTCTATATCTGTTCTTATTATAGAGACAGTGTTAATTAATGATCACCCTCTCCACACTTACTGGGGTAGTGTTAATCAATGATCACCCTCTCCACTCTTATTAGGGTAGAGTTAATTAATGATCACCCTCTCAACTCTTACTAGGGTAGTGTTAATTAATGATCACCCTCTCCACTCTTATTGGGGTAGTGTTAATTAATGATCATCCTCTCCACTCTTATTGGTGTAGTGTTAATTAATGATCATCCTCTCCACTCATATTGGGGTAGTGTTAATGATCTACCTCTCCACTCTTATTAGGGTAGTGTTAATTAATGATCACCCTCTCCCCTCTTATTAGGGTAGTGTTAATTAATGATCACCCTCTCCACTCTTATTGGGGTAGTGTTACTCAATGATCACCCGCTCCACTTTTATTAGGGTAGTGTTAATTTAATGATCACCCTCTCCACTCTTATTAGGGTAGTGTAAATCGATGATCACCCTCTCCACTCTTATTAGGGTAGTGTTAATTTAACGATCACCCTCTCCACTCTTATTGGGGTAGTGTTAATTAATGATTATCCTCTCCACTCTTATTAGCGTAGTGTTCATTTAGTGATCACCACTTCTACTCTTCTAATTGGGATAGTATTAGTGCCAAAATTAGGTCAAGTGTTATCTGGAATTAATTATGGTCAATAATATTTCATTTACACTGCTCAAAGATTTATATTACACTCATATTATGACCTTATTATGTGTTTATTGGACCTTACCTCTACTTTTCTGTTTTTTGTCCTTTTACTCAAAAATGTATGACTCTGTTAATTTAAGAGCTATTAAACATTACTTAAAAAAGAAATGACTTAGCAAACAAGCAACCTGGATACACTCTGTCCTCACGTGGATAAAAAGATGCACATTCTATTAAGCAAGCCTACTGCTTTAATTACACTTTATAGTACTATTCAATGGACTACCATGCAAAATATCATAGTTCAATATTTTCAAATGCCATTTAAAGCACTGTCAGCTCACTTTAAAAACAGCTTAACAATGGGAAAAGTTGGACTTCTGGTAATGGTGGATGGGTAAAATTGTAAGTAAACTCACTCCACTAGATGATTGTTTAAAAACAGTAGGAAAAGTGAAGTTTTGCAGACTGAAGCATAACAAAATGAGAATAATAAAACCAAGTTCGAAGAAAGAACACACCAAGCCACAATGAATTATGTTAGCGCTTTCATTTACTTAAGATAAGCAAACTTCATCAGACAATAAAAGGTATACCAAGGTGTTCTTAAATATCCCAAATTGCATGACATCATCATACAAATTAAAGTTTCAAACCTTGCCTCCATTTAAAAAGATAACTACAAGTTATCTTAACTCATTAAACCTATCCTAACACACATATTTAGGTATAAACAACATGATACAGATAAAAATATATATACAAATGTAAACATACACAAAACACGTCTACTGGATTAGATAGGCTTATAGGCGAAAACATTCATAAGTTCATTATATACCTAACTAAGCCAACAATACATAACAAAATTTCACTCCAATTCAAAAAGCAAAAAAACAAGGAAGGACCCAGAAATTAACCTTGCTGAAGTTAAATTAAATATGTAAAAGAATTTTAGGAATATTACTAATAATGGTAGTCCTAGTGGTACTGTAGCATTATCCAAACGCTACCTACCAAGCTATTTTAGCTTAAGAATACACTTAATAGACAGGCTGTCATTAAGTACTGGGGGTGTATGGGCATTAAGTCTCAACTGCCATGCCAGTTCCTTTTCATCCAATTTCAACAATGATGGACCCCCCTATAATTATCCACTAATTTATCTATGGCAAGAAAAAGGAAACAATGAGATGGGTTGGCCTTAACATGCCTTGCTAGAGCATTATTTAAATTTAGTTTATTGATGTTATAAACATGTTCATAGATTCTATTCTTGAAGGGCCTCTCTGTCCTGCCAACATAAAAGGCTGGGCAATTCTGACAGGTACTCAAATAAACAATATTTCTTGATGCACAATTGAATTTTCCCTTAATACAATAATGTTGGTTTCCCACATTAAAGGAATTAGCAACGTTAATGTATTTGCACATTCGGCATCTCCGACATTTTAACATACCACAATGTGCGGGATATTCAGGAGGTTTACAGTTATCAAGAATTGCTTTCAAATTCCAGCCTCTTCTGAAAATTATTTTTGGTGGCCCAGCTATCTTGTCCCTAATAGTGATGTGCTCAACCAGGAAGCACCAGTTTTTTATCAATATGGTTCTCAATAATGGTGCATCCATTGAAAAAGTAGTAATGAACCCAATATTCATGCCATCAGTTGTCTGTGTTGTTACAGGTTCCCTAGTTGCCACCATACAAGTTACATCAACTGGGTTATCAAGACCTCTATACAGTGTCGAACAACCCTCCCTCCTCCAATGTCCTGGGGAATAGAAGTGTATAAATCACGGACATCGATTGTGAGGAAGTTATATTCATCACTAAAGGGTAATTTATTGATGGCCTCCAAAAATGCCCAAGAGGTCCTACAAATATCTGACTCACTCAAAAGAACTTGTTTTAACCTATTATCAATAAAGTTGGCAAAACCGTATGTTATTGATTGCCTACCATCCACTATAGGCCGTAATGGAGGATTATGCAAGTCCTTATGGGTGAAACTTGTTAATTGGTATGATGATGTCATGCAATTTGGGATATTTAAGAACCCCTTGGTTTACCTTTTATTGTCTGATGAAGTTTGCTTATCTTAAGTAATATAATTCATTGTGGCTTGGTGTGTTCTTTCTTTGAACTTGGTTTTGTGAAGTTTGGTTACTTAATTTTCATTTGAATATGGAGTTTGAAACCGCTTCTGGGTCACAGGTCTTATTTCTGAGTGAGAATTCGACCAGTTCTTCTGGTACGGATGCAATTGGTACTTAACCACTCTTCTCCAGAATCTTACACAATGTGTGGATGGACTGCATAGTCAAATTAATAACTATAATAATGGAGGTACGCCTACGCCTACGCATACTGGAGCTGTGCACTCTGCCTCCCCTTCTAATTTGCATGAACGAAGGGTGCTTACTTACGCTTCTATTTCTTTGGCCAATTTGGGCAGTTCTGGACCTAGTATATCATCAGGACCCTGCAACTTCAGCAACGAACACCAGCATTCGGATACCTTGCAACAAGGAACTGTAAGTACTGTCTCCCTGGTTCCTACTCTAAATGAATGGTTTAAAGAGCCTTTGTTGTTTGGGTCCGTTAATTTGTCTTCGGACCCAGTAATAAATAATGCTGAAGTGAACCGCAATGTTATTGTGGAAAATTTGAAATTGTTCGATCAGACACTTTTTAAGTTCAAAAAATTGCAAATAGAGATACAATACCTCAAAGAATGTTTAAGTCAGCAACATGTACTGAAGGGGTTGAGAGAATGGCAATACCCCACTGGGCTTGTTCAGAATTCTACCTTTCATTTGGAATTGGTTAAACTCTTTGATAGACAAGGTTGCGAATTCCTTGGTTGCCTAATTAAAGATTATGAATTACAAACTGATTTAACACGCCTGGATGGAGATATCTGGGCTGATGAAGAATTTTTACATTACAAATATGATTTTGCATGCATTATTTCAAGCATTGACAATGTCATGATGAAAATTAAGGAAACAAAATTAAAGAAACTTAACTGTGACAAATACGACTATGAGCATGGGTTGGCCGACCCCACCCCCCACCCCCTAATAATTTACAAAACAAAGTCTTGGCTAATAAGAACAACAACATTTTACCTAGCTCTACCAATATGAATGAAGCTCTTATTAATGAGAATGAACACTTGAGCTTTGACAATAACTGCAGCATGACAGAATCGGGTGACAGAAGGAGTGAGAGAATTGCTAAAAGGAGAGAATGTACTTGTTCTTCTAATGCAACTAATGCAGCAGATTTGGGGAATGTGGCTAGTACCTCTCAGGATTTTCATGGGGCCAATGGCAAGATACCAAGGAACCAGCAATAGGGCTTCCAGAAACAGCACTGGAAGAAGAAGCAGCAAAACAAACAGAGGAGATAGTGGATGCTGGGTTGGAACTGGTGACTTTAGAATTTTTAATTTCTTTGATTTTGTGCCACCTCCTATTCTAATTGAAACATTAGCTAAGGGTTTTGTACCTGCTGCTCAGAGTGACCTAGTGAGAACTTTGGTGGAATTGAAAAGTTTTACCAGGAAATTCAATTTTAATGTCCTACTTGGTAATAATAACAACTTAGTGAATGACTTTAAGGTTGCAAGTGTTTTTAACCCTCCTTTGCAGACTTCCATCCTCCTTTTCGAAAAAGTATGTGAAAATGACATAAGGTGTCTGTTGAATAATAGATTTGTCCATGATAATTATATTTGTCCATCATAATTATATTAATAATTTAACAACTGGTGAAAAGGATGCTTTGGAAAGTCTTAAATTTGCTGGTATCCATATTATTAAACCAGCTAAGGAAGGGGGGCTTATTTTCATGAACAAAGAAGATTATATTTGAAGAATGGGTTTTATGTTGTCTTGTGAAGCAAATGAGAAGGCGTCTAGAAATCAAATCAATAGGGCATACCAACGTGTAAAAAGTTTTATTAATGACTTGTTTATTGATGGCTCTGTGAATATTGATTTATTTAATTATTTGAATATTCTAAGTCCAATTGTGCCCACTATTTTTGGATTCCCAAAAATCCTTAAGGACTTGAATAATTTCATATTCAATAAGGAGTTTTTCTTGCAGAAGATAGGGGAAGCCATGGGCTCCCCCTGTGGTGCCACCTTTGCAAATTTAGTAATGGCCTTTTGGGAGAAAAATTATTTATTCAAGGATGACATCTTCCAGAGTAGGGTAGTGTGGTGCACCTGATACCTGGATGATATTTTTATCCTATGGAAAGGTGATCAATCTATGGTATCGATGTTTGTTGACCACATTACGAGTTTTACAAGCTTCTTGAGTTTTACCTGGGATTTCCAGAATGATAAAATCTCCTATTTGGAAATTGAACTTGCTAAGGATAGGACCAATGGGTTTTATATTTCTAGGATATTTAGGAAACCTACCTACTCTAATGCTTTCCTACATTTCACCAACTCTCACCCTTATCACCAGAAGAGGGCAGTGATTAAGGGCCAGCTAGTTAGAGCAGCGAGAATGGTGTCCCTTGAACTGGATTTTTTTAGTTGAATGTAACCTTCTGAAAGACATGTTTCTTAAGAGAGGTTGCCCTCTGGGACTCTTCAATCAGCTACTCAAAGAGGTGCTAGATAAGAGAACTAGGGGCATTTTTAGACCATTGTTAATGTCTATAGGGGATGGCAAACAAAAGCAAATGAATGCCATTAACCCAGTAGGGACCTTGATTGCACCTTTATTAAATCGCTCAGAGGAGGGTTGTTCGACACTGTATAGAGGTCTTGATAACCCAGTTGATGTAACTTGTATGATGGCAACTAGGGAACCTGTAACAACACAGACAACTGATGGCATGAATATTGGGTTCATTACTACTTTTTCAATGGATGCACCATTATTGAGAACCATATTGATGAAGAACTGGTGCTTCCTGATTGAGGACACCACTATTAGGGACAAGATAGGTGGGCCACCAAAAATAATTTTCAGAAGAGGCTGGAATTTGAAAGCAATTCTTGATAACTGTAAACCTCCTGAATATCCCCCACATTGTGGTATGTTGAAATGTGGGAGATGCCGAATGTACAAATACATTAACGCTGCTAATTCCTTTAATGTGGGAAACCAGCGTTACTGTATTAAGGGAAAATTCAATTGTGCATCAAGGAATATTGTTTACTTGAGTACCTGTCAGAATTGCCCAGCCTTTTATGTCGGCAGGACAGAGAGGCCCTTCAAGAATAGAATCTATGAACATGTTTATAACATCAATAAACTAAATTTAAATAATGCTCTAGCAAGGCATATTAAGGCCAACCCATCTCATTGTTTCCTTTTTCTTGCCATAGATAAAATAGTGGATAATGATAGGGGGGTCCATCATCACTGAAATTGGATGAAAAGGAACTGGCATGGCAGTTGAGACTTAATGCCCATACACCCTCAGGACTTAATGACAGCCTGTCTATTAAGTGTATTCTTAAGCTAAAATCGCTTGGTAGGTAGCCTTTGGATACTGCTACAGTACCACTAGGACTATCATTATTAGTAATATTCCTAAAATTCTTTTACATATTTAATTTAACTTCAGCAAGGTTATTTGCCGGGTCCTTCCTTGTTTTTGGCTTTTTGAATTGGAGTGAAATTTTGTTATGTATTGTTGGCTTAGTTAGGTATATAATGAACTTATGAATGTTTTTGCCTATAAGCCTATCTAATGCAGTAGATGTGTTTTGTGTATGTTTACATTTTTATAGATATTTTTATCTGTATCATATTGTTAATACATAAATGTGTGTGTTAGGATAGGTTTAATGAGTTAAGATAACTTGTTGTAGTTATCTTTTTAAATGGAGGCAAGGTTTGAAAATTTGTTAATTGTTATGATGATATCATGCAATTTGGGATATTTAAGAACCCTTTGGTTTACCTTTTATTGTCTGATGAAGTTTGCTTATCTTAAGTAAACGAAAGCGCTAACATAATTCATTGTGGCTTGGTGTGTTCTTTCTTCGAACTTGCTTTTGTGAAGTTTGGTTAGTTAATTCAGTGTTGTCGTTTCAAAATGAGAATAATAGTCAAGGTGTTCAGGCTTAGGTTCATAGGTTCATAGGTTGGTACTAGGCTATCAGCCCTAGGGCCTATACAAGCCTAGCCATAACAATTCCCTGTCTATTTCTTCCCACATTATTTACTTTCCTGGACCCCTGTCTAGCAGGGCGATTGACGTGATCCCTGGGGTGAATTTCCTTTCCCCCATCCAATCGTCAAGGTTCCTCTTGAAGAGGTCCAAAGAGGCACTCTGCTTGACATGTATGGGCAATCTATTCCAGAGTCTGGGGAGTCTCTGGGTCAGGAACCTATCCCTCCAGCATGTTTTGTTTATTGTGATGACAAGGTTTAGATCCCTGGAGCGTGTAGCTCTGAGGGATTGGGATTTCTTTAAGTATAGCATGTCCAACAGCTCTGGGTTTGACATGGCCTTGTATGTTAAGCAGAGATCGCCTCTGAGTAGACGATATGTGACAGAGTATAGCTGGAGTTTTTTAAGGCGGTCAGCATAGGGCATCTGCTTTAGGCCTGTGATTCTTTTAGTGAGGTATTTCTGAGGCCTTTCCAGTTGTTGCAGATGTCTTGAGAGGTACATACCAAATGGGGCGTTGTATTCTATAATGGGTCTAATGAGGGATGAGTACAGTGGGACAATGACCTCCTTTTTTCTGGATGAAAAGCCCTTTGTGATGAGATGTGCCACATAGAAGGATTTCCTTACTGTTGTGGCAATGTGGTTATCGAAGGTGAGACCACTGTCCACCTGTGTCCCTAAGTCTCTTATCACACTTTCTGTGTTTAGTGTACTGCCACCTATATGGTAATTCATGGATACATGTTTTTCCCAAAGGGATAACAATACATTTCTTGGCATTGAGCTTGAGCCCATGGCTCTGGCACCAAGCATCTGTTTCTGTAAGGCCCTTTTGTAGAGTATCCACATCATTTGGGGATTCAATAATGGCTCCCAGTTTGCAGTCATCTGCAAACTTTGTTAGCCAGAGTCCATTAGTGTTGACCTGTACTTCAGAGAAGTAGATGCCAAACAAGAGCGGCCCCAGGACTGAACCCTGAGGTACTCCACTTGTCACTTGTCTGGAGCTGGATTTGGAGTCGGCTACTTTTACAGTGTAGGTTCTATCAGTAAGCCATTTAGCAGCCCATTGGGTGACATAGGGATTAATGCCCAACTTAGTAAATTTATCTATGATTCCAGAGTGGGGGATGGTGTCAAAGGCCTTGGCAAGGTCTAGATAGGCTGTGTGGACCACCTTACCCTTATCCATGGCTCTGGAGACTGATTCAAAGAAGTCAATCAAGTTCAGGAGACAAGATCGGCCCTTCACAAACCCAAACTGGGTGGGGTCCAGTGTTTGAAGGTTGCCAATGTCTTTGTTTATAAGTTCCATGATAATACGCTCCATGGCCTTGCAGATAAGGCTTGTCAGACTGATGGGACGGTAGTTTCCAGGATCTAAGGTGGATCCCCCCTTGTGGATTGGGATAACTGTAGCTCTGCGCCACTCAGTGGGCATGAAACCTGAGGTGAGGCTATGATTAAACATGACACTTAGGTGAGGTGCCAGTTCATATTGTAGTTCATGTAGTACACAGCCCGGGATGTCATCTGGTCCCATGGATGCTGTATTCTTGGCTTTAGAGAGTGCATTTTGTACCTGTGTGGCCATTATTACTGGAATTTGGCAATCTTCCGGTATTGAGATGGGACATTTAGGGGGTGAGAGGGGGGTGAAGTTGGCACTGAATCGATCTGCCAGTATATTGGAAATATCCTTCAGATCAGTATATTTAATGCCATTCTCTTTTAGCTCAGAGCAGATCTGAGCATTGTCATTTAGATTCTTGACATAGTTATAGAATGCTTTGTGGTTGTCTTTGGAATCTTTGGCAATTTTATTTTCGTAACTAGCTTTGGAGGATTTTATGAGGCATCTCAGTTTCTTACTGAGGCTAGTAAGGGAGTTTTTTGCATCCTGGGATTTTCCTCTTTTCTGCAAAAGTTTCTTCCTTTTGTTGTAAAGTTTGTTTATGGCAGGGCACCACCAGATTGGCTTCCTTTTTTTGGATGAGAGCATTTTGGTTCTATTTGGGATGGCACGATTCATGCATGAGTGGATGTGCTCGTACAGTGCCTTAGTGTAGGATTCAGCAGTTGAACTTTCAGTTCCCGTCTGCATGGGTGTCATGAAGTTTGTCACTTCTGACTTGAGTAGCATGAAGTTGGCTTTGGAGAAGTTTTTTATGGCGGTTTCTTTACTGGGAGGTGGGGGGTGGGATGTGGATGTTAAGGGTGATTAGCTTATGGTCAGACCAGACTAACGAGGGGGTGACCATAGGTATGGAGCATTGATTTCCCAAGTTGGTAATGACCAGGTCTAGGATATTGGAGCCCCTGGTGGGACTATGGATTAGTTGATCCAGGGCATTGGAATTTATGAATTCCAAGAACCATTGCAAAGGTGTTGGGACATGAGTAGTTTTCCCAGTTAATGGCAGGGTAGTTAAAATCACCCAGTATTAGGGTGTTTGGTTCTATCTTAATATTTTCCAGTATGTTTAGAAAGGTGTAGTGAGAATCTTGGGGTATGGTGGGGGATCTGTAGCAAGCTACAATTTGGATTGCCGTCTTACCTAGTGTTAGTTGCACTTGGAGAATTTCAGACACATTGTGTTGGCCAACTAGCCTGGTGGTGTGAATATCCTTGGTGAATATTGACACTCCTCCACCTTTAGTGTTTCGGTCCTGGTTTGGTGGCCGAAAAGTGTGGTAAGAGTTGTAGCCTGGTATTGCAGGGGTGCTCTCTGGAGCCTTGAACCAGGTCTCAGTTACTGCACAGATATCAGTGTTCTCCATTTTTAGGAGTGCCTCGAGAGAGTGCATTTTGAGGTTTAGACTTCTAGCATTGAGTAGCATTACCTTCAGATTTTGCATGCTTGTACCTGTTACGGTGGTGGTTTTGTCCTTTGAAGTTTGCCTAAAAAAGGCACTATAGAGGTGGCAAGAGCCTTAGCCAGTAACCTGAATCCCAGGGGCGACAGGTGCAGACCATCTCTGGCAAAGCATCGTGGTCTGTCAATCATGTCATCCCAGGCAGACAGATACTGGATCCTCTTTGAATGACACCATAAGCTTAGCCAATTGTTGAAGTCAATCATTTTATCCTTATATTGTGGTATCATTCTGGGCGAAGGCAGGATGCTACTCAGGGCTAAGGTCATACCTGCCTGGGCCACACAATCCGAGAGCTCTTCCATGTCTCTTTTCATGTAGTCCAGGGAGGTACGTCTCAAGTAATTCACTCCAACATGGACAATGACAGAGTCATATTTGTACTTGTTGTGGAGTGACTTGACTGCATGTGTTATGTGGCGGATCCTGGCACCCGACAGGCAGCTGACTGTAAT
The DNA here is from genome assembly GCF_019279795.1 of Protopterus annectens. Lineage (NCBI taxonomy): Eukaryota > Metazoa > Chordata > Ceratodontiformes > Protopteridae > Protopterus > Protopterus annectens. The sequence continues at coordinate 972,287,895 of NC_056746.1, forward strand.
TTTCTCCTTATTCAACCTGGTGAGAGGGACATCAGTGTGCTGGACTATAGAGTCACCTATGACTAAAGTGTTAGGTACATTGTCTTGCCTTAGGGGCTGTTGCTGGGTGGCACACTGGTGTTGTGAACTATGTGACACATTGGTTGTGATTGGTGTTTGTTTGCGTTTCAGCTTCAGAGGTCTTTGTTGTTTGGGCAGGTTACAGTTAAGGGCCTCTGCATATGTGGATTTAGTGTTGCTATATGTGGGTATTGGTGGTGCGGGTTTAGAAGGGCTATTTGTTGATTGAGGTGTAGTGTGGGTGTTAACCTTCTCCTCTTGACTGTTTAGCACAATCTTGGGTGGAGAGAGCTTTGCTTCCATTTTGGCTATGTAAGTGCATCTCTTACAGGTTGTAGTGTTGGGTGGTAGGAGGAGAGGGTTGTCTGTGTACATGAGGCAATTTCTGCATTGCCCTAGTATGCCCAGATTCACCAGGTGGACAGGAGAAATCACCGGAAGCTGACCCTTGGACATGCCTGGTTTGGGGCTTTTTTTTTTTCTTTGTAAAGTATAGGAGCTGTTTCCTTAGCAAGGTACTTTGCAATTATATGCTGTTTAGTGCCTACTATTAATTTCTCCTTGTTAACAAGGAGAGTTCAGTGTTTGTATGAGTTTAAGGCTTCCTAGTGCTTTCCAGCAGGTATTAGAGAAAGTGCTAGTCACAGGGATGCTTAAAGGTAAGATTGAAAAGAATGCACTCTGCAGTGTGCACTAGAGAAGTTAGATGTGAAAGTAGGTAACTTGAGTATTACCTGTTTAAAAAGTTAAGGTTTAGTGGAGAGTTACTATTTTTAAAACAGCAAGATGGATTGAAAGGGGTGGTCACTTTTGTAGTTTGGTACTATGAAATACTGTAGGATGGCCAATAAATTTAAATAATTGAAGGGGTGAGATTTCAAAAATGATGATTTTGTGATTACTCACATAAGCCAGTGAAAGTAGAGAGAAATGAGATATATGGTCAGATTAACATAAGAGGCGGGCAACTAGAAAGACAGTGGTATTTAACAAGACAACAGAGAGAGCTGTGATCTCTTTTTTAAGTTTTGATATGCTGTTAAAACAGAATGCAAGCAAAACACAAGGTAAAGAAAAGAAACTACAGTATTCAAAATATAGAAAGGCAATACAGTAATACAAAAAATAAAAGCAAACTAACCTTTCCTTCACAGCAAAGTGGAGTAGAGTCTGGATGAGCCTTTCTGTGAAGATGTGAAGAAGTAGAAAGCAACTCTGTAAATAAAATAAACAAGATGAAAATCCCAGGGAATGTAAGAGGATGCAACTTACTGCAGTCATGGTGGAACAAAACCTCGAACCATAAGAGGAAAGCACAGCAATTAGGGCTGAAGAGATAAGAAAATCACTGGCATCCATGCTAGCTAAATTACAGGACATAGACAGAGTAGATTGATATGTCCTGCCATCAGAAAAAATAAATCTGAAGATATGAAGAATGTACAATCCCTGCACTCCAATGTTATTAGTGATTTACAGCAAAAGGGCAGATAAAATATCCACTTTACAGATGCACAGGACAGAATGAAATAGATGAAAAGTGGGCTTGCTGACTTGGATAATCGGGCAAGAATGAAGAATTTAAGTTTAGTTGGAATTTCAGAGACAGCTGAGTGAGTTGATACAGTGGGCTTTGCTCAGAAATTAATAGCTGAATAGACCAAATTGCCATTAGCGGAAATTCTCATAAAAACAGTTAATTGGATTTAAACACTGAAGAATCTAATAAATGTGCAACAGCCTAGACAGTTGATAGTCCACTTTGCAACATATGCTTTGAATGAAAAAGAAGTATTCTCAGCACTCTAGAAACCCTGGAAAAAGATGTTGCATGAAATAAATGCAGTACTTAATGAACAAGACTATGGTGTGGAAACTAGAAGGAAACAGGTTAAATGTATTTCGGTAATGCAGCAGTGCTTTGTTCATAACCTAAAATTTGAAATGATATACTAGACATGTTTTAAAATCTTTTTTTTTCAGTATAGTCCTAAAACTTTTCCCAATAGTGATGAAGCAATAAGAGAGGTAAGAGAGCAAAGGAGTGAAACAAAAATAACTCCTAATGACTAGGGCTTGAGCTAAATGGAAAATTAATATAATACTGTGTCAAAGAAGAAACTAGAGCCTTGCAGTGAACAAGGACAGAATGGCCAGTTAATAAAACAGATCAATATAAAGCTTTGCTGGGATGAGTTTCTCAGGCATGAATCATTTATAGTTTGACTTTAACAGAGAATTATGAGATTGGGTAACCTAGCTATTCTACATGTATTGGAATAGCTACAGACAATTTTAAATTTTGATTTGCTGAGGTGAATGGTTCTCGGTACTCTCCAGTGGAAGTGAGTTCTTGAACTGAAGGAATGGTGGACAGTTATAATGCCATGGACTTCACCTGACTTATTATTACTGCCACAAGACATTTATTTATTTTATTTATTTATTGACATTTGTTTACCAGGAATGTCCAGCTGGGTCAGATGTACCCATTTTCAGTGGAGGTCCAGTGAGAAAAGTTCCAGTGCAATTACAGAGACAAAAAATAATACACATAATAAAATCTAAAACAAGATGTAAAAGAAAATGCAGTAATGGGAAACCACAGATAATATAACAGCAGAAAGAGAAACATCAGCCAGCAATGTATTAACAATCTGTTGACTAAGAGTGGAAGTGATGTAGGTACAAAGGTGAGTAAGGAAGTTGTGTTAGAAGAAGGAAGTAATGGGGAGAGAGGGCAGTAGATATGAGAGAGTTAATGAAGACAGAGTGAGGAGTGGATTGAGTTACTGATGGTAGTATAACTGGAGAAAAAGAAGCTAAGAGTGGGATAATGGAGAAATAAGACCAGATGAGGATATAGTATTGAGTAGGAAAGGAAGCAAGGGTAGGTGGGGACTGAAGTTTCAGCCAGGTTTAGAGCAGGAGTAGTTCCAGGATTATACAGGTATTCCTTTAAGTTGTATTTGAAGGATGAGGGATTGGATTAGTTCTATTAGAGGTAAGGAGTTCCAGGATTTTGCAATGGAATAAGAATATAGAATTTGTCCTGCTGATTTATTAGGTTTATGTATGAAGAGTAGTTGTTTATCTTCAGATCTCATGGATCTTTTAGGTAGATAGCTGCGGAATATGGAATTAATGGCTGGGCAGGCATCAGGTTTATGTATAATTTCATGAGCAGTTATGAGTTGTAGGTAGTTAAATTATTGGGGAAATTTAAGAGAGTTCAGCGCTATACAGTGATGAATATGATATTTAGCACTGGATGCAAATTTTGCAATTTTATTGTGACATGTTCCTAACTTTGATTTTAATGAGGCTTGTAAATTTGGTGAGAATGGGGGCTCCGTATAAGCGTGAAGATAACAGGTAGGTCATTGCAAGAGTTTATTTGGTAGATATCTGCAGAAATTGTTTAACAACAAAAGATTCTGGTCTTCCATTTCATCATTACTAAACCCTGGAACCAAAAGTAACCCTACTCCATGTCCTGTCAAATCACATTACAATTTATCAAAAACCTTCACACCTCCCTCTGTCATGGCACCCTAATTCAATATGTAGATGATTCTACTATTATCTGTTCCTTGTGAAAAACTCCTGATGTCCACCACGGCAATAGAACTAAATAATGAAATCAAAACTTTAATAAAAAGGAAATATATCTTAAAATAAGCAGTCCTCTGTCTTCCGATAAGCGCTTTCGGCAAGTAAGCCTTCCTCAGATCGTATAAAAAGGACTGTTCAGCTTTTGTTTTTAAAAGACATCATAGCCATTCATGATTTAGTTATGTGACACACCCTTGTAGCAAACCAAAAAGAGGCCAGTTAGCAGAGAGGTATAATTTCCTTCATTGGAATTAAAGGGGCAATGCAGCTTTGTAAGATTATATATGGGAAGACTAATAGCTATAGATGTAAATACATTATATAATTGAAGCGACATTCAAGTAACCTTGCTAACCATATTCCTTCTACTCTTAAGTACAGGTTTTAATGGCACAATGGTGTTCAAACCTGGTAATCTGTTAGCTCTTAAGTTTATTATCCAGGATGTTTCCCTTAGCTCCGTGCGATTATGAACATCGCCACCTCTAGTGGTCTGACAGACTGCCTCTATGGCCTTAAATACAAAATAGTGAGAGGGATGCTGTGCTACATGAGCTGCTAAGGCATTGTTAGGATCTTTCTGTTTGATGTCCCTCAAATGTCTGAGGATACATTCCTTAAGACGTTGGTCTGTTTTGCCAACATAGAAAGCACTACATTGGCAGCCGGTCACTAGGTATATGATATGGGAGCTAGTACAATCAGCATAGACATTAAAATTGTACTGTTGCCTGGAGTGTGGCTGTATGAAAGTGTTGGAACTATCAATGGAGTTGCAAGCTTTGCATCTCAGGCACTTAAAAGTGCCCTTTCTGTTTGAATTGGGCCTATTTCTTTCAAATCCATCTTTGTTACAAATGAGACATTTCAAGTTCTTCTTATTCTTATATAAGAATCTAGGCTGTTCACCTACAATGTCTTTTATTTTATCATTGGTTGTCAATACCGCCCAGAACTTCCTAATAACTCCACATACTTGCTTATTATCAGCAGTGTATGTTAGCAAACATTTAAGTTGCTGCGACTGAGTTTTAGAATCGAGACTCTCATGATGACTCAAAGTAGGTTCAGAGAAGTAGGGGCGTCCCTTTCCTCTCCTTAATTCCTGTAAGTCTTGCTTCAATCTTAGATTCTTTCTTTTGTAAGATCTTTCACCTAGATGTGTCTCAATATTTCTCTGTTCTGCTACAAAGTCTTTGTTCTCAGTACATAGTCTTGATGTTCTTAAGGCCTGGTTCTCGAAGATGTTATTAAAAATATGTCCCGGGTGCATACTCCCCCTGTGCAAATAATGATTTCTCCAGGTTTCTTTTTTGTGAATTCCTGTGCTGATACCTCTGTCAGGATGTAAGTGGATCTTTACATCCAAGAATTCTATGGTCTCCAAAGAGTGTTTGACCGCAAACTCTAAAAAATCAGTGCTCTCGTTGATAAAGTTGACAAAGAGGTCCAACAGTGCTGAACTGCCTCTCCAAAGGATAAAGACATCATCCACAAAATGGCCTTAGTACACTAAATATTGTTTCCAAATACTGGGTGTCAGTACATTGTGTTCCCACTCAGCCAAGACCAAATTAGAGTAATTATTTGCACACGGGGTACCCATAGCCACACCCCATGTCTGCAAGTAGTAAGAATCCCCATACATAAAGATGTTATTTTCCAGTACAAGTTCCAACAAGGAACATAATGGTTCCACTTCCATACTGTTCCTCATTAAGAGAGATCTTATTGCCTGTAGATCATAGTCATTCAGAATCACCGTACATAAACTCTTGATGTCCATAGTCACTAGGAACAGATCTTCATATTTCTTAAGACCCTTAGTAACTAGAAAGAGTTTTTCCAGGAAGTCTCCTGAGTCCTTCAGCACAGCCCCTGCTAGTGGCAGGGCCTTTTTTAATTCATTTTCCACATACATAGAAACAGGTTCAGTTACCCACCCCCTTCCAGAAACTATAGGACGTAGGGGTAGGTCAACTGGATCCTTGTGAATTTTGGGAAGTCCGCTGATGTATGGAAATATAGGTTTAGGACAATCAAAGAACTCATACAGTTCTTGTGAGATGTTTGTCTCTATCAATAGGTCATATAGGTAGCTACAAAATCAATCTATCTTAATCGCCACTTCACTGTGACTTAATCTCTTGTAGATACTTTCCTCATCCAACATAAAGAGCATTTTATGCCTATACCGTACGGCTTCCATCACTACTATACATCCTCCCTTATCAGCAGGCTTGATGACCAAGCTGTCTGTCTCCTTTAGCTGCTTCAGCATTTCATTCTCATTAGTAGTTAAATTGAAAAAAAACGTCCTTGTCCTTTGGTTGTATTACCCCTTAATTTGAAGATTTCATCTTCACATAATCTTAAGAACATCTCCACTGGTGGTGGATTAGGGGGAACAAAGCTACTCAATTTGGTATAAGGTAGCCGTCTACTATCATTAGCTTGTCCAAAAATACATTTAAGTGCAAGGTTCCTGCAAAACATTCTGATATCCAGCACAAATTCACTGATATCAGATGATAAGGCTGGAATAAAACTCAGGCCCTTGTCTAATAAGGAAATCATATCAGGGTTTAAACTCTTATTAGAAAGATTCACTACTAGGCTTGTTTCGGATCCAATCAAAGTGTAAGCTTCTTCCTTTTCCATTCTTGACTCTGTGTTCTTTGAGTCCTGTAGTGATTGAATTTGGAAAAAAAATGGCAAAGGCCAATTTATCAGTGCATGCAATGCCCCTTCTTTCAGCCTAGTTGCTAAATTGGGAGCTGAAGGAGCATTCCTATTGCCTGTTTCTGCTCCCATGATGGCTGTACTACTAGATGCTTCTCTTGAATCTGTTTCAGATATTACAAAATTGGAGGTCGATACTGATGGATTAAAGAGTAACAGGGTTGTGAGTGGAGGGTACCAGTTCAGCTAAACTGTCATGGGTAATCACACCTTCTCCATTAGGTTTGAAAAAAGGTATCTTCTCCTTATGTAGTGGTACGGCTCCCTGTCCCTTATTATTGAATTCCTCTCTCGGCCATTCAAAGATGTGGCCTCTCACAAAATCCTGATGGTCACAGGCTAACTTTTTGACCTTCTGCTGCCTTAGCTTCGCTTCATAGGTATTCAAGTTGAACTGTAATTGTCCTAGATTATTCAGATGTGAATCATGAAGCTCTAAACTTTCCAATTCAGTCTGCTTAGTTGATATAATCACTGCCATCCTTTCCTCTTCCGGCTTGAAAAATTCTATCAGCAAATTCATGTACTGCCGACTTGTTTCAAGATTTATAGTTTGCCATTTTGTGAGCAGGTCCGGATAAGTGTTCCCATAAGAAGGTAAACACTTCACTCGCATACCTCGAGGTAAAATGTGGTGGTGCAAGCACGCTTCCATGTGGAAGCGTTGCCACTGCAGTCTCTTAAGCTGGTAAGCTGCATTCTCCACTTCCCAAAATATACAATTACAGTTGTTGTCAGGAGCTGATACAACAACTGTGGAAGCAGCTACATTACCCAAATTCAGATCTAAAAGTGGATTCAGTAAGTCTCCCGATAAATTAGAAATGCTACATGTTCTAAGTTTCTCATTGAGATTCACTTGCTGGTTCGCCATGTTCAGTGTAAGAAACAAAAACAGTCAATAAGTAAAAAACTTTCCTACACTGCAAAGGACACCAACGAGGAAAAGAAAAGGCAAGCACTGTGAAAAACTCCTGATGTCCACCATGGCAATAGAACTTAAGAAGTTCAACACTGTTGGACCTCTTTGTCAACTTTATCAATGAGAGCACTGATTTTTTAGAGTTTGTGGTCAAACACTCTTTGGAGACCATAGAATTCTTGGATGGAAAGATCCACTTACATCCTGACAGAGGTATCAGCACAGGAATCCACAAAAAAGAAACTGGAGAAATCATTATTTGCACAGGGGGAGTATGCACCCGGGACATATTTTTAATAACATCTTTGAGAACCAGGTTTTAAGAACATCAAGACTATGCACTGAGAATGAAGACTTTGTAGCAGAACATAGAAATATTGAGACACATCTAGGTGAAAGATCTTACAAAAGAAAGAATCTAAGATTGACGCAAGACTCACAGGAATTAAGGAGAGGAAAGGGACGTCCCTACTTCTCTGAACCTACTTCGAGTCATCATGAGAGTCTCGATTCTAAAACTCAGTCGCAGCAACTTAAATGTTTGCTAACATACACTGCTGATAATAAGCAAGTATGTGGAGTTATTAGGAAGTTCTGACCGGTATTGACAACCGATGACAAAATAAAAGACATTGTAGGTGAACAGCCTAGATTCTTATATAAAAATAAGAAGAACTTGAAATGTCTCATTTGTAACAAAGATGGATTTGAAAGAAACAGGCCCAACTAAAACAGAAAGGGCACTTTTAAGTGCCTGAGATGCAAAGCTTGCAACTCCATTGATAGTTCCAATACTTTCATGCATCCACACTCCAGGCAACAGTACAATTTTAATGTCTATACTGATTGTACTAGCTCCCATATCATATACCTAGTGACCTGCTGCCAATGTAGTGCTTTCTATGTTGGCAAAACAGACCAACGTCTTAAGGAACGTATCCTCAGACATTTGAGGGACATCAAACAGAAAGATCCTGACAATGCCTTAGCAGCTCATGTAGCACAGCATCCCTCTCACTATTTTGTATTTAAAGCCATAGAGGCAGTCTGCCAGACCACTTGAGGAGGCGATGTTCATAATTGCATGGAGCTAAGGGAAACATCCTGGATAATCAAGTTAAGAGCTAACAGATTACCAGGTTTGAACACCATTGTGCCATTAAAACCTGTACTTAAGAGTAGAAGGAATATGGTTAGTAAGGTTACTTGAATGTCGCTTCAATTATATAATGTATTTACATCTATAGCTATTAGTCTTCCCATATATAATCTTACAAAGCTGCATTGCCCCTTTAATTACAACAAAGGAAATTATACCTCTTTGCTAACTGGCCTCTTTTTGGTTTGCTACAAGGGTGTGTCACATAACTAAATCATGAATGGCTATGATGTCTTTTAAAAACAAAAGCTGAACAGTCCTTTTTATATGATCTGATGAAGGCTTACTTACCGAAAGCGCTTATCGGAAGACAGAGGACTGCTTATTTTACGATATATTTCCTTTTTATTAAAGTTTTGATTTCATTATTTAGTTCTAGTGCCATGGTGGACATCAGGAGTTTTTCACAGTGTTTGCCTTTTCTTTTCCTCTTTGGTGTCCTTTGCAGTGTAGGAAAGTTTTTTTACTTATTATCTGTTCCTTGGACAGTCCCAAACTTCTGATGTTTTTTTCTCATACAATTTTGGATGTGAAGGTCATTTATAAGGCTTTCATCTATTATCATGCCTAGCTGTTTAGTATGAGGAACTACTACAATTACAGTCTTATTTTTTGGAAATGATTTCAAATTTACATTTATTAATGGCAGGGGCTTTGGTGGTGAAAAGGAGAAGCCTAGTTTCTGGGGGATTTAGTGGCATTACTAAGCCAGGTCTCTATAGAAGAGAATGCTTCTTGAGTAAGTTGTAGGTGTATCAGACTGTCCAAGGAGCAAGTAATAGTAGAATTATCTGCATATTGAATTAGGGTGCCATGAGAGAGGGAGGAATGAAGGTTACTGATAAATATATTATAAAGAAGGAGTCCAAAAACTGAGCCTTGGGGAAAACAGTGCCATTAGGTAGATAAGGAGGGATAAAACCCTGCCATTTTACTGATTGCTGTCTGTTTGACAGGTAGCTAGTAAACCACTGGAGACATGAGGGTGACAGGCCAAGGGAGGCTATTTGCTGTAGGAGTTTGAAATGGGAGACAGTGCAGACGTCTTTTAAGAGGTCAACAATTAGTGAAGAAACATGCTTGCCTGAGACCCTTGCAGTGTTAACATTTTCCATAAAGGTCAGTAATGCAGTTGTTGTGCTGTGACCTGGTCTAAAGCCATGCTGACTAGGGGTTACTAGTTTATTGCGAAAGAGGTTGTGACAATAGGATACTGCCAGCCATGCCAGGAGAAATAGGGCAGTGGATTTGTAACACATGCCAGCACAGCTAGCTGCAATTTTGTAAATAATTACATGTCATGTGTATATTAAGCTGATTTATACAGATGCTTGTGCTGAAAATGTATTTTATGAGGTTTGCTTGTGTTAAAACGTATCAACAGTGTGTGCTTCTGGAAGGAAAAGAGATGTACAAGCATTATTGTAACTGTTTAAATGTATACATTGTAACAGCATATACAAGCAGTGAATGGGTTAATCTTAATCCACCTAACTTTGCAAAATGCATGTGAAATTAAATTACTTTATGAGTTAAGCCATAAAGATGTTATCCCACAGTTTTGAATGGAGCCAGAGATGCAATGTCTATTCTAGAGAAGAGTTGGTAGCTCCTGTAGAAGAGTGAAATGAGTTATGGTTTTATGACTTCCAGGAGATCTGAGCAAACTCTATCTGTGTGTATAGTAACACAAAGGTGCTGAAATTCTGTCAGCTTCTAGTGTTAGTGATAGCATGGGAAACTGAGTCAGATGTCCAGATGTGTGTGATGTCATTCTGTAAGCCAAAAATAATATTTAGATATTAATAGTTGTCTGCTCTCTGCATTCTGTATTCTGTCTTGGACCTGACAACAAGGATCACTCACCCACATCATCTTGCCTTGTGGTAGTAAGTAACTTAACTAGGGAATAGTAATTCTTTTAGATTACTCAGGAATAGATAGTGAGACTGACTAAAAACTGTTTTTCTATAACTGTGTGAAACTTTCCATCAGTGTTAGTTTTAATATTCCCTGTGACTGAAACTCTGATATTTACCATACATAGATATTTAGTATTCTCATGTTCTTTTATTATTTATTATTAAATATATTTAAACTTCTCATTGTGGCAGGTCCTTTTAAAAATATTTAAGCTTTTAGAGTATTTGCACAAATTTATTTGGTGTTAACTCTGGCCACTCCTGAAAGTCTTGCTGTTTGGTCATTACCATTTGTATTAATAATAACTTCACTCAGTGTAATTGGATACCCTTTCAAGAGCCTTATAGTAACTGACTGGTGGCAGTGAATCTACCTTATAGTTTGTGCAAAGCTGGTAGAGCGGGTAATCTGTGCCAGCCTTCCCCAGATGTGTGTGTGTGTGTGTGTGTGTGTGTGTGTGTGTGTGTGTGTGTGTGTGTGAAAATTAAATCTCAAAGAGTGTATGTGTCAGCTAATTGGAGCAAGGACAAGAAGGGGACATGGGGAGAGACAGCTAGAGACACCCAGAGCCTGGGCTGAGTTTGTGCCCTGTGTGCTCTTAAGGGAAATTGTGCTTGATGCAGAGAGGTCTGCATCTGAAAATACTGAGTGTATCCATTTGTATTCCAAGTGAACGCCCCCCTCCAGTGTCAGTGGTGAGAATTCAGGCTCCTTGATTACTGGCCCAGAGTAGGGAACATCACAGAGGTAACTAAAAAGTTGTTTATGTATGCATTTTTGAGACGTTTAGAAATAGGGGACAAGATGGAACTGGGACAGTAGTTAGATAATTCAGTTGTGTTACCTCCTTTTGTACAGGAGAAAGGTAATCACTGTTTCCAAAGGGTTGAGACATAGGTTTCAGTGATGGATCTTTTTATAGGAATGTTAATATGGTAGGCTGCAGCTTCGTTAGACATTTTTAGATACTCAGTTGTGAGATTATCTGCTGAGGTAGTGCATGGTTTGAGTGTATAGAGAAGTTTTTTATGGTATTAGTGGAAATAGGATGAAGTGTGAAAGTAGGAGTAATAGAGCATGTATACAGTGTCTTGGAACTAGTAGACATAGGTGAAGAGAGCTTAGAAACACTTTATTGTGGTGGTACTTGGGAGCCCCGGGAAGGACAAGAACCTGGAGTAGATGGGTGAGTGGTGAAATTGCATATACTTTCAATAAAATGGGTGTTCAAGCTGATTGCAGTTTGGTAATGTGATTTGTTAGGACATGGAGTGGGGTTACTTTTGATTTCAGGGTTTAGTAATGATGAAATGGAAAACCAGAATTTTTTGGGGGGGGTTGTTTATTATAGGTTTGTAGGTAGATACAGAAGTCTTTTTTATCTTTGGTTACCTGCTTTTTTCATTTTTTTTGCGAAGTTGTCTGTATCTTTGTAGAAATATATTAGTTTTGTTTTAAAGCCAGTGCTTTCATGCTTTGTCCCTATCAGACTTTGATTGTTTGCTTAGTTGTGATAGCCATGGAGCATGGTTAGCTTTGATTCTTTTTATATGGAGAGGTGCACCACTATACAGTATACTTAAAAATGTAGCATTAAAGTGGTTGACTTAGTATTTTTAGGACAGACCGGTCCATTTTTTTAAAAGTACAATGAAAGACTATTGGTTAAGGTTTGATAGGTTCCTAGTCATTCTGTATTGATGTTCATTACGTGAGTGGGGGGTTGCTCTCAGAATATATGATGGCAGATGATCACTTGAGGTTTCAGGAAGTGTTCCAACATTAATTATGCTAGTAGGATTATTTACCAAAATCCAGTCTAGGATAGAGCACTGGTTGTTCTTTTTATTATATCTTGTAGGAGCAGTGATGACTTGGGTGAATCCATAGAGATTTATGCTACAGGTAGAAGAGGAGGTGGTGAAGTGTTGCCAGTTAATATTAACATCTCAAGATGATTATTTCATTAGTGATTATATTAGATATCCAGGACAGGGTATCTTCTAGGACTGGGATATTATTACCAGGGGGTACATACAACACTATGATGCATAAACTTTTTGACTTGTTTAATTTTAAGAAGGAGATAAAAATTTCTGCTTTAGCAAACTGTGGAATAGGGAGTCATAGTGTAGGAACATGAGAAAAACAGTGCATTTTTTATATATATTCTGTCTGCTCTAATTATGTTCTAGACAGGGGAAGAAAATGAGTGTCATTGATACTACATTTGAGCCAGATTTCTGTTGTAGCTATGATATCTGGGGCATTTTATGCTGTCCAAGCGTGGAGTTCTGTGATTTATAACAAAGGTTATGAAAATTTAGAGTGACCAACTTTAGAGTTTTAGGGGGAGGGGATAATGATGTTAGACAGGAGGTAGGGCCTGGGTTAGGATGAATATTACCACACTGAGAGATATTAGTGAATTTAAGAGAGTTATATATAAGTAGTGTAAGGCTTCTGATTTTTGTAGATGTGAGATGGAAGACATAATATGAAAAATGGCATTGAAGTATTTTGAATTTTAGATAGAGTACTGGGTCTATTTTCAGTAGGGAAGGGGAAATATCAAAGTATCTTTTTGTTAAGTGAAGATTGCTAGTTTTTGCTGTAATTGTTTGTGAATGAAAATAGGATGGACTAGATGTAAATGTTGTATAGTGTGTGAGGAGAAGAAGTAGTGCGAGAGTAGAAAGAGTAAATTAAGCTGGAAAAAGGTCATATTAAGCTGGGTAGGTTACTGGGATATATTAACATGGAAATATTACAAGTAATGGAGGAAAATTAATGTTTTGCAGAATGACTTGGGATGTTAACTGCTGGATAATTTACCAAGATGTTGCCATTGAGAAAAATTATAAATATTTTGGAATTAATAGATTTCTGGACTGACTGAATGTGTTAATGGTTGGTAAGTTAAAGACTGTAGAAGGAGAAGAGGTAAACTGAGTTTTTATAATTAGATGACAAAGTGAGGAAAGTGATAGGTTAGAGAGGATTGCTGAAAGAAAAGAAGAAAGTTTCAGTGTAGGAGTAGTGGGGGTGGATAGGAATTTGGGGGTACGAGAATGGAGTGGGATACACCAAGCCTAAAATGTTTGCAGTTAAAATATCAATCATTGAGGTACAAAGTTCTAAGTCTTACATCAATGCTTGTATCACATTTAAGTTAGAAGTGACCTTGTTTAGCCACTAGCAGTTAAAACTTTGAAAGGTGAGACTGCTTATGAAATGGAATATAGCATGCCAATGAATTTAAGGGAAGTCTCTATCTAATAGTTAAATAGGGTAATACAGACATACATAAGTAAGGTGGCCTTTTGGTCAAGACAAAAATATAGCTTCCTGCTTCTGTAGCAGAAAAGAAGAAGAAAAGAAAAGAGAAAAAGCAGTTGATCAGCGAGGGATGTCTTTACTAGCTATAAGAATAAAGAAATAGTATAATACTAAAGGTAGTAGCAAAAAAGAACATTTTAAGGAAAGTACATAAAATACTAATCAAATGAAATCAGATTAACAAATAGCCCCTGTATATCCTTATGCCCACTAACGCTACTGTGGCTGCAAGGTATTTTACCTCAGTAATGCAAAGAGAAAGCATGTTAAGTTACTAGTACATTAAAGTACTAATGTAAAGGCATAGTGTCTCATCAATTTTACAGCTCACATATGCCATAAGAAAGCGTTCCTATCTGAGTCTAAAAATGGCACTTTTCATGCTGAGACATTGTTTTAACTGACACTGCATCATAGTAGAAGTAGGCAAGAGTAAACCCTGTCTGAATGGTGATACAGTGTTTACTGAAGCTTAAAAAGGTTGCAGTTAAAGAAATCAATTGACAAGGTACAAAGTTTTAAGCCTTACATCAGTGCTTACCACCTTTAAACTAGAAGTGACCTGGTTCAGCCATTAGCAGTTAAAATTTTGAAAGCTGAGACTGCTTATGACATGGAATATAGGGTGCCAATGAATTTAAGAGGAGAGTATAGTTTTTAGGTATTAGGCGATAGGCAATATTTATATGTTGTGTGATTTAATTACATTATAGTATTAATTTTAGGGGTAATAATGTTAGCAAATTTATACATTTGGAATAGATTAATAAAATAATTTGATATGGGTGTATAGGTCTGAGACTAAAGTAATACAACTGGGTCAGAAACTATATTAGGTCAAAAGGTGTATCTCAGTATATATGAATATTAAATAAACAATTTCATAACTTAATCAAATAAACAAATTACATAGATATAACTATATACATTATGTACAACTGGCCTGAAAGAGAATCTAATAAATAAGATATAAAAAACTAGAATACTACTTCTAACTAAATTAATAAGTGAACAAAAATAATTGTATACCTTTCATTAGAGAGAGTGTGAGTCCATTTGTAGAGTTTTGATGAGAGATATAGATTTCCTCCAAGGGCTGTTGACAAAAGATTTGGGTGAATCCTGAATTATTTAACCTTAATTTCCGTAAGCACTGTTTTTTTTTTCAATAAAGATAGTATGTCTTCAAGAAGTGGAGAAACTTTGGAATTCCTTTTCCTGGAAATACATTTTCTAGCAATTGCAAGTATTGTCCATAGTAAAAACAAATTATCCTTTTTCAAAGAGTGTCCATCATTAATAATGAATAAAACACATGCTTTAGTTAGTATGAATATGTCAGAAAACAGAGCTTTTACAAATTTGTCTATATCACTACAAAATTGTTTTAGTTTAGGACAGTCATAAAAATGTGTAACCAGTCACCTTTGCAAATATGTGAGCATCTCCAAAAATAGCTATTTTCAGAATTGATAAATTTAGTTATCTTGTCGCTGGTTAAAAAAGCTCTATGTAAGAATTTCCAAGTGTATATTTTCCAATATTGTGACCATTATTTAAAATTGATAGATAATAAGATGTTAGATTCATTTTCAAGAGATAAATAAGGAAGGCTATATGATGTCAGTATGTTGAGGTTTTGTTTTGTAGTTTTTTAATATTTTATATGTTTTTGAGGTAATGTTATCTGTGTTGGAGTCATTATACAAGATTTCATATAAGTAATTTATTAACTTGGGTTTTTCCTTAAAGGGAGAATTATTAATTGTTTTGCAAAGATCTTGAGAATAAGCTAAATTGCTTTGTAAGTGTAACCAACCTTGAGATGACAAATCAAAGTTTTTTCATAATATGCTGAGCACCCAATACTTTAGGATATTTAAATCATTGCTGCCAACAAATGGAATTCTTAGCTTCACATGAGATAAATGCATGTTTATGTATCTTGTCAAAAAATGCTTTGCGATATGTGTTATATCCTATGCAGACTGCCTCAAGGCCCTATCCCTGTATTCTGTCTCCTACAGGCTTTGGAGGGGTGATCTATGCAAACTTGTTAGAGATTTGGGGATGCATGGCTAGGCTTAAAAAGGCCCTTGTGGTCATTTGTCTAATAAACACCTATGAACCTATGATATTAAAGGGTATTAATAATTAAAACCACATTTTAATGAATATATTAGCATTAATAAATTTCTTAAAGTTATTAAAATTTATACAGTTTAGTTTTGTCAGTTTTGATATGTTATATTGTACAATATAAAAGAAAAGATGCCAGAATTTATTAGATTGATCATTTAAACAGAGGTTGATTAAATAATTATTTCCATTTTATAATATGATTAAATGTAAAGCTTTCCAATTACAGGTATAATATGGATGAACCCAATTTAGATTTACTTTGATTATTGACACTTTGATATAAGATTGAATATCTGGAAAGGTTAATCCTCCTTGATCTTATGGTCTGATATGGTGCATAAAAGTAATTATATTTCTATTATGGAACCAAAGAAATTTTAGTAGAAACTTATTTATGTCTTTAAGGAAGTGGTTTTTAGGAGGCATAGAGACACTTTGTGCTATATATAAAATATTTGGAAAAAGAAGAATTTGTATTAGTTGTAGCATATCATCAAAGGAAATTAATATTTTATTCCATTTATCTGTATGATTTTTAATTATATTTATAATATTGTTATAATTGGTAGCTATTGTCTTCTCTATAGTATTACACAAGTCAATTCCCAAATAATCAAGAGTCTACTAGTTTACCAATAATATGATTTTTACCAACTTGCATTTTTCCCTTTTTATTTAGGAACATATAATTTGATTTTAGTTTATTAAATTGTAAACCAGAAACTGATTGAAAGTGTTTTGTTAAAAATTCAAATTCTAATAGGGCTACTTTTGAGTTAGGTAATGTAAGCAATATATCATCTGCAAATGGGTCCCCTTCAAAACATCTAAAACCCATAACATCCAAATTCATAACATCAAAATCCGGAACATCTAAGACCCATCACATCAAAAACACATAACATCGAATTTCATAACATCTAAAATATTCATCACAACATCGGACAGTATAACTCACATAAAAATAACATCACATCCACACATAACATCACCAAACTACCAAACACACTTTTTACTACAGTTCTGCAGGGGGAAAGCCCCCCTGCATCCCCCATGTGCCCCCCCTGTAAATTATATATACCAACTCCGAGATCACACTACAGTGGGAAACATTTAATTTTCTAACCCCACTGTATCACAATCACCATAAACAATATACACATAATGTCTATATCACTTACCTGTATGACCAAAAAACACATACAGAATGGCAAAATAAACACTATGTAAAGAGTATAAATTCCTACACTATATAAATAATAACTATAGAAATAAAAACTACATCTCATAGTGATACCACAAGATTAACAGATTAAACTATAACATTTACATATTTGATGATACACTATCACATATTATACATTTTAGATGTTATGAAATTTGATGTTATGAGTTTTAGATGTTATGAATTTAGATGTTATGGGTTTTAGATGTTTTGAAGAGAACCCCTGCCAATAGCATTATTTTAGAACTGTATTGGTTATCTATATCAATACCATTAATCTTTTGGTCATTTTGCATTAATATAACAAAAATTTCAATGGCAAGTGTAAATAAAATAGGAAACATGGGGAAAACTTGTTTAGTGCCATTAGTTAAGGGAATACATTCTGAAGTAAAAAGTCCTATTTTGAGATAAGCTAATTTGTTTTTATATATGTTTTATGAGTAGAATAAAAGGAGAAAAATCAAAAAGATCTAGAGTTTTAAATAGATAATCACAGTTTAATGAATAAAAAGCCTTTTCAATATCTAATTCAATTATTAAAGCTTTTTCATTACCCGTATTTCAAAATTCAATAAGAGTTGATATTCTTCTGATGTTGTCATGAGTAGGTCTATTATGTATAGATCCTGACTGAACATCATTGATTATATGGGACAGTGGAATTTTTATTCTATCTATAAGAATGGAGATAAAGATCTTACAAACATTATTTAAAAGAGAGATTGTTTTGTAAGAGCTGTAGTATTGAGGATCCTTATTTTATTTAGAATGGGAGTAATAAACAAATATCTCCAAGTAGGGGATATGTTACCTTCAGTTTGATCTTCAATTAAAGTTTTATGGAAAAGAGAAGTGATAGATGAGAGGGAAAGTTTATATATTTCTGAAATTAGACAATACATTCCTGTTGCTTTATTAGATTTAAAATTCTTAATTTTATCTGTGACTTCTTTGTAATTAAGTTGTGATTAAAGGTGTATTTTTATTTTTTCTGTAATTTTCTTAAAATTAGAGAAAGATAGATATACGTTTGAGAGTTTATCTTCTAAATTGATAGATTTATAATGAGCTGTGTAATAATGGTTAAAAGCATCAAAAATATATCCTATGCCAGATACTTTCTTTTTTGTGCCTTCATGTAATATTTTAACACATGGAGGTGTTTAGGAGAAATGGCAGTGGAGTTTTTAACCAGAGTGTTTAATGAAATTTTGGAAAGTGAGAGGATGCCTGAGGAGTGAAGAAAAAGTGTTTTGGTACCAATTTTTAAAAATAAGGGTGATGTCCAGAGCTGTAGTAACTACAGAGGGATAGAATTGATCAGTCACAGCATGAAGTTATGGGAAAGAGTAGTGGAAGCTAGTTTAAGAAGGGAGGTGATGATTAGTGATCATGAGTATGGTTTCATGCTAGGAAAGAGCACTACAGATGTGATGTTTGCTCTGAGAGTGTTGATGGAGAAGTACAGAAAAGGTCAGAAGGAGTTGCATTGTGTCTTTGTGGACTTAGAGAAAGCATTTGACAGGGTGCCCAGAGTGGAGTTGTGGTATTGTACGAGGAAGTCAGGAGTGGCAGAGAAGTATGTAAGAGTGGTACAGGATGTGTATGAGGGTAGTGTGACAGCAGTGAGGTCTGTGGTGTGAGTGATGGATGTGTTTAAGGTGGAGGTGGGATTATATCAAGGATCAGCTCTGAGCCCTTTCTTATTTGCAATGGTGATGGACAGGTTGACAGATGAGATCAGACAGGAGTCCCCATGAACTATGATGTTTGCAGATGACATTGTGATCTGTAGGAAGAGTAGGAAGCAGGTTGAGGAGACCCTGGAGAGGTGGAGATATGCTCTAGAGAGGAGAGGAATGAAGGTCAACAGGACAAAGACAGAATATATGTGTGTGAATGAAAGGGAGGATAGAGGAATGGTGAGGATGCAGGGAGTGGAGTTGGCAAAGGTGGATGGGTTTAAATACTTGGGATCAACAGTTTAGAGTAATGACGAGTGTGGAAGAGAGGTGAAGAAGAGACTACAGGCAGGATGGAGTGGGTGGAGAAGAGTGTCGGGAGTGATTTGTGACAGACAAGTACCAGTAAGAGTGAAAGGGAAGGTCTACAAGAGGGTAGTGAGACCAGCTGTGTTATATGGGTTAGAGACAGTAGCATTGACAAAAAGGCAGGAGTTAGAGTTGGATGTGGCAGAGTTAAAGATGTCAAGATTTGCACTGGGTGTGACGAGGGTGGACAGGATTAGGAATAAGTATATTAGAGAGTCAGCCCAGGTTGGACGATTTGGAGAAAAAGGCAGAGAGGTGAGATTATGCTGGTTTGGACATGTGCTGAGGAGAGATGATCGGTTTATTGGGAAAAGGATGCTAAGGATGAAGCTGCCAGGTAAGTGGAAAAGAGGAAGGCCTAAGTTAAGGTTTATGGATGGGGTGAGAGAAGACATGCAGGTGGTTGGTGTGATAGAGAAAGATGCAGAGGACAGTAAGAAATGGAAACAGATGATCCGCTGTGGCGACCCCTAAAGGGAACAGCCGAAAGAAAAAGAATAAGATTTGATTTAGATTGCATTTTAACCTTTACTGATAAGTTGCACATATGTTTGGATGTTAAAGCATAGGAGTTTATTTTTAATCTTTCTAATGCTATATTTGTCGTGTGATAAAATGTCAATATATTTCTTATTTATTTCCTCTGTTTTCTTTTTATCCTCAGAAATATTTTTGGTTGCACTAGATTTAATTAATAAAATCTGAGGTTGGATACTTTGTAGTTCTGAAACTCATTCTTTAACTTTCCCCAGGATTTAAAAAAATCTGTGTAGGCACCTTGTAAAGCCTACAAGGAATGTTTCCATGTACATGGCCATGGCCCCCCCCGGCAGCACGCCATACATATTATTGATGGTGTGCTGCTGAGTGAGAGCATGGGAACAGGGGTATTGAATCAGTGTAGGGAGAAGTGCAGAGGTTACCCGTGGTTGTGGCTGCATACAGGGTGAGGCTCCATGTACTGCTCTCCACTACTGTTGAAATGCATGTCAAATGTGTAATACATTATTTTACTTTTTTTTTTTTTGACCATTTTTTTGTATGTTTGCATGGCATGGTATGGAGTGCAGCAATGCCAAGCTGTGCTCACATACAGACAGCTGACACCTGCCAAACATCTAAAAATAAAAACCAGATGTCATTAATTATCATAATTACATATTTTTCCTATTTTAAATGTTTTAAATTTCTGTTTTTTTTTAATTGCTGTCTGCTTAATGCAGTGCAGAGCACCATAGAGCCAAGTGGCACTCATACATACATAGCTTTCCATTGTTAGACATCTAAAAATAGAAACTGGATGTAATTAATTATTTATGTCTGGGTCTATTTAAGAGCATTTGTGTGCTGGGCCGTGGTGCTTAGCATCACTAACAGGTAGCCCAGTAGTATATGTGAAGGTATGCAATTTTCATAATATTCAAGTAGCTAAATGGGTAGAGATACAGCCTAATGCTTAGTAGGTCCTGGGTTAGTGTCTGTAGCAGTGATAATATGTCTATATCTTTATTATATATGTTTAATTTTAAAAACAAATTTTTGAAATACGGCACTGCTGCACTATACTGAACACTGCTTAAACATGCTAAAGGCTACTTTTGTTTGCATAGGGCTAAGCTTAGCTAAAACGTCATTTGTGCTAGTTTTTGCACTGCTTAGCTGGCTTAGCTGATTTGCATGCAGCTAAGCAATGCTGTGCTTTTTTGAATGTTGCTCAATGACTTGTAAGGGCAGGAAAAAAGTCTAAATTAGGTGCAATAGGCAGGAATTCTGCAACAGTCTTTGAAGTCTGATCAAATGGTGATATGGCAGGCAGTAAAAAACGAATGAGGCAGTGCTGGTGACGGTGCACATTTTTGGGCACAGAGATGGGGTGTTCAGGAGTCCAGGGTCTTTGTTGGGCTACTGATAAAAATTCATGAACCCAGGATGCTGCTGGGTGGTTTCCAGGGCTCGGAGTATAAGGCGGAGACCTAGCACTGGTTGGACAGGGTACTTTCCAGTGATACTGGTATCCCCCGCACAGGTGAGCAATGTCATCATCATTATGATGACCTGAAGAGGAGAAAGAGGGGAACTCCTCCTCCTGTTCCATTCTGTTAACACTAACAATGGTTTGGTTATTACTAATTGTAACTTACTGCTATACCTCATTTACAATAACACATCAAGGTAGGCTGGTTTGGCTGATCCACCTATCTTGCCTTAACCGACCATGGCAAGGGGTCCCAGCACATCTGAGACCCAGGCCAGTAGTGCCCCTTCTGCTGCCCCTGCACTACCTGAGGTGTCAGGTAGTACCACCCCATGGGACAGGGCTAAGAGCAGTGGTGGAGGGGGTGTTGTCACCCAGGATTAGCTGCCAGTCTTGGTGTGCAGGACAGTCTACCATGGGTTTACTGCCATCCCAAGGACAGTGAAGGAGCAGTGCCAAGAGTCCCATGGGTGGGGATGTGATTCACACTGCTGACTTCTGGAGGCACATGGGACTTGGATTCCACAATACCCTCCCTACCCAAGGTATTCAACCCATCATGTGTCACATACTGCCCCTGTCTGCTATCTTGTCTGTCTGCAAATGCATCCTCACCTACCCAACTTACCTATCCCACATGTACCTATGTCCCTTCCCCAACACTCCACTCTCACCTTACAAAAAATGGGCACCTGTCCCCCCCCAAAAAAAAACTGATCATTACATACCTCCCCATTTTGCACACATGTCCACTGGACACACATACTTTGGTCCAATTGGCTTGACAAAAAGGTTATGTTGTCCTCACCCCTCTCTCTGAGGTTGAGAGTTCAAAGTCATGTACAGATTCTGTTAACGTACACAGTTGTTGCTGTACAAGTAATGGATACCTATGGTTCTTTCCTACACCCTTCCTGCACATCCCTACCTGCCTTTCCATATGTTTTCCCCCCTGCTTGCACCCCATTTAACCACTTTCCTATCTCCACATTTTTCTTTTCTTTATATTTTTTAGTGCTAAGCTCAGCAAAATAGAACTATATTGACTATATGTGTATTTAAACTTGTAATACACACATAAAATAAACACCTGTCCCCATATTTCAAACCCAAGAACATTGCACCTAAAGATCACTGCATTAAACTGTCACACCTCACAACTCTTAATTAAAACAGGTGGTTTAAACAAAACATAGTAACTGCCAGTTACAGTCACTAAGCATGTTTCAGCAGAGCTCCACACAGTGCCACACTATGCAAACTTGATTAAAAAGTAACGGAAAAAAATGTGAGTGTACCTTGGACTCTGGTGCAATAATGCACCACTAAAAAGCCAAAAACATAGTAATGGGTGTAAATGAGGCCTTTGATAGCAGGTAAATGTGCCCTTCAGTAGCAACATGTAGAAAGACACCTGTTAAGGCATTAATGGCAAAATACGTGTTCAACTTGGACCCTGGTGCACACATACATCCATATAAAGCCATGCACATACTGATGGATGTAGAAAATGTATGTCACAGCCTGTATGTGTGCACATATATTTTGCAAATACACCTGATTTAGCAGTGACTGAGTAGCTCAGTCTGTTAATTTCCTTGCAAACAGCATATTTTGCCACACATAGTCCTGGGTTTGAATCCAGTGGCATGTAGAGTGTAGAAGTGAATGTACAGTATTGTGAAGGCAGCAATTAATGACTGAGTCACGCACTCTTTATCCACACAATGCACTTCAAATGGCATGTCTGCTTTTCACTGATGGAAGTCACAGACCTGCAGGTAGGAACACACTTCACATATCCCTGTAGCAAAACTATATGTGCATAAAGTGTCACGTCATGCATTAATATACATTCACAGAGAATGTCAATGCAGTTACTGAAAATGAGGGTCAATAATATCAGAGTGTACCACACAATCCTTCCAAAGTCACTATGCAGATTATCACAGCTGCACAGCTAACATACACATTGGAAGTCCCTGCTTGTAACAAGGTCTGCCCTCATACATGCTGAAAATTACTACCAGACTGTAATACATGGCCTGGCAGTTGCCCATATGGTGGACATATTCTTATATTTATATTTATAACCCATCTTACTCAAGGACACACCAAACATGTTGCCTAGTACTCTGTTAGTGATACCATTGCCTAACATACTTACCTTAAACACATGCCTTAATTGGAATAGAAAGGATAGCCTCATTCTGGCTGTGTCCGTACAACAAGGCTGACACAGTTCCCACAGTTACTCCTACAGCTTGTTGTCCTCAAAAGTGTTCACACTCTCTGCCTATGTATATTACCTGCAGCGGCATCTACAGCCTATAGCACTCACATCTCTATGTATAGGTTTCTGCTACAAACCTACCCTCTGCGATGATGTAGTCTCTTCACCCCAATAATGTTCAGCACAACATATCAGAAAGGGGCCCTAATCTACATGAAGACCTTATATATTGCACAGTGGTTGCATGTCATTGGATGATGATAGTGCACATCAGCTGTGTTGGCAGGAATTAACATTTCAGACCCACAGATTGGTATAGAGGGAAGCATCTGCTGATGAGAAACATGTTTAAAAGGCAAGCAGCTGGCTATGGGGAACCATTCTGTATGAAACTTTCCTCACACAGTGCATGCCTTTGTGAAAACTTTACTATCACCACATATCAACAGAGGAGTACTGCACTCCATCAGGTATGCCACTGATTTTGTGTACAACAGGACGCGGATGGTAAATAGACTTAAAGGGAATAGGGATTACAGCACTTGTGTACAACAGGATGCAGATGGATGAATAGACTTAAAGGGAATAGGGATTACAGCATTAAGCCTTTCTTACACCTGTGATAATGACATGTCATTGATCTTCTGCTGTCATATAACTACACAGGATGTACAATACATCAAGGGTGCATTGTCATTTGTCATTGTAGCCCACTGGTCTCATTGGACTATCCCTTTATAGTGGTTGTAATAGCACACTGCAATTTGTGTGGCACTGTTCTTATGATATATTATCGGGGGGTTGCCTGTAGGGGACGCACCACAGTAGACACGAGTGTTGGGTGTATGATCATACAGCAGTATCTGTCATGGCACACATGGGAATATTTGACTATTGCTACTATCTCAGTTGTATTCACATACTTAGTATGTTTGCACACGGTGGAGTATGACATGAGTGAGCAAGCAGTGGATAGTACCAGTCATTTTGTCCTTGCCGTATCTCTATATAGTGTACTTCCACATACGTGATTCTGTAATGTGTTCCTCTTTTGTTGTCTTACAGGAATCATGTACCCTAGATGCCATGTACCCTTCTCTGATGTGGTAAATGAAATAAAATGGAAGGACTAAGGCAATGTCATCACATCCTACTGTCCAAGGGGAAGCAAAACAGGGAACAGCAGGCTGCATTGTGGGGAGACCTTGTCCATGATGTGAATAGCATGGGCCATCAGGGCAGGACATATGAGCAGGTTCAACATTGCACAATGGACATGATCAATACTGCATGACAAAGGGCAGCAGAAGTAGCCAAGGACTCTGCCATCACCAGTGGAGGGCCTGCAGTGGAACAACCACTCTCGGCCACTGAGGAATTCCTGGCAAACTTAGGCACACACTATAGCTCCAAGGCATCCATCACACCATACATCGTGGACATGGGTGCCACAGTTTCCACACCAGAGGAGCATGCAGGTAGGCTTACTGTTATCAGCATTGCAATACTGTAGCAGTCAGTGTGTCAGGCTGCACATACTTTGACGGGATGTCAGGTCTCTGTTCTTTGGAGGTGGAGGGTTTAACCTCAGTTGTACCCTCATACTCAGAATGTGACCAATATAACAAATAACACAGTAGCTACTGTAAATGTGACATATATGTACATATTACCTTGTTGTGCTGCAATATGTGTTGGTACTGACATTGCCTCACCCTCAACACTTCACAGGTCTGTCAAGTATTGGCCAAGGCTGTGGTCCTGCTCCTGGTGAGCATGACACTGTTTTGTTAAGAAACATTTATATCCTATTAAAGTCAAGGGCCAGAATAATGCCCTATTTATACATACTTTCATGTGTAAACAGAGTAGAATGTTTTTATTTTCCAGTCTGGAACAGGTACCTAAGGATCTTAGAGGGGATAATCACAGGGGTGTAGTTGACCAAAATGAAACACTTTGGCAGTGACGGTTAAGAGCAGATAAGCCACCTGGTTTAAATGAGGCAATTACTCTAAAATGCCTTTTAAAATACAAAAGGTTGAAAGGAAAATAAATTAGGCAGTGAAACGTGTATTTCAATATATTTGTTAAGATAGGTGTACTTGTTTTTATGTATTGGTTTATCAAGCATAGTTTCATATTGGTTAATTAAAAGTTAAATTTTACTGGTCCTCTTTTACTTGCTTTACTTGAAGTAATTGTTATAAAGGTCTTGAGCTGAATGTGTATTTTTCTCTGAGGAAGTCTTTTTTGGATGGAAGCAGAGAAGAAAAATGTTTGACTGCTCATCCAGTAGTGGGTCTTTGTTTTTATGAGTACTGGTAGATGTTTCATACAGAATAGTGTAGGTATTCATGTACCGCTTTTTTCTTTCTTATCACAGGTGACTGAGGAGGGGCTGGTGTCTGTCCCCTGCGCAACCTGATGTCAGTGTCTCTTCAGTCTCTTATATGATGGTGGCCACAGTGAGGTACAGGTAGCAATGTTGGGGACTGAATCGGTCCCAGAGGTAGACATCCCTCTTCTTCCTCCATTGTCACCACACAGACAGTATGCCCACACATACCCAGTCCCCAGAGGCCACAGATATTGGACAGTCAGAGAGTGGGGACATTGAACAGGAACATGTGGCCACTATGGCTCCAGTGAGTGTAGACAATGGCCATAGCAAGAGATCTGGTGAGGTCCCACACAGGCAGATTGACAGGGGTCCTCATAGGAGGTCTGCTCTCCATCCACCACCTATTGTAGGTGTCACATCACTGGTCACTTGGCACATGTTTTGGGCCATCATGGAGGCACAGGCATGTTCTGAATGGAACAATAGATGTATGCCTAGGGATACGGATACAGCACAGTCTGATATTCCTGATGGCCTCCACTGTATTGGGGGCACAGTGGATAAGTTGACTGATGCAGTGGACAGAATGTGGGCTGAGACAGTGTCTGTCTTTGACCGCACATTGTCTGTTCTGAAATGTGTGGTTGGAGTTGAGTGTAGACTTGTGGACGTAGGTCAACAACCCCATCTGCTGAGACTCCACGTGAACGTGCACAATCATGCTTCCATCCTCATCCTGGACATTCCTGTGGTGGACACAGTCCCAGCAGACAGCAGTCACCATCAAGTAATAGCACTGCTTCTGACCTTGGGCATGGAGGTGCCAGTGTAACTCTTGGCAGAGCCAATTCCCATGTTCAGGGCCAGAGATGGAGAACTATCAACTCTGCCATGTGCGGTCCAAAGCTGTCCAACACACACACATGTAGGGCTAGCATTGAGCATGACTGTGTACACGCACATACTCACACACCACTGTCAAATGCAGGTCACCTACAGACACACATGGTACCTTTCCATGGTCCATCTTACCTGCTTCCCTTCATGACTCACACACATGCTGTCAACCATTTGGGTCAGCCTAGGCCTCATGCACCCCCACACAACACCCTGTGCAAGTGATGATACATGTGCCACATCCCTGTCATCCTCGCCATTGATGCAGGGAAATAAAGCTATGTGTCTCATGTACAGGGTGACTTTATTAGTTAACATGTACTTGTGTAAAGCAGTGTTGTTTTGCCATGCCACACATAGTGGTTAATGACAGATACTGTACACTGGCATCTATCATGAGTATGCCACATACTTTTCAGTACCTTATGTTGTATGATGTTGTAATGGCTGTATAGTTACACAATGACAGGTGTGTCATGAACTTGTTTACATTTCTGTTTTAGGAGTCTGTTGGGATAACCTATGGATACATAGCAGTAATAAAGCAGCACAAGATGGCATATCAGCACAGCACAAATATGTCTTCAGCAATGTACAGCACTATAATGCATGGCTCCATAGGTTCATATGTGTATAATAGGCTAACAGGGACAATGATGGCATTCAGCATACTCATGCATCCCTAATCTGTGAAGGTGTGCTACCCTTGATAAGTGTCAGCAGGGTTTTGGGAACACACATATCTACAAGCTGTCCTGACAGAGATTACCCATCTACAAATATCCTGTGTCCAGTACAGATAGTTGCCTAACACCAGTTATGATTGGTGTGTTCTGCATCCTATTTTGTAACCTGCACATGCTGTGTCACAACAGATGTGTGCTTCACATGCATGGGGTGCCTGTTTCATGTAGGGCGTACTGTCTGTGTTACACACCTGTCTCTTCAGCATGTACTATGTATACCACAGTGATGCTGTAGGCATATAGAACAGGTGGGACATGTTAGTCCTGTCATGGATACATGGGAGGTACACAGTGAAATATGACACCTCCCTGTATTGAGCCATACACATCCCCTCCAAAGCATTTAGGAGACAGACTACACATGTAGGTTCATGACACAGACTCCATAGGACAGTTTGTCTACACTGTGTATTGGTGTACCATGGAATCTGTGTGGCTTCTACAGTTGTACGATATGCCTGTGTAGTGACATAGCAAGGGTGCCAGTGCACACAGCGATAGGTGTGATGATGACTGCCACATTCAGTATAGCAGTAACAGGCTGGCATGTACATCCCAAACCTGTCAGAATAGGTTGTACAACAGTGAATGCATCCCCACATCTTAACGACCAGTGAGATTCAAAGGCTACATTACTCTCTGTGTCCCTAACCCCAAGTGTAATGGCTCAACTGTGTGCAGACACTACACTATTTTGCAGGGATGGATGATTTCCCACAGGATAGTATTGTGCAGTTGTTGTCAGTTAGTCTTTGTCAGTGGCCCAGAGTATGTCAGTGGCTAAGACCATGTCTTAGGCCATACAGAATAACTTGTATCTGTGTGGGATTCTGTAACAGCTCCCAATATGCAATCACCTGCTAATGTACTCAGTCACAGGTCACTGACAGTGGCTGTGACTGCAGAAAGAGAGTAGGTAGATGGGGGTATGTCAAAAATGGGGGATGGTGAACTCCACTGGTGACTGGCATCATTGCAGCATAGGTCTCCCAATGCTATCTTCTGAGAGTATGACTGTAAGACACTTGCTATCCACTAGCTGACATAACACTCTTTATATAACATACACAGTTTCTAGCAAGGCCTGCTGGGGTAATATTGTCATACACCTTATCAGGCCATGATTGGTGGAGTGAGACATATGTCCGACATCTATTGCATACACATTCACTGGGCTCTACCAGTTACAGTCAGTAGGCATGTTTCGGCCTTGAGCAAAAGTAACAGAGTTTGGTCCAGTGTCAGTTGGTATACAACAGTGTTAGTGCTTGTATCCATACTAACTCCTATCATGGCATTACAGGTGACATGATCCAGAGATCTGGGGATACTGCTTGGCACTACATGTTAGTTGTCCTCTGTGCAAGTAAGTATTGCAGTTACTTCCAGCATTTTGCAAGAAGAGCGTCATGCAAGGTTTCTGTACAGAGCACAACCAAACACGTTAGGGAAGAGTAATATGTACACACTGTGTTGCTTAGTCATGCTGCAGCTCACTGGCCCAAAGGATGGTCCATGTCTGTACCTACAATGCCCTACAGCAGTGCCATGACATCCCCACATGGGGAGTCAAAGTAGTGCATCATGTGTAACCAATATGAGTGAGCAGTACAGCCCCCCAATGTGAGGTCCTCCCTGGTGGGGTCTGACCAAAGATCATGTAACCCCCATTGTAGACAATACAGACAATATGTCAAGACAGCCATTTATAACCTCCTGTGGGATGGTTGATATAGTGTGAATACACCTGCCCCTTCAGATGGGAATAGCAAGCATGCAGAGCTCTACAACAATGTATTATGTCAGCAGCATTACAACTGCATGAACTTGGCTGTAAGGGACAGGAGAGACACAGGCTCATCATGGCTCAGGAAACCTGACTGGTGGACAACTGGCATTAGCAGGCTGTACAATAACAAGTGGACAGTGCTGTGTGACAGTTATGTTGAGGGTACCCCCCAACACAGAGGCACTACCTCCTCAGCTAAAAGAAGCACATAGTGTTGTTGTGATGTTGTGTAGACAAGATAAGTGACAAAAGTAGCCACACACACAAAGCAAAACCACAATGCACTGTGTAGTTACATGTGTGACCTCAAAGGACAGGCGCAGTTTGTTGGTGACCTCATACGTCATGATGCCACATATGATGGGTCTGTGCTCATATCTAACCTGTACACCCACACTGCCTGCATCAACTACACTCCCTTGTTCCCACTACATGCGACACATGACATTCTTACAACCTGTCCCATAACTTACATATTTACAAAGCAGTTCATAACTGGCATCTTATTGGAAGATACACAACATCTATTGCACATGCTAACATTCCAGGCGGCATCCCACATGTGATTGGACAAGGATGACTAACACCATTGAGAAACTATTCCAATCATACCAACACTACTGGCTGCACACACACTCAATGGACAATGGCAACTGTTATACCCTTGAACAGAGGTGGTGCATCCACTGACCAACATAACTATACACCTCTTTGTCTGAGTATCCATATATGTATGCCCATAGGGGCAATCATCATGGAGCTGATCAGCACACATATATGTGTTCTACACACAGGTGACTGTACACAGTTTGGATGTGTGACAGGGGGAGCATGACTGCTACATGTGTTAGGCATTTCCGAGGAAGTCACCATGGACTTGGGTGAGAGTACATCAGGGCATACAACCCGCTAGACTTAGCCAAGCTGTCTGACTATATCTCTCACTCAGGCAACATTTGCAAAGCACCCACTTAGACATCCATGATACTGTCATTGTAGGGGTCACTAAGTGGCCCATTGCTGGCACACATACACAACATAGGGACAGCTGCCTCCAATAGCTGATCTGTAAGCAGCAGTGCTCAACAGGGTGTAGTCCTGGGTCCTCTACTGCACGGAATACATTTAACCACAATACATGCGACTACTGACTGAGTGTGGCTAACAATGTTGGTTGATGCCTGCAAACTGTGAGCACTCATAGAGTCTCTCTGCTATGTTACTATCCTGCAAGAAGGTATTGTGAACATATGTCTTTTGATGTACTAATGGCCATTAACTCCATGCAAATATATATGTAGTATCATTTCCATCAGTTAGACCTATGTACCTGGTAAGTAGCACATCAGTCACAACATGTGATGAACATACTCAGGGTGAACGAACTGGGTACACAAACCTGGCCACACAGGTGTACACCTAATGTGCCTCAGATAACCATGTGTCTACAGTGGTATGATAGGAATCATATGCCATAGCTGAGGCTACAGTCACTTATAAATGACATACTTATAACCTTCAAGCACTCTTCCCTCAGCATGCCGATATCTGAGTGCAATGGCCATTTGGTGATGTACCTTTCCAAGCAGTACTGGTAATTGCATGCGACAGTATGGTCCCCTGATGAGGACACTTCACATCTTCAGTGTGTGTTCAATGGGGATCATTAGAAATGAGTGTCATTGTCACCTGTGGCATACAGACTACTCAGAGGTGTTCTGTGCCTTGCATATGGGGCAATGTGTGACCCTGCTTTATTGCATATGCTGCCTATCTGTAGGAAACATACTAGATAGATAACTCACTGTGAGGACATTAAGCTTGTATATGAAGTTAGTTCTACATGCTTGTGAGAGAGATTTGTCTAGCAGACTTAAACACACCCTTAAAACAGAACCCTGGCTAATGACACACAGAGCACCTCAGTGCACCTTAGCACACACCGTCTGTATGACCGGCTGGGTGACTGTCATAACATAGGGCATCTGCCTGTGTCCCTCTTGGACTGGGGTAATATGTGCTGATTCTGTAACTATGGGTATAAAGATGTTTATGATAGTGAGGGCTGTATGGCTATTATGCTAGTGAAGTTCAAATGTCCTAAGGTTCTATAACATGATGTGAAATGCTCTAACATGCTCACACACAACCATGGCTACACTGAGGCTAGCACCACGTTCAATCA
Organism: Protopterus annectens; assembly: GCF_019279795.1. Lineage (NCBI taxonomy): Eukaryota > Metazoa > Chordata > Ceratodontiformes > Protopteridae > Protopterus > Protopterus annectens. Next base: position 972,319,245 of record NC_056746.1, read on the forward strand.
CTGTGTACAAGACATGCCAAGGTGCACACGTTGTGAAAGTTGGCTGTATGTAGATGAGAACACTTACCCATGTAATGGTACACACTATAGATCACAGTACTTGATGCCCACAGCACACCTCATGTGTGCTAGTACTATAAGTTCAGGAAATATTATGCTTGATGACACCAGCAGGCTTTGTTATGGCCAGTCCTTTGGGAGGGCCACATAATACACTACAAATAAAATACTGCAAAACCCTACCTATTTCTAAGCTACCAAGATGATCATATTTATGTCATCTGGACATACACATGCACCATGCAGCCTGTAGTGAGATTAGAACCCCTCTGATATTACACTGTCAGCTGATAGTCTTATGGTGGATGACATCATCAGGCCTTGTAGAAGGGGCAGTTTAACAAGTTACACAGTCAAAAATTGTGTAACCATTGCTATTAATTTGTAGGGGGGATACAGACACAAACACATACACACACACACACACACACACACACACACACACACACACACACACACACACACGAGTACCAAGTAGCCTGGAGGGAGATTAGAACCTTTACCTACCAAGTACTACACACTATAGATCACAGTATTTATCACACATGCCATGGCTTAAGTCTGATACTATACTGTCAGCTGGTAGTCTTAAGGTAGATGACATCATCAGGCCTTGTAGAAGAGGGCAGTTTGGAAGCCATCAGCAAATTACAGGGCCAGATAATGTGTAACCAATGCAAGTGGACAGAGCATAAGGGCATGGCAGTTGTTTTTCAGGGGGATACACACACATGTACAAGCACAGCCATGCACCAAGTAGCCTGGAGTGAGAGTAGAACCCCTATCTATCTAGTCTTATTCACCATAGATCACAGTAATTATCACACGCACCACAGGTTGAGTCTGTTGTATATGTGATTGCAGGCACAATACTTCTGCATTACACAAATTAAGCTTGTGCTGAACAGCATCTGTGACCTGCAGAGTGATATTGCTTCATACTGTTATCTGCATCTAGTATCTTGGGATAACTGTTAGTATCCTAGCCATGTGTGTACAGTTACTAGTATGGCCATATGTGGCTGCTTGCAGTTAGAGAGACAAACCTGTGGGCAGGAACAATGTACCCTGTCTATGTGTGCCATGAAAACATTGTACATTACATCACCTTCTCACCTGTGTATCTCTACATGGTGACATCCAGCAGTCACAGGGGTCTGTAGGTGAGTGGATTATGTACTGTTGCACCCTTAGTTTGGATCCTTTGAGCAACAGTATAGATGTGTGATAGTGCAGATTTATCCACCACTATTAGGGTATGTAGGGCAATACAGACACCCACACACATATTCATTTAATTAACAGGGATGTATATATAAATGTAGCCATGTGTGTGTGTGTGTGTGTATGATATGTATTATGTGTTATATAGATATATGGGAAGAGTATATGTATCATTGCAATATGGGGGTAATTTAATAAAGCCTACATGGAGCTATTCTCCATGTAGAAATAGTGTTAAAGCTCAAACACGGAACATGTCCACTGAGCGATCTAGGAAAAAAGGCTGAGGGCATGCACGAGCTTCCCAGCACTGGGCAGACACGGATGTAATCACGGAAGGCAAATCACCTCATTTGCTGGTGAAAAACCTGCAAATGAGGTGATTTTGCAATCCAGGAAGCAGACAGGCATCCATGTAGGTGCCGTGTCTGCAGGAAAAAAGTATGCGGTTACTAACCGTCTACCAGAATGTAAAAATAAAATAGGGGTCATAACAACTCAAATAAAAGCATGTATTAGGTGCAGTAGGCATGCCAATGGCCAAAACTATGACCACTGACATTTAAAAGTGATGCAATTAATGAAAAATTAAAACCATTTTTTTAATCACATATGTCACGTTTATGCGGTGCCCAGCAATGCGCAAACATAGTAGGTTGCAAAAAATAAATTAAAAATAGTAAAATATATTTAAAGCTATTTTGAAGTTTCCCATTATACTGGCCAGCATGCAGAGTCATACAATGGCAAGTTATAGTGGTTGCTAAGGACATAGGCTCTGGTGTAGTGCAGTATCTAGGGTATATGCAATTAGGTGTATGCAATGCGCTAAGTTTATGGATTAGCAAAATGGGCCATTGTGTCCACAGGTACTAACTGTGTAAGGGCTAGAACTGTGCTAGTGTAGGCACATGAACAGGGGGTGTGTCAGGGTTTGTGTAAACATCCCCTTTGGGAAAAACTTGGTTCCCATGAATTACCACATTGATGGTAGTCCACTGAAGACAGACAGTGTTATAAGAGATCTGGGAACACAGGTTGACAGCAACCTCTCTTTTGATCACCACATCACCACTGTGGTCAGAAAGTCCTTCTATGTGGCACGTCTCATTACTATGGGTTTGCATCCAGAAAGAAAGAGGTCACTGTCTCCATCTACTCTCATCTCATTAGGCCAATCATCAAATACAATGCCTCATTTGGCATGTACCTCACTAGACATGTGCAACAACTGGAGAGGCCACAAAAGTACCTCACAAAGAGGATCCTAGGCCTTAAACACTTGTTCTATATGGACAGACTCAAAAAACTCCAACTATTCTCTGTCTCATATCACCTACTTAGAGGTGATCTCTGCTTGACTTACAAAGCCAAGTCTGGCCCAGCTCTGTTAGAAATGCTATATCTAAAGAAATCCCAATGCTTTGTACCACATGATCCAGAGACCTCAACCTCATTACCACAATCAACAGAACATACTGGAGGGACAGGTTCATAATCCAGAGACTGTCCATGCTATTGAATAGACTTCCCATATATGTCAAGCATAGCACCTTGCTGACCCTCTTCAAGAGAAATCTTGATGAGTGAATGTGAAATAGAAAATTCACCTCAGGGTCACTCCAGTTGCTCTACTTGACAGAGGCACTGGGAGCTAAGGTAGGGTGGCACTATGCCAGGGTAATCCTATGGCTAGGCTTGTAAAGACCCCAGGGGCATTAGCCTAGTACACACCTATGAACCTATGAACATTGGAGCTCAATGGCTCCTGTTTGTGCTCAGATAAGCACAGCAAAGCAGGGGGGTGTCTGAGGCTCCTAAGCTGTGCTTAGCTGGTTAACACTAGTTCCGCGAGATTGCACAAAGTGCCATGTGGCTGAACAGTGGAGGAAATTGAAAAAAAAAAAGAAAAAGAAAAGGACATAGCTTAGAAAAGCCACTCAACTGTAAATGACTAATGAGCCCTCTACCACTCACACTGGCTCATTCAAAACCCTCAATAATGTAGCTGCAGGTGGAATGTATCATAGTCAGCCAATCACACAGGCTGCACCTGCAGCACACCAGTATAAAGTATGCAGACATCCTTCAACCTGATTTTCCCACATACTCTGCACCACTGGAGTACACACTTGGGAAGTTTAACTGACAAAATGATGGGGGCTGCTGCTGCTTTGCTACATCTCCACATGCTACAGGCTGAGGCCAGTGGTGATGATGATGATGATGATGATGCTGACAACCAGCCCAGACTGAGGAGGAGAAGAGTGTTCAGACCCAGGTAACCTTTCAGGGCTACATGAGCTGGAGATAGTAGAGTGCTACAGGGTGGACAGGGACATACTACAGCAACTCACTGAGCTCTGCCACCCTCACCTCAGACCCAGAGCCAACAGAAGGGAGCCCATCCCAGTGGAAACAAAGGTATGTGTAGCCTTAAGAATACTAGCTATAGATACTTTCCAAAGACCTACTGGGGACATCATCGGTATCTCACAGGCATCCACATTCAGGGAACTCCACCAGTTCTTGGATGTCATGCTAATACATGCCGGTGAGCACATTTATTTCCCCAACACCCCCGAGGAGAGGATCACCAATATGCATCTCTTCCACCATGTAGCACACTACCCAGAGGTACTGGTTGCCATAGACTGCACTTGTACACATCAAAGCACCACCCAGTGAGGAGGGTAGAGTCTATGTCAACTGCAAGGGGCATCATTCCATCAACTGCCAGGTCATGTGCAATGCCCAGGGCATTATCATCAATGTGTGTGCTAGCAGCCATAGCAGTTATCATGACTCCCACATCTGGCTTGCATCACAGCTGTACCAGGCATTTGCCAGGGGGGAATCCCATACAACCATCTAGTGGGGGTTGCTGGCTATGCACTGGAACCATGGATGATGACACCCATCAGAAATGCACACACACCCACTGAAGAATATCATAATGAGGCATACGCACAAACTAGAAACATAGTAAAGCATGCATTTTGGCTGGTCAAGTCACAGTTCTGCTGCTATGACATATCTGATGTTACCCTGCAGTACTTTCTAGCCACATATGCACACATGTTCACAGTATCTGCCATGTTACACAATATGAGCCTGTGGAAACAGCTGCAGCAGGAACATCATAGGGAAGGGGCACATAGCCCTCCCCCCACCATTGCCAAGGTCCCCACAGGCACAGGGGGATTCGGAGGAGGAACCCCCTGAACCTGTCCCTGTAGACAGATGTAGGCATGACCAGTACGCCATAGCTTTGGCAAAGAGGCAATGCATAGCACATACACTGACACCCTAGGGACCCAGGGACTGACACCTCACTCTGACTTGCACACACAGTAAAAAGGATGCCACACACATCACACTACCTGTACCTTACCATGCATAGGTTGTGTACTGCATGCATCTGACAGAGTCAGCCCTAAAGCACTGTCTTCACAACTTCTACAGGCACAAGGTAAGTCACTCTTCTTAAATGAATGGAGTAGTAGACTGTAGTAGCATATCTATGGTATTGCTGCATGTATGCAAGGAAATGCGGTGGGCTACCAGGATAGCAGCAGACAACTGACAGCTATACAGGACAACAGGATATGTCTGCCAAATGCTTCCCCAGAATATGCAATAGTCCTCAAGGTGCCAACACTCACTGCATTATATGTGGGGGACTAAGAAACTGTGGGGTCATAGGTCACATGCATGGATGTCGATGTTAGAGTCCCATACACACTTCTCAGCCTCTCACAGCAAGTCATCTGTACAAAGCCATTAAGAAATGTGTGGCAAAGGCCCACAAATAGGGACAGTTAGGAAATATTGCTCTTTCAAACTTAGACAGTGATATAAGAACAGGTCTTGCAGTTGCATTAAGTCTCTGCAGGGTACTAAGTCTAAAACTCAAAGGTCTGTCAGTACTTTCTAACCTCAGTCTTTAATGATATGCCAGTATTTTGCAAGACAACCAGAATACTATGCTAAATAAATCCAAAATATGAAGTAAACATCTGGATAGTCTGTGGAAATTGCACCAATTAAGAGGTATGCCCCTCCCCCAACACACCCGTGTTCCCATAGAAATGTAGAAACATTTATGTTTGTAGGGTAACAGCAGCGGACCACACATTCCCATGGTTGTCCCAATCAACTTGCTAACTTGTTCCATGTCCAGAATATGCAGGGGTCAATGTGCTATGTCTGTGCATGGTTAATACTGTCAGGAAGTAGACAGCAGTTACTGTTGGCTGTTGTGGCTTAGTGGTCTCAGTACAGTGGTTAAACAATGTAGAAAGCTGAAGGAAGCTCCAAAAAACACAAAACATGTTGGATAAAGAGACTTTATAGAAAAACGCAAAGCTTTCGGGTAGAACCCTTTCTCAATACTGAATACAGTCAGATAAAAAGCACTCGCTTATATAAGAAAGCCAATACACACATGACCGCAGCCAGAATCATGTGACAAATATTCACATTAAAAATCTTAAAACATAAAATAAGCACATGACAATAATAAACACATGATAAAAAACATGATAAAAAAACATAATGACCCGATACATTAAGACATAATCCTAATATAATTATCTAAAACATACTAATTAACAACCAAATAATGTATTAATATTCATTAAGTCATAACCTAGTACGCTGCAACTTAGTAAGAATTGGCTTAATACTAACAGTGTTATTAATACCCGGAGGATGGTCAGCTCCCAGCCGAATAATCCATTGGTATTCCTTAGTTTCGAGGTGATTATTAATATCCCCACCTCGCATCATAGCTGTCACTGAATCTATCACTCTGAATCTAAAAATATGTGCATTTCCCCAAGATTGTATATGCTTAAATAAGGCATTATTAGCATATTGTCTCCTAATCTCTGATTTATGCTCAATGATTCTATCTTTGAGCCTACGTATTGTTTTACCAACATAAAATGAATGGCAGACAACACACATAGCCATATAAACCACATTAGTAGAATTACAAGTTGCTCTAAGGCTAAATTTATATGCACGATTGGTACTCGGATGAATATAGTTGACCGAATCCACAGTGTCAACCAAATTCGAACAGCAAGAGCAATTGTGGCACTTATAAGTGCCTAGACGAGATGTAATACATAAGGGCCTATCAAAATCAGGTATAGTCGGAGGACGGAAATCCTTATAGCATAATATGCTTTTAAGGTTTCTCATATTTCTATAGCTAAAATATGGTTTATTACCCAATATTCTAGAAATGTCAGAAGATGCCATTAAGACAGGCCAGTATTTATATATAACTTGCTTAACATAGGCAATCCTATTGGCAAAAGAAGTAACATATCTAATCCCATTATATACATTAGCATTCTGCAATATATCTAATTCAGCCTCATTTTCCTGATTTTGCACATTCCTAAAATAGGGTAAATACAAAGTACACCTATTACAGATAACATGGTCCTTTAACTCCACCAGCATATTATCATCATACCCACAATTAACAAAATCCTGATACATCTCTGATAATTGTATATTAAATACTTCATTATCAGTATTAAGCCTACTAGCTCTTACAAACTGGGCCTTAGCCACGCCCCGAAAAACATGTGGGGCGTGCATACTGTCAGAATGTATATACCTGGCAATATGCGTCTGCTTTTTATAAATAGTGGTATTAATAAGCCCATCACTTGAGAAAATCTTAACATCAAGAAATGAAACTTCATTCTTGGATACAGTTGATTTAAAATTAAGAAAAGCAGTAGATGAATTCAAAAGTAATATAAATTGTTCTAAACTAGTGCTAGAACCTTTCCAAATAAAAAACAATCATCAACAAACCGTTGATAAAATAAAATACGTGTATCCAAAAAATTATTCCCATCATGTATATGCTGCAACTCCCATTGGTACAACACCAAGTTGGCATATGTGTTGGCCACAGGAGTGCCCATAGCCACACCATTAATTTGTAGGTATGGCTGTTGATTAATGAATATTAATGCATTATTTGGTTGTTAATTAGTATGTTTTAGATAATTATATTAAGATTATGTCTTAATGTATTGGGTCATTATGTTTTTTTATCATGTTTTTTATCATGTGTTTATTATTGTCATGTGCTTATTTTATGTTTTAAGATTTTTAATGTGAATATTTGTCACATGATTCTGGCTGCGGTCATGTGTGTATGGGCTTTCTTATATAAGAGAGTGCTTTTTATCTGACTGTATTCAGTATTGAGAAAGGGTTCTACCCGAAAGCTTTGCGTTTTTCTATAAAGTCTCTTTATCCAACGTGTTTTGTGTTTTTTCTCAGTACAGTGGTTGACAGGGTCTGTGGATCAAGACTGGCCATGCCAACTATTTTGCATCTCAGCTACACCTATGGTAGGATTTGTACACACTGTACAGAAGTCAATATTTGTTACTGCAGGAAAGCTGGACAATGGAGGGACAGGGGGCCACAAATATGGACAGTATACAGCTCAGAGTAAACTACACAGTGCTTAGTAGAGCAGCAGGTTGTGACAAGTCAGTGTAGTGCTTTGTTATAAATTGCTGCCACGTTAGTGTGTCAGTACTGACAACAAGTTAATGGGCACCATCCATACCCCTGGAATGACAGAGTGTCACAGAATATCCACATGTATGCCTCATATATCTGTTCTGCTTCTCATAACATTGGATTTGCCTACCTTTCACACCCAAAAGAAAAACTGAGAAAAACCTAGGTGCACACCATGGTGAAGTAAGTGAAACTTTAATAAACAGACATAAAGGCTACAAAACAATAAAACAGGCACAAATGTTAAGTGCTTTCGCTACCTGCCAGGTAGCTTCTTCAGACCAAAATCATAACAGCCAAACCATCTGTATTTAAATGCAATGAAGCCAATCAGAAAAAAAAAACTGATTAAGACATCAGTCATCATTTAAAAACACACAGTGAACCTAGTATAAAGTCCTACTGGTAATGATGCTTACAAACATTGTAAAAAACTTTTTTATATATTAAAACTTCCCCACCCAGTAAACCTACCATTCCCTACTTTACAAGGCCTGCTGATGTCATTCACCTTAGAAGCACTGTTGTACAGTCTGTAGGTATATAATCTGAGCGATGCACGTGATAATGACATAGCACTATAGTACAGAAAACTAGATAGATAGGGGTTCTAATCTCAATACTGGCAACTGTGATACTGTATGTGTGTGTTTGTGAGAAGCATATCCCCTGTGTTGGTTATGCCATTTTGAGGCCAGTTCCACCCTGGTGATGTCCCCATTGCATTATTTTACAGGGCCTGTTCATGTCATCCACCTTAGATCCACTGTTGGACACTTTCTAGGTATATAAGCTCTGTGACGCATGTGATAAGTAGATAGCACTATAGTAAATACAACTAGGTAGGTAGGGGGTTGAATCTCAATGCAATCAACTGTAGTACTGTATATGTGTGTGTGTTTGTATGTGAAGCATATCTCCTGTGGCTGTCGTGTGTGTTGGTTATACCATTTTAAGGCCTGTTGACCCCCCACCCCATGGCATTACTCTAAAGGGCCTGTTGATGTCATCCAACTTAGATGCACCATTTTAAAGTCTACAGACGATACCATTCATCTGTAGAGATGTATGCAGAATGTGCAGATGTTTGCAACATATATGTGGTCCGTGTCTCATAACAACAGGGTTTTATGTCACATCAATGGCAAATCCTTGACAGTTGATGTCACAAATAATGACAGACATGTCAGCTTCAGACATCATACCCTTCTGAAATGTCATGCTGATGCAAAACCTGTTACCCTATCACTTCTCTAGCTTTCTAAGTGCAATATGTGAGATGTGTCCCTATGTTAGGGGGTTATTCCCACCATTCATGGATGCATTCCCAAGATTAATTACTGTAAGAGGTTGTGAGTTATGTCCCTGGCATATAGTGTCCATGGTGCATGCGATATGTATATAACACTGTAGTACATACAAGTAGATAGGTAGGGGGTTCTACTCTGACTATTGCCAACTGTGTGAGTGTATGTATTTCTGTATGCATATCCCCTGTGGCTGTCTTGTCTGTGTGCATGCGATGGTTATACCATTTTGTGTACCTGTTCCACCCTCTTAACTCCCCCATTGCCAACCTACTTGGGGCCCCTACAGATGCCATCCACCTTAGAAGCACAGTTACACATTTTATAACACAATGGCACAGTGGCACATGTAATAGTCATGTCAGTCTGTAGTGTGCATAACAAGATAGGTAGATGTGAAATGCGTCAACTCTGTGTGCATGTGTGTTTCAATGCATGTCCCCATGCAGCAGTGTATGTGTGTGTGCACTTGAGATGGCTCTACCATGTTAAGGGCCTGTTAACCCCCCATTGGCAATCCTAACAGCCCCTGCCATTGTCACCCATCTGAAAAGTAGTGGCAGACACTGCAAAACTATAGTAGCTCTGTGGTGCTTGTGTTATGTATATAGCACTACTGTATGTAAAACCAGGCAGGTAGAGGTTCTACTGTCAGCAAGGGCAAGTCATGAGTGGATGTGTTTGTGTGCATGTATGTATATCACTTTGCAGCAGTCTAACTGTGTTACAGCCACCAGCATACCTCTCAACCCTTCACAGAAAGACCTCTGGTTAAAGTCATACAGAAAAGTGGGGCAAAGGCCAAACATTGAACACAACCTTCACATATTGCTGTGATGCCCATGAAAAGTAGATGCCAGAAGAGGTTGTGCACTTGAATGCATTTTCCAAAGGGTATGACTTGTGACATGACAATATCCATCATTAATCTCTAATGTTACTCTTTCATGATTTTCCAGCAATGTGACAGAAAACCACAATGTCATGACAAACAGAAATAAAATATGTGGCAAACATCAGGACATTCTGCAGAAATGTGTAGAAGTGAGAGGCACAGCCACCATCTATACCACCCTGCAGGCTGCAGTCCATGTTTGGCAAGGTGTGACCTGTGACAACTCAAACAATACAGAGGTCCCCAGAGTGTACGGCAACAGACATTTCATAAAGTTGTCTACTAATTGCATGGAGCAGTCATTGCACATCAGAAGCATCTTAATGTCATGACAAATAGCATAAGCTAAGGTAATGTCACAAAAAGAAATTGTCATATGAGTAACCAAAGGACATCTGGTGTGTTGCACTTGCCGTGTGTATGGTATGTCCTGCTAGCTGTCACGTTACTAGAAGAAATGTCCCACAGTCCACATTTGATAAGGTGTCAACCACAATCTATGTCACCTATGTGCATGCAATATGTAGACATGTGAAGGCCCTGTGACTACCTGCTGCCCCCATTGATCTTCATGTAACTAGGCATGAATGCTGCCACCACACACATATGTAGGTGCTGCCTAAGGCTATGTCAACTGTAAGTAGTGTGCAGTCTGTCATTGAGCCACAGACTGCTAACACACTGCAATGGGCCATACAGTGAGTATGGAATGGTGCCATGTTCCTGGCCTCAAGCTGAATGCAGACAACAGTGTCAGCATACCATATGGCAAGGACATGGCCTCACTATTTCCACATCAGCATTCAGCAGCAACCCCCATAAACACACAGAGACCTGGGTACTCAGCATGCTATCAATGTTGCATTCAGGCAACAAGTAGTGGCAGTGGTCAGAAAAGGCTTGTAAGTGGTTCACCACATAAGTAAAGGGACTGCATCCAGACAAAAGGTGGACATTAACTCTGAATAGTCCTCAGTCAGTACAACAATACATTAGCAGCATGGCCAGTCTGCTATGCACCTATGCAGACATCTGCAGAAACTGTAAAGGCTATGTTAACACCCACAAAGGTCATTCATGGCCCTCAACACCTGTGCCATGAAGGCAGTCAGTAATCAGTATTGTCCTAGTGGTTGTCAGTCAGGTTATCCACAGGTGTCTGTGGCATGCATAGATGGCAACATTGTGATCAGCCCTTCAACAGCTGCCACATATATAAGAGTATAACCCTGTGTGCATTATTGGCATGACAGGCCTGAATCACATATGACACAGCACAAAATAATGGAGAGATAGATTTGTCAACCAGAGCTGCCCTGTCTCACAAATGCACTCCCCAAATATGCCAAACATAGTACCATGCAGACCCTCTTCAACTGCTGCAAGGTTGAGTGGATTGGAAATAAAAACAAATATCTGTCCCAGGGCTCCAACATGTATCTATCAATGCCATGGCCAACATGTGCTGATTGATGATTGTGTTGTGGGTGAAATAAGGGAACCAGGTGCAGTACTGTAGTAACCTCCTCTGTAACTGTGAACCTGTGAGCCTAAGGAACACCCAGGTGACATGTATCAGGACTAGCTTGCTGTGTCAAGGAGTATGCATGCAAGGTTACACTGTCTGCCCCCATTGTCCCTCACACATTGTTCCACACATAACTTGGCAATGAAAAGGTGTCCACATTGCCACCTTCAAACCCAAGTAACACGCACGTGAGACAAACGTGCACGGTCCCGAAAAAACTAGTGAACACACCAAAAACGGACCAGCACTTATAGAATTGCGAAATAGTTTTATTCCATCATAGTTCCATCAAACCAAGTAAGTAATGGTAATAACCATTACTCAAACAAACCGGTTTCGGCTAATATAAGCCTTTATCAATGCACAAAAATGGATGACCAACAAGAACTCCACCATTTTGAATATAATTTATAGTATACCTCTTAAAGGACCATGCCCCACATTTAGAATATATTACAAATCTAAGTAAATTAAACATATTGATCGAACCAACATCAGTAGTAGAGAACCAAGAAAACTTTTGTATCAAAAAACATATTTATCAAAACTCTCTGTGTCCCAAAAAAATACACTACTAGGGATACATAATAGTTATGAATAGTTCTATATATATATATATATATATATATATATATATATATATATATATATGTGTCTTCTGATATTTACATGTTAAGCTGACTATTGATGATCACTTGATTTAACAAGCATAAATATATGTATAAAGGCTATATCATGCATATAAAAATACATTATATCTATTATATGCAAAAAATTATAAATCCTAAAAAAAACACCAATTTATATAAATAACAAAAACATGTAAATGAATTTGATAATATCATAAATTATACATTCATGGTTCTCAATATAATTGTTCTGATGTATTTAGTCCAGGTCTAAAAAGACCCCCCAATTTAGTGATCCATTTGTTTTCCATATCGTTAAGTTTTTGATGCCATCCTGCTTTGAAATTTCTATGTAAAACGATTCTGTTTATTACCACAAATTTGAAAGTGGTAGAAGGATGTTCTAAGGTATGTTTACACAATGCATTTGTAATACATCTGTTCCTGATTGCACTCATGTGTTCACCTATTCTAAGTTTGACAGACCTAGACGTCTGTCCAATATAAAAAGCAGAACAATTGCATGTGGCCAAATATATTGCCCAATCCAAGCTACAATTTGCAAATATCCTGATATCAAAAACCTGAGAAGTATTTTTACTAGAAAATTCACTGGTTTTTAACATATATTTGCAAAAAGAACAATGGCCACATGGAAAGCAACCTTTCAGTTTGTCACCAGATAAAGTAATTTGTTGTAAAATGTGTGGAGTATATCTCTTATAATGAGTAAAATAAGAGTTCAGATTCTGACCCCTATGGTAGGAAAATGAACATCAATCAGGCAGTATTCTATTCAAAAGCTCATGTGACAATAATATGTCCCAATGTTGATTAACGATGTCAATGAAATGATTAGTATTTGCCCCATATGTAGTTACCAACCTCAAAACTGAATTTTCCGGTGGAGCAGACTTTGCCATCTTCTGGGATTTATATTGCAACAATTCCAAACGTGAAAATTTGTTAGTTATATTCCTAGATTTAGAAATATTGTGTGCATTATAGCCCCGATTGACAAATCTGTTGGATAAATCACCACAAAAATAAGAACAATCTTCCGAGGAAGAGCATATCCTTTTCATTCTCATAAATTGAGATTTAGGAATATTGTGGATGATGTGGCGTGGATGACAGCTCTCAGCATGTAACAAAGTGTTGTACTGAGGAAATTTTCTATGGACTGACGTGGCTAAGGTATTATCATCAAGTCTAGTAACCAAGACATCCAAAAACACTATACATTCATGTTAAATAGTAGCTGTAAATTTAATCCCAAAAGAGTTGTCATTAAGATAGATTACAAATTTAGATAGTTCTTCCTTATTACCACGCCACACCATCCAACAATCGTCCAGATATCTCCTCCAAATATCAAGATGTGGGAAAAATGTATTATGTTGACTATCATATATATATGTAGCCTCATAATAACCCATGAAAAGATCTGCATATATGGGGGCAAACGAGGCCCCCATTGCTGTTCCGTTGATTTGCCAATAAGCTTTGCCTTGATAATAAAAAATGTTCTTACATAGCACAAATTCAGTAAGTTTGGTCAAAAAATTATTGAAATCAGTTGAATATAACTTGGATTTATACAACCAATATGATACGGCTAAAATACCTAAATCATGGGGGATACTAGTATATAATTAAGCTACGTCTAATGTACACAACCACCATGAAGGTTCCAGCTGTGAGTCTTTGACAATATTCAGGAATTCAGTGGTATCCTGAATCCGTGACCTAATGTGACTCAACAATGGTTTTAAATATTGTGTAAGGAAGGCTGATAAAGGTTCAGTTAGAGAGCCACGGCCCAACACAATCGGCCTACCAGGTGGATTACGTGCATCTTTATGTATTTTAGGTAGCAAATACAAATATTGTGGAATAGGTTCCTCCACCTTCATCTGAATCATTATCATTGATAAAGGCTTATATTAGCCGAAACTGGTTTGTTTGAGTAATGGTTATTACCATTACTTACTTGGTTTGATGGAACTATGATGGAATAAAACTATTTCGCAATTCTATAAGTGCTGGTCCGTTTTTGGTGTGTTCACTAGTTTTTTCGGGACTGTGCACATTTGTCTCACGTGCGTGTTACTTGGATTTGTTTGTTGCTGTCGCAGTTCTTCTTTTCGCGCTGGAGATGCCTGGATTGCAGTTCCACTTCACCAGTAACCTTATACGGGGCTTTGCCTTTTGGTTTAAGACTATTTGAAGGGTCCATTAGATTAGTTTTTCATAGTACATTTATTTTGTATGTATACTGCAGTTTATTTTGCACAGTTCTGACGGGGACCGTTTTTCGGAAGGTTTGGATGCCAGGAAGTTTGGATTTCATCATTTGGGCGTTCAGTAACGGTCGGTTGGATTACAATATCAATGATATTTTCATTAATGAACATTTCCTGATGTTTGGTGGCCTTTTGGACAATTAGTTCGGAATATTGTTTTTTCTAAAAGGTACTGTGCTACTAGATAAATATTCTTGATATTTTCTGGATTTCGTGTACCATCTACAGCCTACATTACATGGTCAGAGGCCTATGCATTAACGGATCAACGACTAGTAAGAAGGATCTATATTGGTCCTTTATTTAGGTCATTTTTTATGTTTAAAATTTGGCCTGGAGGTTGGTTGATTAGTGGATTGTGTAAATCATTCGGACAGATGCTATCTAGACATTTGCGGGCTTTGGCCTTATGTATGTAGGAACTGGTTCAAAGTGCGTACGACATCTTTTGGGGTTTTGCATTTGGATTACATATTATGAGTGACATGAATACCACAAATTGCATTTTTTCACTATCCAGACATTTATGGAACTCTTGAAGATTGGACATTTGGATATTTTATAATCTGCTATGTTGAGACTATTATGCCTTTCATACTTTATGTTTTTGTTAATAACAGTTAAACGATTATCATTATTGTACTGCAGGAAGTGGAATATTTAGTTTAGGGCATGTTCAAATTAAGTATTATGTATATGTGATTATACAAATTGCTATGGCATACATGGCTATTGCATATATAGTCTATATTATGTATTTCATGCCTTAATATTTATATAACTGCCTAATGAATAAGCAGTAGGCATATACTTTCTGGTTTGAATTTTCCATCGGTTTGACTAGTTATGGTTCTAATATGTTGGTGAGGGCAGTTGGTTTTTGACATTATACTGTACTATTGGTTTTGGCCAAATGCCATTCATATATTATAAGACAGAGCGTTCACTTTTGGTCATTAAGTTTGTGGGACCCCCATCAGAATTGTAGTCCAATTGAACTAATTTGGTATTCATATTTCAAAAGGTGTTGGGTGTCTGGTGGAGTGTAAGCACCACAGTATACTACAAATTTTATTGGACAAATATACCAGACCTCTTTACGGTGGCCAACTATTATGGTGTGTGCAGAATGATATTTATTGGTATCACCAATACAGGATGAGACGCATGTCGACCTGGTGAGAGGATTTTGGGATGGTTCTTTACAGTTCAAAGGAAAACAGGAACTGGAACAACTCACCGAGCCTGGACCAAAACCAACGTAAAGGTAACTGAAGTCAGCAAAAATATCTGTGAAACAGCTTTCAAAGTTAGTTGAATGACGAACCAAACAGTACAAATGAGTACCAGCCAAACAGTACAAAAATTCTTCCTTTGAAAATAGAGGAATAGCAAACAGGTAATTCCACCAGAAAACTTTTATTGCCTGGACAATTCCAGGTTTTTTCAAGGTTAAATTACAAATGTGGCCACACTGTATAAATACACTAGTTGATCGGCCAGTTAAACAATTAAGTTGGCAATTAGAGTAAAGCAATCAACTTTTAAAGTGCAATAGTGCTGCTAACATTCTACTTTGTTTAAAGAAGTATGGTGTCAATACACATTGACAAACAACTAAATCAAGTTGTAGATGTTACTGAAAGTTAATCCTTTCTAAATTCATTAAAGTAAACAAAGTACACTAATAGCTTGTAAATAATAAATTTGTATAGCACTTAAAGGTCTTTCTGTTAAAAATAACATCATTAAAAATAAAAAACAAAAGTAAAATTTTTTAACAATAAAGCATATATGCTGTTACTAAAAAAGTAACCATAATATTTATGGTTACTCTTACACTAAAATCTATTTAACATTAATGCAAAATTAATTCATTTATGTTAAAATATTTCTAATGTTAGTAATTAAATCCTTGTATGCATTGATATGTTAATGTTTCTTTATATTTTGTCTTTTAAAAGCTGAATATAATTAGATTCAAGTGTTCCTGAAAATTTTATAAATTTTTAACACACAAACAAAAAACTTTTAAAATTATTTATAAATTATTTATAATTTGTTCCTTTTCATTTTCAATATGCTATTAATACTGATGCTCTCATTCATTCCTGGACTCCTTGAAGCATCTAATTTAAGTTGCCAGGTTACCTCTCTAGTTTCCAGATAGGTTTCCCAGTCACCTCCCCTAGGGTCACTGGTAACTCGTTCCAAAACAAAAAATGTTAAACACATGTTGCCACATGTTAGAGAGTGTTTAAAGAAAGCATTGGTATTTTTCTTTTTTTCAATTTCATATACATGTTCGTATATCCGTTTTTTAAGCGTTCTGGTGGTCTTACCCACATAGAAACCATGGCAGAATGTACATATACCTAAATAAACTACTCCCATTGTGTTGCAATTGTGGTGCCCCGATGCTCTCAAAATGCAATTCCTAGCTGGAATAAATATTTCCTCCGCATTTAATAAATACTTACATTGCCTACACATTTGAAACTCCCATTCTTTCTATGGGGAGTCATGGTATTATTGGTGTTCCTTATGCTGGTGTTCTGTTCCAGCATTCCTTTAAGATTAATATCACGTTTTCTAATAAAGGTTAATGTACTTGGTATGTAATTTTTAATATCTTCTTGTGATGTAAGCATAGGCCAAAAGGCTTGTAAGGTGTTTTCAATAAAAGCTGCGTCTTGAGTATAAGTATAGCTGAAACTTCTCTGCGTGTCATTATTTCCTTTGTTGTTGTTTTTAAAAAACGAAAGACCTTTACTGAGCAAAGGTGGAAACTTAGAATCCCTTTTTTCTGTTATCTCTTCTATGATTGTGTTAATTAACTGAGAAGGGTAACCCCTTTCTACCAACATATTGGTTAAAGTTGCAGCCTCTTTCAAAAACGCTTCTACAGTACTACAAATTCTCAATGCTCGAATCAACTGACTCCTAATGATTCCCTTTTTGGTGTAAAAAATGTAGAAATGTGTTGGAATATAAAGGCTTCCTATAGATAGTTGATTCAAAGTATTCTCCTTTGCTATCCTTAGTAAGAAGGATGTCCAAGTAATGAAGTGAGTTACTACTGAGCTCATAAGTAAATGACAAGAAATCAGTTGTTGTATTAATGTAGTCAAAGAACTCTAAAAAACATTCTTTAGATCCCTGCCACAGTAAACAAATGGTAAAAAGAATATACTGTTTCCATTTGAAGGTGTATGTAAGTTTGCTCCCATTTGTGTAAAACAATGTTAGCATCCATGGCTACACCCTTTCTTTGCCTGAAATATTCTCCATTGAAGAATATGTAGTTATTGTTAAGGATGATTTCCATGAATTCTATCAGTAAATTAATCAGATCACTCAAATTTGTTAGAATGTCAGGTATACTTGGGAAAAGTTCTATTACATCTATAGTAATCATCAGAACATCCTTATTACAGATGTTGGGTGGGAGCCAGGAATTCCCAAGAATCCTTGCAAACATAAGGGAGTTTAGAAACTAGAGGTTTGATCTTGTATTGCTGTTTGCTCCAGCAACAATTGGCCTAAATTTCAAAGGGATAGTTCCTTTGTGGACCTTAGGTATACCAAATAATATCGGAGTTTTGGGATATGGTACATTCAAATAATTAAATAATTCTTCATTTAACGATATTAATCTTAAAGGAATGCTGGAACAGAACACCAGCATAAGATTCTGCCATGGTTTCTATGTGGGTGCAAGACCACCAGAACGCTTACCAATGCTTTCTTAACACCTCTACCATGTGGCAACATGTGTTTAACATTTTTGTTTTGGAAACGAGTTACCAGTGAAAAGACCTTTTAAGTGCATATACAAATTTATTATTTACTTAGCTATTAGTGTACTTTTGTTTATTTTAATGAATTGTTAGCAGCACTATTGCACTTTTAAAAGTTGATTGCTTTACTCTAATTGTTTTCTGGTGGAATTACCTGTTTGCTATTCCTCTATTGGTTCTTTACAGTTCAAACCAATATAAATCAATCACAATCGAGACACACCTTTATTTTTCATTATTATATTCTTCTTAGATGGAATTTAAAGTCCATCATACATGGACTTTATTATTAATAGGTTCGTCTCTAGTTGTTTTTTGAATATCTTTATTATCTGAATTGGTCACTTATTGTAATGAGGGTCTAAGAATTGGATATACAGTTGTGGTGATTTTACTACTGCCATTCGGGACATCTTTAACAGTCAACAATTTTGGATTTTTTTCAATATTGATTACATCTGTTTGGGGGTGTCAGAGATTCATTTGACCAGAGTGTCTGTAATTATTAGTTTGGTTCTCTGTACATTTTATGATGGATTTGAGCGAAATTTTACATGGGTTATTGGCCGACAGAGATAATTTGGAGGTGTTTGGGCTTACCACTAATACTGGATCCAATATATCCAATCATATAGAGGATGATCAACATAAATGTAGTTTTGTTTTTACAAAACTTGGTAGACAGATGAAAATATTGCGTTCTAATGTATGGCACATGAAACTGTTTAAAGCTTACAAAACAAAAGATATAACACCCAGGGGGTTGAGAGTGCGTTTGCAACCTTTAGTGGCCCATATAGACAATGAATTATCTAAGGACTGGGCTGAAGCCCAACATTCATCTTCCATGCAATTTGTAGATTGTCTGTTAAAATATTATGACAGAACCATTACTAGTCATCTTTCAGATATCCAAAATTTATGTGTGGAGGCAGAACAATTTAATAAGCAAGAGTTCTATTCTCAACATGTTTCGGATTTGGCTAAAGAATTGTCTATTCTAGAAAAACAACTTATGAAATGTAAGATCAATAAATTTCATCGTGATCTTATGGATTATGAGAAAGGGAAACCCTTCATTAGTCAGAAAACAGTAAGATTTAGTGAACATAAGAATACTCACAACATAAACAAAAAATGACCTAGGTCAATTCTTAGACATCAAAATATTTCATCTGATGTCACTTCTGAAGAGGAAACCTCTTCAGCTACTGATGGCGAAGTATCTTCACGCCAGGTGTCCCCAGCAGCCAAAAGAAGACAATTGCCCCCTTTAGATCACAGGGCAGGAGGAGGGGGGGCAGAAAACATAGATCTAGGCTCAACTACACCAACTTTACAAAATCTGTTGCAACAAATGGTGAAATAGAAAATAATGTTCACAATATTTCTTCTACTGTTCTTTCACCAACACAGATAGCACTTCTTAATAAAGGATTGAATTTTGTCCCAAGTTCTATTGTTTCGGAAAATCATTTATTACAGGATGTCAATGATTTTTGTAGATTATTAAACCTTAAAATATTTTTTTCAGACAATGATACCTCTCAAAGATCAACTGACTTTAGATTTGGAAAATCCTCATTTATTCCACCGATGAATAAACATGTTTCGATCTTTAGGGAGTGTATTATGAAAGAACTACATTTTGCCAATGTTTATCAACCACAATTTAACAATCTTACTGCAGTCGAAAGACAGGCTTTGTCAGAACTCCAAAACAATCATGAGTTAGTTATTACCATGGCCGATAAAGGGGGTGCCATTGTGGTCATGGACCATCAGGCCTATATAAATGAAGCTTTGTGCCAATTATCTGATTCTAGCTTTTACAAGGAATTAAATATTGATTCTACCGTGCAGTTTAAGGAAGAAATTGATAGGTTCTTGGATGTAGCAGTTAACCAGGGGGTGATTAGTGAACAGGTAGCTAAACAGATGAAGGTGGAGGAACCTATTCCACAATATTTGTATTTGCTACCTAAAATACATAAAGATGCACGTAATCCACCTGGTAGGCCGATTGTGTCGGGCCGTGGCTCTCTAACTGAACCTTTATCAGCCTTCCTTACACAATATTTAAAACCATTGTTGAGTCACATTAGGTCACGGATTCAGGATACCACTGAATTCCTGAATATTGTCAAAGACTCACAGCTGGAACCTTCATGGTGGTTGTGTACATTAGACGTAGCTTTATTATATACTAGTATCCCCCATGATTTAGGCATTTTAGCCGTATCATATTGGTTGTATAAATCCAAGTTATATTCAACTGATTTCAATAATTTTTTGACCAAACTTACTGAATTTGTGCTATGTAAGAACATTTTTTATTATCAAGGCAAAGCTTATTGGCAAATCAACGGAACAGCAATGGGGGCCTCGTTTGCCCCCATATATGCAGATCTTTTCATGGGTTATTATGAGGCTACATATATATATATGATAGTCAACATAATACATTTTTACCACATCTTGATATTTGGAGGAGATATCTGGACGATTGTTGGATGGTGTGGCGTGGTAATAAGGAAGAACTATCTAAATTTGTAATCTATCTTAATGACAACTCTTTTGGGATTAAATTTACAGCTACTATTGAACATGCATGTATAGTGTTTTTGGATGTCTTGGTTACTAGACTTGATGATAATACCTTAGCCACGTCAGTCCATAGAAAATTTCCTCAGTACAACACTTTGTTACATGCTGAGAGCTGTCATCCACGCCACATCATCCACAATATTCCTAAATCTCAATTTATGAGAATGAAAAGGATATGCTCTTCCTCGGAAGATTGTTCTTATTTTTGTGGTGATTTATCCAACAGATTTGTCAATCGGGGCTATAATGCACACAATATTTCTAAATCTAGGAATATAACTAACAAATTTTCACGTTTGGAATTGTTGCAATATAAATCCCAGAAGATGGCAAAGTCTGCTCCACCGGAAAATTCAGTTTTGAGGTTGGTAACTACATATGGGGCAAATACTAATCGTTTCATTGACATCGTTAATCAACATTGGGACATATTATTGTCACATGAGATTTTGAATAGAATACTGCCTGATCGATGTTCATTTTCCTACCATAGGGGTCGGAATCTGAACTCTTATTTTACTCATTATAAGAGATATACTCCACACATTTTACAACAAATTACTTTATCTGGTGACAAACTGAAAGGTTGCTTTCCATGTGGTCATTGTTCTTTTTGCAAATATATGTTAAAAACCAGTGAATTTTCTAGTAAAAATACTTCTCAGGTTTTTGATATCAGGATATTTGCAAATTGTAGCTCGGATTGGGCAATATATTTGGCCACATGCAATTGTTCTGCTTTTTATATTGGACAGACGTCTAGGTCTGTCAGACTTAGAGTAGGTGAACACATGAGTGCAATCAGGAACAGACGTATTACAAATGCATTGTGTAAACATACCTTAGAACATCCTTCTGCCACTTTCAAATTTGTGGTAATAGACAGAATCATTTTACATAGAAATTTCAAAGCAGGATGGCATCAAAAACTTAACGATATGGAAAACAAATGGATCACTAAATTGGGGGGTCTTTTTAGACCTGGACTAAATACATCAGAACAATTATATTGAGAACCATGAATGTATAATTTATGATATTATCAAATTCATTTACATGTTTTTGTTATTTATATAAATTGGTGTTTTTTTTTTAGGATTTATAATTTTTTGCATATAATAGATATAATGTATTTTTATATGCATGATATAGCCTTTATACATATATTTATGCTTGTGAAATCAAGTGATCATCAATAGTCAGCTTAACATGTAAATATCAGAAGACAAACTATTCATAACTATTATGTATCCCTATTAGTGTATTTTTTTGGGACACAGAGAGTTTTGATAAATATGTTTTTTGATACAAAAGTTTTCTTGGTTCTCTACTACTGATGTTAGTTCGATCAATATGTTTAATTTACTTAGATTTGTAATATATTCTAAATGTGGGATATGGTCCTTTAAGAGGTATACTATAAATTATATTCAAAATGGTGGAGTTCTTGTTGGTCATCCATTTTTGTGCATTGATAAAGGCTTATATTAGCTGAAACCGGTTTGTTTGAGTAATGGTTATTACCATTACTTACTTGGTTTGATGGAACTATGATGGAATAAAACTATTTCGCAATTCTATAAGTGCTGGTCCGTTTTTGGTGTGTTCACATTGCCACCTTGCCATCTTCAGCTGCTGTAATAGCAGTAACTCACCACCACTTACACACACAGACACCAAGAACAGAAACAGAATAAGGTCTGTGAGACAACAGTCAGCAGTACTAACAGCAATAAAGAATCATGGCACAAAGGTACATACACTTTGATGCATACACATGACAATTGGCAGCAGACAGCACTTTACAGGGCATAACACTACTACACTACAAAATGCCATTACCTGTACTAGATTCATTGTATGCATCAGACACATATTAGCATGTCCCTGCATCAATGGTATGGATAACAGGGATATGGCACAGATATCATCACATGTACAGGGTGTGGTGTGGGGGTTGCCAAAGGCCTAGGCTGTGCCATACAGTTGACATCATGTGTGCATGTCTGGAGGGGAACTGGTCAGTTGGGCCATGGAGAGGAGCTGCATGCATCTGTCAGTGACCTGCATGTGACAGTGATATGCAAGTGTGTGCATGCACACAATCAAGCCATGTGCTAGCCCTACATGACAGTATGTTGGACAGCCATGGATTGCACATGGCAGAATGTACAGTTCACCATCTCTGGCCAGGTTCTGCCATGAGTGGCACTGGCACCACCATGCCCAAGGCCAGATGCGGTAATACTTCCAGATGGTGACTGGTGTTTGCTGACTCTGTGTCCCTCACGGGACTACCCAGGACCACATACCCATGGCCTGCCATGTTGTGGTGTGAACAGCACCCTCCCTTCATTAGTGCTGGTGGTACTGCCACTATGGGAGTGTGAGTGTGCATGGCCATGTGGGCTCTCAACTGATGTTGCTGACCTACATCAGTGTGTCTGACACCCTACTCCCACCACATGTTCAAGCACAGACACTGTACAGTTAATGACTGACAATGTGTCACCCTGTCTATCCACTACATCAGCAAAATGACATAAGGCATCACAAATACCGTGGAGGGTGTCATGCATGCCAGGCAGTATTGCTTCCATGACACTGAGCATCCATCTGGTTACCATTCACAATGTGCCTGTGCCTCCAATGCATGTCTCATTCTGTCATGGAGGCACAGGCACAATGTGCCTGTGCCTCCATGACAGAATGAAACATGCATTGGTTGACACATGCTGTGACATATCTGACAGGGGCTGGATGGGCAGCAGTCCTCCTTCTAGCACCCCTGTCAATCTGCCTGTGTGGGACCTCAACAGCTGTCTGGCTATGGCTAGTGTCTACAGTCTCAGATGCCATAGTCACCACACTACCCTGTTCAGTGCCACTACCCTCCAACTGCCCAATATTTGTGGCTGCTGGGGGCAACCTAGGGCAACCATACATACACCTGCAATGTAGAACACATCTTTCAGGGGGGTATACACACCCTCAGAGGCCCCAAACCATCATCAAGGACTGGCACCAATTTACACACATGCACACAAGTGCTATATGTGCATTTGTACAGATGCATGTAATCAGGTATACCCAACAGGCCTACATCATCCTCTGCTAGGATATGTACACCTGTCTGATGGACATGTGCAATACATACTGTCTATTACAGGGAAGACATACCACTGTCCAAGATGATGTAGAGGCAGGTGCACATTTTGGAGCACTGTCTCCTTAGTGTATACATGAGAATGGGATCTGTCATGCAAATCTGCACAACAAACACAGATCCTACATTGTCTACATCCACTATACACAGTCATCTCCCCTACTGCACCTATGTCCGCAACAGCACAGGAAGCAGCTGCAGCTGCTCACTTGTGGTGCTCAGGGACACCAGCTATACCACTGCTGTTGGTATTGCATACTGGATGCCTGACTGAGTCGGTGAAGGCTGCATCCCCTGTGTCCCTCATGAGTACATCAGGATATCCACAGTACATGTCCCGTCTTCTATATGTGGGGAACAGGTCATCACTGCCATGTGATAGTCATGGTATACATCTGCCATGGGAGCATGTCACATCACAGGATGCATCCTACATGACCCCAAGCATAACCTTGCAACACCATATGGAACCATATTCAAAGGAGGTCTGAGTACTGTCTATGTCCCATCCATTTCATGGATGATCACTGTTACCCCTTTAGACTAGTGTGGCCATCCACCACTCAGTCACATGATAGACACAGCAGCCAAACTAGGCTATTCTGCAAGGCCATAGCACAGTTTCAAGTGAACCCCATTAACAAGGACATGTGCAATCTGGACACACTCCATTACACACACCTAGGCTTCGTCAAGGAAGGGTTCATGTCTACTACACTCAGGTGACCAAAATGACACAGTCACCAAAGCCATGGACTGGGGATGACACTGCAAAATGCCTGCCTTAAGCTGGACAAACTATGTGATTGCATAACCCACGTAGCCATCATAGATATAACACTGCCAAGTATGCATCACACCATATGTTACCATAGAGGTACCACACCAGTGCACTGACACGACCCACCTATTCCACATAGGGAAATGCACCTCATGCAGTTCACCCATAAGTAGGTATGTAACCTGTTGTTCCATGTTTGGGCCACTGTTATGTGTGATGTACACATCTGAAGTGCATGTAACAGCCATTAGCCTATGTCCGACTATGTCTGCAGACAACTGCATGCTGTGTGCTGTCACTGGATTCTCTACTGATGTGGACATCAGCCTAGGAGGGTCTCACACAGATACATGACCACTGCCAGACACATGGCTTCAGGCCACATAACAGGACATGCAGTGTGAACCCCTATGGGGAGAGTGACATCACCACATATTATGACAGTATAAACAACATCATAGGCATGCAATCAGTTGTGAGTGTGTTGTGGACACAAGTCTTTTGCAACATTACATTGTTGCTTCTATTGTAAGATAAACCTTCTACATGGGCCATGTCATACATAAGGGTATGTTATCATGGGACATCGGTTATAAACATCTCCACACCCCCCCCCCAATGAGGACCCTGAATGTCTATAATTCACTGTTTATCATTCACATCACACAGCACATGCAGCAGCTTGGGACGTCCCAGAGGCTTGCCAACAGGGAATACCAGCCCATCACATATGTACCTCACAGCGATAGGCCATAAGGCCAAACCTCTACCCAGTGTCATACATAATCCTCATGGGTGACCTCAGTGTGGCATGCTAGACACTCACAGATTCCACATTGCTGGGACTACAAGTGCAAGTCATGCCCCAATCTGTTAACACACACACACACACACACACACACACACACACACACACACACACACACACACACACACACACGCACACACGCATCGCTGCACACACACACACACACACACACACACACACACACACACACACACACACACACACACACACATGCCATGCCTCTAAACCTGGAAACATCATCAAGGCCCATGAAAAATAGGTACAAATCTGTACACTGATTAGCAAAAATTTTGCATACATAATTATGTAACTCTACCCACTCCAATGGAATTGTGGGTACCAGCTTTCAAATGCAAACTGAAGAACAGACAACCAAAATATGGCACCAGAGTCCCCCTGCAGCCATGCTAATGTGCCATTACCTGGCTATTTCGCCCCATTTACCATAAACACTAATGTGCATACTGGCTTACTTCTACAATAATTATTTGGATTTGGATTTTATATTTACATTTTATAGCACAATGCAGAAACTATAGCTTACAACCTCTTTGCACAAAAAAAAAAAAAAACTGGACAAAGCCAATAACAGAAATACAGCCCCAAAAAACAGGGACAGATTTCAAATACTGATCTTATAAACTTAGAAAATTGCTCAAATAAAAGGTTTTGCGTTACCATTTATTTTCTGAAGAATATGAAGTCTGAAATTCAAATGCCTGTCATTATTTAGTGAATTCAGTCCTTCACTGATTTGCTACAAATATCCAGAAAACCAAAGATTTTATGAGTAACAGAACAAACATATGAGGCATAAATGTGAAAGTGGTGGTGGGTAGTGGATTGAGGCTCTTGTTACCTGTACCCAAGGTTCAGGACTTGAGCCACCAGGTATATTCACCTGGGGGAATTTCACACACATACATACACACACACACACACACACACACACACATACACACACACACACACACACACACACACAACCTCCATTCTACTTAGCTCTGCAGCTACACACCATTTTTCATCATAATATTACTTAAAAACACCATGATTTATTTCTGCTTTGTAAAGTTTGTGTATGGTGGTTTAGCACTCCCCTTAATCTCTAATGATCAACCTGTAAAATATTAAGGAAAATATTTTTACAGAACAGATATATAATAAAGAAAACTGTGGCAATGACATCTGGATGGTAGATCAATATACAAGTATCACACAGCTAACTATTTTAATGGAGAAGTTACCCAATGATGTCAGATAAAATGTCAGCACACAGTAAGAGAATGATTGTTTGGATCTAAACAGCATCCAGTTCTTTGAATCTGCCATAAAAAAATAAATATAAAATACAAAGGTAGGTCAGGAAGATAGTTACTTTTTTAGTTTTCATGAAAATGCCCAACCAGTGTCAAATTAAAGTTACTTCTGCAATGAAAAACAGAAGTAAAAGTATATTCTTTTAGGGCACTTTAGAAAGTAAAGGGTTTAAGCAGAATCAAAGAGTGACGGTTCAAACCAAAACATTTAACAATACAGTCAATGAATTAAACAGCAATATAAAAGCAGATATAAATGTTACCTTCGCTTTTGGGCATTTTCAAAAATGAGCACCCAGCTCAAGTTCCAAATTACTGCCACTTCCGCTTTAAACATATGCACTGTGCAATATTACAGTTCACGCAAAATCATTTCCTTTTACACACTGCTGTATAACTAATGTAAAAATAAGCAATCATTGTTTAACTGCAGGACCTTTGCCACTACTTGCTCGCACTTGTCACTAAAAGCATACACATTAGCTATTTCATACACCTGAAAAATGAAAATTTTGAGATGACTGCTCAAATAAAAGCCAGTACACACAATAATTATAATCACTTTAAACTATTTAATTAAACGCAATGGTCATATAAACTGCAATACTTAGCCACTCTACAGAGCTGTTTCACAGCACTGCGCACCAAGCTGCAAAGTTGAATCAAAGTTAATAGCAAAAATATGACTTTATATTAAACTCAAATTCAAGTTCAGAAAACTGCAATACAAAATCCACAAGCAGTAACACAATATGGTCTAGCACGAAACACAATAGAATATCCTAATTACAAACCAACTTTCTTAGAAACAACTATGGAAACAGCCGACCAATCTCTCTTTCATATACAATCGCACAGAATGTTCAAAAACAGTAGCTGAACTTGTCACAAAAGTCTGAATTCCCAAACTGGGAAAAAAAAAAAAAGAACTAGGCAATTCAGTTAGGCCAAATGATCCATCAATACTATCTGCTCTACAAAAACTACAATTCTAAGCACACTGACACCTACCTCTTTTCAGCTCAGTAATGTTTTATCCCAAGAGATTGTTAGTAGCTACAGGACCTGTACCCCGGGAACTTATCTCTTTGCAGCTACATTGAAGAATTATGGGAGGGTTGTGGGAGTTACTTGCTGACTTCACTGAAAGTATGTATGTGCTGATTATAATCATAAGTTCAGAAGTACTGCAGCTGCCCCCTGCCTCGCTCCATTCTTGGAATTCAATTAACTCTGCAGCTAGTCTTGCTTCATTCTCAGAGTTCTATTCCCTCGCGGTTGGCTGGAAATGAATGCACGCACATCATTTGTTTGAGCTGAGCTCAATTTCGACAGGCTGGCAGGCCATTTCACAGAGCTGATGTCATCATGCACGTGATGATGTCAGCTCAAAAAGCCAGTGAGAAAAATTCAAATAAAACAGCCGGGAAATTCGGAAATTAAGGGATGCCACTCGAGAATAGTGGCACCCCATTATTTGGACCTCAAAACTTGTTAAAAACCAAGTAATTTGGTTCAATTGGGAGGTATCACACACACAGACACACACATACACACACAGACACACACACACACACACACACACACACACACACACACACACACACACACACACACACACACACACACACACACACACACACATCCTCAACCTGGTGTGTGACGTGAATTGGCCTTGTTGGCAGCTCAGATGTGTGTCCCACACAATCAGCCTGTGGTGGAATGGCCACCCTGTCCACATCGGGCAGTGTAGCTATTTACACCTTTTCAGGTATAGCCTGGATAACTGGGTGGTTAACTACACATATACCATTAGGATACAGCCGTGTCCCTGTTGGATGGGGGCATTGGGTGCTTCCTTGCATACACATGGGCTTGCCTTGCATACACATGGGCTAACATGTGGTCTAGACATATGGCTGCTCAGGGCCCATGGCCTAGTAACATGATATGGCACCAGCAGTAGCAGATATGGCCTGAGTGGTGTGACAGACTGTGTTGGTATGTGTCCACACCCATCACTGTCATCAACTGCTGGGTGTCCTGTATGGGCAGCATGTTAGTACCATGTCATCCAGCCTAGATAAGAAAAATAGGTGAGTAGTACTATAAATGCATATGGACATTCCAGCAACATGTGTGCTATACAATAACTGAGAGCAGTGCATATGTGGTGTAGTGTGTCCTCCTCGTAGCTATCTGATATATGCAGTACCTGGATGTTTGCAGAATGTGTACATGTGCCTCATAGATGTAGACCCCCTGTCACACAAATGTGTATCTCCAGCAGCCAGTTGGACAATACATGATGGTTGTCCCCCAGAGTTTGGGGAATGTGGAATGTGTCTGTGACATGGCAGACCCCTGGAAACACAGTAATGGTACATAAATATCTGGTACTGTATGCATTCCCTTACATTGTATGTTAAATATGTATGCACTGCCACTGAGTTAGAGCCAGTGTCCCCTAACTACTAGTAACTATAACCTGCTGGCCTGCTGCAGAGGGTCACCAGGTATGCTAGCCATAGGTGTCAGGCAGTGAGATGCAGGTATGGAGTACACAGTGACCTAGCCAGAGTACCTCATTAATGGTGAGGGACATATGTACAATCATTGAACTAGGAGTGAGAGGGGCTCACTGACAGTACATGATGTCATATGCCACTTGTATCCACCAGTTCTTACTGTTAGTATTGTACAATATGAAAATACAACACCTCCACTCCTTCAAAACACCACTATTTTAAACTCTAGGAAAACAGGAACACATCCACAATAAGTTTGAAAGTTCTTTAATTCTGGTACCTCGGCCTTCGCCTTCTCCTGGAATACATTTTACTGCAACAAACACCACCCTTTTTATATCAAGCTTAATTGAATTATTGAACACATTAACTCATTAGTGCTCATTATTACTGCACCATTATGGGCTGCATCATAGGACATATCCTTTTAAATAAAGCTGCAACATCCCCAAGTAATTCTTCAATTACATCTTGAAACTGTTTACAAATATAGCAAAATGATTTGAAATTTTTATATAAATACATTCATACTTGATTAAATATGCTTACGAAATGCTCTAATAAATTATCTTGTTTTTACTATCGCATACTTAGATATATGTTTAAATAAAAACTATGCTCTGAATACATTAACAGCAAAATTTTTTAGGAAAAATACATATTCTAATACGCTACTTCACTATACAAGTAGCCACCCTTTCCACCAGAAAAAATCTGTCATCAAAGGCCAATTGGTACGAGCCTCTAGAATGGTTAGTTTGGACGACGAGTTTGTGGATGAGTGTCAGACCATTAAGAATATGTTTTCTCATAGAGGGTATCCAGAGTCCCTCTTGGATACACTTATTCAAGAGGTTGTGGATAAGAGACAGAACAAGATCTATGTACCACTGTTAAGTGCTAAACCCATGTCAATAATTACAATAGAAAGCGACCTAATAGAGGTGCCAGATATTTTGAATGTCACAATGGAGGTCGCTAATAGGGTTAGACAAGTAGATATGAATGTCTCAGTAAATTTTATAACCACCTATAGTGCATACAGCAAACATTGTTTGTTTATACTGAGGAAGCATTGGGATTTATTTAAGACCTTTCCAGATATCTACCAGAAATTGGGTGAAGGCCCAATAGTAACATATAGAAAAGGGAAGAATCTCAAATCAATACTAGAAAGGGGTCATACAGTACAGGTTAGGAATCCGGGGATGAGTAAATGTTTGAATTGCAATTATTGTAAGTGTATGGAAGAGACCAATAACTTTCAAATGAATGGAACAACATACAAATTAAAAGGAAGATACAACTGCAACTCAACGTTTGTAACATATTTAGCAAGATGTACATCCTGTCCGTGCTTTTACATTGGTAAAACAAAAAGGAGGTTACGAGAAAGGGTGTACGAGCATTTATATGCTATTAAAAGGCTTAAGCTGGAAAATGCACTTGCTAAACATGTAGATAGTAATAGAAACCATAGCTTTAAGTTTATGGTGATAGACCAAGTTAAGGTAAACCCTAAGGGTGGACCAAGAAGCCTTAAACTTGATGAGCTTGAGTTGACCTGGCAAATTAGATTGAAGTCTTATAGCTTCCCAGGGCTTAATTATTCTTGTATGATCAGTAGCCTGTTAAAACTAGCTAGTTTAAAGAGATGAAAAATGTAAGACATACAGTCAAGGGAGTAGCTTAACAATTTCACAAGAGTGGTAGTACTATTTTTTATACGTATTGCCTGGGTTATCATTTTGTGTTACTTCATTTATATTAATTGTAAAATTCTAAGTATTATTTGTGCCTCGACTTTTTAAATGAAAAAATGATGAGTGTTTTAACTAATGGATGACTGGTGTTGCCCTTTTAAAATTTTCTGTATCAATTAAGTGGAATTTGTATTTATATACCTATTTTTTAATGGTGTTTAGTATTCTGAAGAAGTCAGCATTGGAGGCTGACGAAAAGCGCTTAAATAAATTTTATTAATTTTATAATTGTTCGTACTTGATGTCTGCATTGACTTCCTACCTGTACTTCTTTATTAAAGGTATTATAGTATGTCAGGTGTATTTGTAAGACATGTGAATGCGTACAGTGTGTTGCAAATGACTGGCATGGACCTGTGTGTTCAGATGGGTATGACATGTGACAGCGAGCTGTCTTGGTTTGTAACCCCAATCTGCATTGCATTGCCAGTATGTCAGGATACAGCATAGGTTTTATAGCAACCTTGCCAAAAGTAGGGGGCACAACTGTGTTCATTCAGCAACAGTCTGTGCATTTGAAAGTTCTACCTGATACTGTAAGCCTCCCATACATCCAGCAGCATTTGTCTGTGTATTGGTTCGTTTTCTGCGTCAGAGGCCCTAGTTAGGGTTGCACCTTTTCAAATGGCCAAAGTGGGATATTTTTGGTAAAAACATCAGATTTTGCAGGGCCAAACATACACATGGTCAGTACAAAGGACATAACTTCATTCTTTTGCCTAAATAAAAGTTTATTCTTGTAACATTTTAGTTGCTTATTCTGTTTCTTATAACATTTAGGTGTTTCAGATACAGAATAACTGTTTTATGCAAGTATTACATAAAATATAGGAAATGTGTTTGTCTTAAGATCTCAGGACATTTGCCATTCTATTTCTTTGCAGGACACAATTGCCCAAAGAGGATCTCTCCCTTGCAAAGTGGGACAGGTGGTCACTATAGCCCAAGTACACTGTGATTTGTCCCAGTATATATATGAATAATGTGTCACTGGCAATCAGGATATGTTTGTAAAAAACACTAGCTGATACCAGAGCTCTGTTGGCCTACTGGTGTAATGCACTGTGCTGTAGTTGACAAGGTCCTGGGTGCAATACCTGTCAATGGTGCCTTTTTTCCCTAATGTTACATGACTGTACTGCATGATATATTTCCAAAAACAGTCCTAATTCTCCAGAACTGCTTTGGCCTAGTGGTGCGTTGCTCTGACTCTAGTCCACAGGGTCCTGGGTTCAAGAGTTGGCAGGGCTGGTTATTTTGTTGCTGGACAGATAAGTGGCTGAATCAGATAAAGTGATTAAAGCAGTTTTAAGTGGGTTTATGTAGTTCTGAGTGACAGACCACAATGCCAAGTGGCTTATTCCCACATAAACCCACACTATTTCCAAAAAAAAGATGGGGGCAAGCAGTGGAAAAAAACATCATGAAAGGGAGCTAGGGATGTGCAGGATGGGTGTAGAAAAGGACCACAGGTCTCCATTTCTTGTGCAGCAAAATCTGTGCATGATGTGGACAATTTGGAATTTGGAGCCTCACACCCCACAGGGAGGGGTGTGGGCAACATATGTTTGTAGATTAATTGATGAGATGATTGATTCAAGGCAGTGTACATGGGGGAAAATGGAGAGCTATGCATGGGACATTTGTTTGGGGACAGATTCCCCCTATTTTTTTAAGGTGAGAGTGGGACATTGGGGAAGGTTTGTATGTACATTTGGGGAGGTAAGTTGGGTAGGACAAGTTGCTTCTGCAGACAGACAAGACAGCAGACAGGGGCGATGTATGGCACATGAGGAGGGTAAACACCTTGGATGAGGAAGGTGGTTGGGAATCAGAAGACCACATGTCCCCAGATGGAAACAGTGGGACTGAGGTCCCTACCCATGGGCAGTCACCACTGCCCCTTCATGGCTCCAAAAGTGGCTGTGCTGGGGGCTGGATGACAAGGCCAGCCTACCCCTTGAGGTGCACCAATCTGCCCTTGATCTGGCACAGGCGTTCATCCAAATCCCACTGGATGACTCTGAGCACCATACCTCAGAACTGGTGTTGGGTGACAGGGTCTCCTCTGTCCCCATGCTTGGGGGGAAAGGGGCCCCATCCCCTGAGGCGGTTCCACCTGAGGGTGGTGCAGGACCAGTGGAGGTGGCAGCTCCAGGTTGGGTCCCAGACATGCTGGGAGCTGGTGCCATGGCCAGATGAGGTGGGACAGGTGGATCTACTGGGATATGCCTACCCAAATGTGCTATGGTGTTGAGGTTTGTCAAAGTGTATTGGTTAGTCATGAATGAAACATTTTAACATTAGTTATAACAGCATGCATGGGTGTTCCAATTAACCCAGGACAATAGAATTGAAAAAATTGCATAGCAAATGGAACACATGCATAAATGGAGTAACAGTCATTATTGTAACAGCATGCCAGCAACAGTTACGGCAACAAGCCACCAACAGTGGGATTTGAACAAGGTATGTTAGCATGTAACCATTGAAATATGTGAACGGTAATACAACACAAGTCCCAACATTAGGTTTTAAGAACAACATACCCGTAATATATGAATAATAATAAGTGATGCAGATAAGGGGTGGGGGGAGAGAAAAACAGTCCATTACCAACTGTACAGGCTATATTTTTCACAACAATACTGCTCAATATGCGACAGGTCTGCCCTCACTTTACATCTATCTGAGGCCTATAGCTACTGTAGCACATACATACCTGTTAAGCTGTCAACCTGAAATGGTATGGGGCAAGCTGTGACAACTCTAGGTACATGACTAGAGGAGACTCGTACATGTCAGGGTTACATATGTGACTAACAAGGTGTACCCTGCACTGATGTTGTGTGAGTGTGCTACTGGCATACTTCTACTGGATTTATATCTGTGTCCAAGGTTACTGGCAACAGTGATTACTAGCTGTGACAGCGTGACACTTGAGAGAGATGTATTGGGAAGAGTACATGGTGCATATACCTGTCCTGCTGTTATTTGTAGCATGGGGTTGGACACTGGAACACTTGTACACAGTTTATTAGTATACCCTTCATGCAGCTAATACAAACATTTCTTTACCTATAAGCTCTGTGGAGAAAATATCTGTTAACACTACCTGACTTTTTCTCCAAATAGTCAGGATTACTTGTGTGTAACTATAAACACATCTTAGTACCAGTCCCTGGATTCAAACCATGGTTTGTGTGTGGAAAAATAAACAACATGTGTATTTCAGCAGCTTTTAGTAATGTTTTAGAATCTCACAAGAAAAGCTGATACTCTAATGCTATATAGACTTATAACGGGAAACTAGTTGAGTTGTTGCTGTAGTTTTATTGTTTGGGCACAGTGATTCACTGCAGATATTGTACATGCTTGAACCTTAAACCTGTTTTCATTCTTGTAATCTATCTTTCCCACCAGGAACTATCCCCCTTAACAAGCAGTCCTGCAAGGCTTACAGCAAGAAGGACACTACCCAACTGAATTCACTCTGCATACCTGTTCTACGCTGCCTATCAGCCAAAATGCCCTGCTAAGTACTCTCTCTGTGAATACTACAGTTGCTGACCTGGGTCTATAGCACTATTACCTAGCCACAACTACAGTACCACCTCCTTAAACTACACAGTAGGAACACTAGATGCCCAACATATATTTCCCCACATATTATATTTAAATTGTAAGCAAAATGCAGAGTTTTCCCCAAAATTAATTAAAAAATTGTAAGTTAAAAAAGGAAATTATTCCATACCCCTGACTTACAATTTAAACAGTAAAATTAAGCATTCAAGGCCTACTTTGTGAAACCTAAGCATACTTACCTTTAATTGCAGGTTCCAAGATCCTTGTGTGTGGTTAAGCCCTGGTCCGCTCGCCCTCGCTGTACCCCCACCCACCCCCACTGTGGCTAGCTTTATAGCCACAATACCACACCCCCTCTGGCTGAACCAGTCAAGAATCCTCTACTCAGCTTAACCCATTCCTCATTCAACCCTCAATTTTCTGAACCAATCAGTACTGTACTGCTTACACTATTCCAGCCCCCACACCTCCCCCCAGTAGTTAATATCCAACCATAAGATCCTGAGGGCCCTAAATCTACTACACTAAATCTAGCCTCCAACCATGTTACAATCTAAAGCAATGTCACTACTGTCTCTGCTATCCCTCATGTTAATTTCATGTTTCCTCTCCACTTATGAAAATCAGTCTTACCTAGGATTTCACTACCCAGAATGTCAAACTAGCCTAGTTGTACTGAATATGATGTTACCCATTAGTTACTTCTATAAGCAACTCCTTAACCACAATACACCATCAGCCTATTAAACCCAGATACATCAGCTCAAAATCTAAACACTGTCAAAGACTAATAAACAAAATCCTGAAGTTTATAGAAAATGTACGAGATAACCTCACAATGGATGGAGATATTCACCCAAACTCTGGCCCTTCCACCCTAGATGGGGCATCCTCATATGCAACTAACCCAGTTAAGTCACTATCTAATAACAAGTCCCCCAACTAAATATTTGTAGCATAAATAACAAAGTACATAATTTACATGCCCTCATATAAGTCCATTCCCCTGATATTCTATGACTAACTGAAACCTGGCTAAAACCACCAACCTCAGATAATGAAATTTTAACACCTGGGCATAATATACTTAGACCTGACCACTCTACTAGGAAAGGGGGGGTAGCTGTACTCTTAAAATCTACTCTAAAAGTTACCTCATACCCCATTCAACCACCCAGGTCAATAAAGCAGAAATAATTGCTACCAAGGTCCAAATTAACAATAACAAATGCATAAATATAGTCTGCATGTACATTCCCTCAGGGAATAATACCAATACCCTAGAATACATCCTCCACTGGTTAGCTAATAACTATCCACAAGAAACCATTGTACTCGGAGATCTTAACATTGACTGGAAGAACTTGTTCCTCTCATTCTCCTACCACCCATGCAAACCTGTATGGATTCACACAGGTCATATCCACCCCTACCAGGTTAGGTAAACTTAACCAAAAAGATATTATACTGGACTGGATACTAATGAATAGCCACCCCTAAATGTATACATCGGGGGCCATCTCTGATGACCTCAGCGATCACTTTCTCACCTTTATCTGCAAGCACAAATCTTATAACTCCCATCAGCCCATGTATAGAACAATAAGAAATAGTAAAAGCTTCAATCCTAGTAAGTTTCAGGACGAACTTAAGACATGCAACTGGTCTGCCCTAAAACACTTGCCCCTAGATGAAGCTGTCACCTACTTTAACAATAAATTTCTTACTATCCTCAATTCTCATGCTCCTGCTCACTCCACTAGGGTAAAAACAAATACTACGCCGTGGCTCTCTAAAGAAACCAAATCAAAAATCATAGTCAGAAACAAGGCATGGGCAACATGGCATGCTACAAAAGCCCCTCTAGATGAAATCAAATTTCGACATCTAAGAAATTAGACAAAACGATCCATTCTATTAGATAAAAAAAAAAACTACTTCCATCTCCAACAAGGAAACCAATATAACCCTCAAAACTTTGGGGCAGGGATAAATAAATTACTGCACCCAGGTCAAACCACCACTCCACCTCCCTCAACCTGTACTGATAAACTACTAGTGGATGTTGCTAACACCTTTAATAGTTTCTTTACTGAAACTATCCAAGCCCTTGGTAGCCAATTACCCCTTAACTCCTCTAACCCACTGGATAACAATCCCAGCACCCAGCCCTCCTTTAGCTTCCAACCAGTCTCTACATCTTTCATTCGATCATTACTCATAAAATTAAAACCTAATACCCTAGCTGCTGACCTTCTCCCCGCTAAATATTTGCAAAAAGCTGCAGATACCATAGTGTACCCCATTTCCATTCTAATTAACCAGTCCATATCAGAAGCTTCAGTCCCCTCTATCTGGAAAATATCTAATTTCATACCCCTCCATAAAGGTGCTAACATTACTGAATTATCTAATTATAAACCCATAGCCATCTTGTCACCTCTGGCAAAAATGATGGAAAAATGCATCCATAAACAACTTTTGTACTTTCTAACCCAAAACAACCTGCTGGCTAACTCTCAGCATCACTTCAGGCCACATCATAGTACTACCACAGCCCTCCTCACCTTCACCAATGCAATAAACTATAAAAGGAACAACAAGTTATCCTCAGCCCTTTTTTTGGACCTGTCCAAGGCTTTTGATATAGTTAACCACTATCTACTCATTAACACCCTGGCAACAATGTCAATAGGCAATCACTCTTTCCAATGGTTTGAATCCTTTCTGCAGAATAGCTGTCTTATGGCAGAACAAATTATCAAACCTCCTATCCAACACCCTAGGTGTCCCCCAGAGGTTGATTTTTGGGACCACTTCTGTTTTACATTTTTATTAATGACCTCAACACTGTCATCCCTAAAGCTAACTGCATTCAATATGCAGACAACTCAACGTTGATCTGCACTGGCATCTCACAAACAGAGCTGCTAACAATTATTCACAGTACTTTTAAACTATTTGAGAATTGGCTTGCTGCTCGCTGTCTGATTCTAAATCCTAACAAAACAAGCTCTTACTTTTCTCCCCCACCCAAATGTCCCCGGCACTATCTCTCTCCATTAAGTCTAATAATGGTACCATAATCTCCCCAGTTGCCCACAAAACTCCTAGGAGTTATTGTAGATAACAATCTTAAGTTTGATGTGCATGTTAACAGAACTATCAAAACCATTAATATAAAACTGGGCTCACTATATAGGATAAAGCCATTTCTAACCCCACCTGCTAGGACTGCCATTGCCCACTCCCATCTACTCTCTACCCTCTTCTATGCTTCCCCATTACTTGCCAACCTAAATAAAACTGAGCCTAAACTCTCAAGCTGCTACAATAACATAGCTAGATTTGACACTGGTCTGCCCTATAGAATGCATCATTGTATAAACCTACATAATCTCAGATGGCTAGAGCTACCCAGGCAGATTCAGCTTAATGAACTTATTGTGGCTTACAAAGCACTGAACCAACCAGAAAATATACCTGCACTAAAAAACATCATCTATCTACACTCCAACCCCAGATCACTCTGCTTATCTAATAGACTGATAGTGTAAACCATCAAATCCAACAACTCAGCTGGAGACTCCTTGTTCACCAACTCTGCTGTCAAAACTTGGAACTCACTTCCTGCTAACCTTACCATAGATACCACCCTATATCAATTCAAAAAAGCTCTCAAGGAGTATTTCAGGTCTCAGTGGATATGTCCCTGCTCCAAGCCTGACTAAATTATTATTCATACTAGTGTACTAATACTATGTTTGTAAATGGAACTCAACTGTGTTTTTATTTGTTAAGCCAGATTAGAAGTTTGTGAGACTGTATAAATTTACCTGAGTCTGTAAAGTGTGTATTAATTGTACTATGTTATTATGACTCTTGTTTTATCTGTACATTGTGATGATTGCATATGTAGCCACCTTTGGAGCTTTTCTCCCCGGGACTGTTGAAAATGGACAACACACTGAGCTACTGGGGCACTGCTGTCTGCTAATTGACTGATTTGTGCCTAAAACTCACTTGGTTACAAAGTCTGACCTTGTAATATAATACACATTTGCACATTATATATTTGCAGTCTCCACCTATTACAGTCTCATACTTGCTTGCATCAGCATACCTACATTCAGGACTACATATAGCTGAAATGCAATTACTATTCAAGGATCTAGTGCAAAAGTATAAAACAAATAAAATATGTTGTTTGTTTACAGCTCTCCACATCTACAGTTTGGCATAGCAGGTGGTTATCAGACAAACCTCACTCAATTTATGCTCTCATAGCCATATTTGCTGTATAGTTGTACTGCATATCCTAGTTGATGATGATGAAATGAATTTTATTTTTACAGTAGCTTAATACAGTGCATTTTTTATTATTATTAATTCCTACACAGTATTACTACAGTACTGGCTTTCTTTCATCAATAGTAGCTTGTTTGCTGCCTTCATCTATATTACACAGTATCTGGCATTAGTCACTTATATCAACATTGGTCTAACAACACATTTATTCAGTACACTCAGAACACACTATACCTAATGACAGTAAACAATTACACTTTCTTATTTATTGTACTATATATTACAAGTTAGATTGCTAAGCAGAACCACATCATTATGCATACCTGTCTATCAGATATTCATACTACAATTTGATAAATCGCCAGTTAATATACTTACAGACATCTGGGGCATTCTGTGCTTGAGCATCTTGGATCCATAGACCTGCTCACCAGTCCGGGGGATGCCAATGGCATTGGTGAGCTCACATGCCATATGGTCCCAGGCTTCAGACCTGTATTCTGAGCCCTGGTACTGGCCCTGCAACAGTTTGCCATCATGGTTCTTAACAAGGAGCCCAGCCATAAACCTGGACTCCAACATGCCCCAGCACTCTAGTTCCTGCACAGATTAAATTCTAACAGGTTCTGCCTGTATTCCTAACTGTCCAGTTTAAATAAAGCAATTATCCGGGAGTGCTTAAAGTGGAAAATGCTTGGCAGTGCTTGGTGGTGTGCAAATCCACTTAGCTGAGCTGGGGGCTGCTTAGAAGGGGACTGCTTAACAATGCTCAAACCGGCTAAGCAGAGCTAAGTATTGCTAAGTATTGTTCAGACAGGTGCTGTTTACGCATTGCTTACTTGGCTTAGCAGTGCTTAGCAAAAGTGAGCTAAGGACAAACACAATTTTTCATTTAAAAAAATAAACATTAGATATTAATTACTCATTACTGATACATTATTATTATTAAGTGTATGTATTTTACTTTACATGACCTTTCCCTATGTGCTTTCATTACATTACCGTGGGGTGTGATTGTATTGTATCAGACACTTGTGTTTAAATGGTGGTTTTTGCCTCATATCTCCACTGACACTGGGATTCTGGACCAGCTAAACTACCCTGGTTAACAAATATCAATAACTACATGAATAAATAAACTGAATGGTCTGTTTGGGTATTCGAACTGTGCACCTACTGCACATGAAGCCATGACTCTAACCACCATTAATTAAAACTTAAACATTACTCTTCATTATAAATAAGTGTCTGAGGACACTTTCTTTATTTGTTTCAGTGGATACTGCAACACACACCCTACATGCACACTATTACACTGTTCCCTAATAAGTGTCTGAGGACACTTTCTTTATTGTTTTAGTGCTGTATGGCACTTTGAGAATGCTGTAACACACACCCTAGCACTCATTCAGTATCAGTGTACAAGGCTCAGCCTCTATTCATGACATTTGTTATTAAATCCAGGGGTATGCATGTGAGAGAGTGAGATGGTGACAGACGGATATGTATATTCATTTTGATGATGGAATGGGGCAACAATTCATTTTTTTTTTTTAAAAGTGTTTTTGAGCATGCCAGTGGGACTGTTAGTATTTCTAGTGACTCCAAGCCACACCTACCTGTGTACAGTCCTGATTTTTGTATGTTACAGACCATACCTCTCAACTGTCCAGAGTTTTGCAGAATGTCAAATAATGACATACATTTTTTCTGACTTCAAATCCTTCAGAAAAATAATTTATGAGAGCAGTATTTAAAATATGCCCCTATTTGTGGCCTTTGTCCTTCCATTTTGGCAGGCTTTGTCCAGATTTCTTGCACTAAGAGTTTGAGAGGTATCTGACAGACATTGATATCTGTCCCTGTTTATGCAGTACTGCACTTCATTCAAAATGTCCACAGTATTCCCCAGCTGTCTGCTGTGCTTAATATGTGGCTGAGGTTCATAATGTTACACCACACATTCAGCATAAATATGTACATTATTATTTCTAGTCAGTGATATACCACTGCCAAACTTACTGTTAAACGAGTAGTCCAATGTGAATGTTACCAAACCAGCCAAAGCCACTATATCCTTGCATAAATACAGCCACATCCACACCACATATATATATTATATTAATCCTGAGAAGTAGTGTGTAGGTTAGAGACTTACCTGCAAATGCAGCAGTTGACAGAACTGTAGTTCAGAACTGACTTTGTGTTATGCAAGAAGTACACAGTCAATACATGGATAGGTACAGGTGTGTGTTACTGGCATCAACAATTATTATTGTCTCTTATCCAAAGCCAGGGTGTACTGGGCATGCCTGTGTCTGCCTACAGGGACATCAGCAGGGGGTTCTTCCTCTGAGTCTTCCTGTGAGTGTGGCTGTGGTGACCTAGGCACTGGTGGGGGACTGTGTATCCCTTCCTTTTGCTGATCCTGCTGCAGCTGTTTCCACAGGATTATGTTGTGTAGCATGGCACATACTGTGAATATCTTTGCATATGTGCCTGGAGTGTACTACAGGGCTCCACCAGATGTATTGAGGCACCAGAACCATGACTTCAAAAGCCCAAACACATGCTAGTTTGTGCGTGTGCCTCATTATGGTGTTCTTTTGTGGGTGTGTGTGCATTTCTGATGGGTGTCATCATCCACAGTACAGTGCACAGCCAGCATCCCCTAGTATATGGCCATGTGGGATGTCCCGCTAGCAAACATCTGGTACAACTGTGATGCATGCCAGCTATGGGAGTCGTGATAACTGCCAGGGCTGTCAGCACACACATTCATGATAATGCCCTAGGTATTGTACACAACCTGGCAGTTGATGGAGTGGTACCCCTTGAAGTTGACGTAAATTCTACCCTCCTCACCTGGTGATGACTTGATGTATACATGAGTGCAATCTATGGCACCCAGTACCTCAGGATAGTGTGCTACATGGTGGAAGTGGTGCATATTGCTGGCCCTTGCCTCAGGGGTGAAGGGAAAGGATATTTAATCATTAGCATGTGGTAGCATGTCATCCATTAACTGGACTACCCTGGATGCTGATGCCTGTGAGACCCCCATCATGTCCCCAGTTGGTCTTTGGAAGGTACCTGTTTCCACTGGGATGGGTTCCCCTCTATTGGCTCTGGGTCTGAGTTGAGGGTGGCATAGCTCAGTGAATTCTTATAGTATGTTCCTGTCCACCCTGCAGCACTCTACAATCTCCAGCTCATGTAGCCCCTGGAAGGTTACCCTGGGCCTGAACACTCTTCTCATTCTCTGTCTAGGCCTATCATCATCATCAGCAGCAGCACTGACTTCAGCATCTAGCATATACAGATGTAGCAGACCTGTAGCAGTCCCTAGCATTCTTTCAGTTAAAATTCCCAAGTTTGTACTCCAATGGTGCAGAGTATGGGGGAAGAATCAGATTGCAGGGTGTATGCATACTTTATAGTGCTCTGCTGTAGGTGCTGACTCTGTGATTGGCTACCCTTGATGCATTCCACCTGCCTAGTACATCATTAATCACTATGAACCTACTAATCTATGAACCTATGAACCTATTAACATAATTTAATTGTCCTAGTTTAAGTTAAACAGGAGTAAAAACTAAATATGTCTTTTGCTTTTAGATACTCTCAGCACTGCAGTATACTGTGCAAACATGCTCCCCATAGGTAAACAAAGCTGAGCACTTAGTACTCATCCCCCCAGATTTCCACGCTCAGCATCCCGTAAGATAAACAAATCCCCCTTGAAGAGCATGCTCAGCACTCAGTGGGCCATGTAAACAGGCACAGCTAAGTTGAAATAAGCTTAGAAGTTATTGGACACACCCTCACCTGATGTCAGCTACCTTCTCTGCAAACACCAACATAGTTCTCTGTCTACATGGAGAGGCTATGCGGACATGATTATGCCTATATGCTATTCAGTAACTTCACCTCAATTGCATAGGGATCCATGCTCACAGCCTGCTTCAAACCCTATCACGTTAGCAACACCACCGATGAACCATTCCAAATACTACACATAGGGTCCTGTAATACCTTTCTGTCACATATTAATTTATTTTCCAAATTTTTAAAAATGTTTTAAAAAGCAAGTTTGCGCACTGCAGTATGCCTTGCAAACATGCCCAGATTATTTAAAAAAAATTTAATTTAATTTATTCCCTTTACTTTTTCAGACACATGAAGGACAGTTTCACTCATATCTGTACGTGGTATGCCATTTCTGTCCATCTATCTAGATTTTTATAGCCCCTTTTGTCTGTCTACATTCCTGTATAAGGAATTTTTCTGTGTACACTATGGACACTGACACGGGGTCTGCAGAGCTCTCTGTTTGCTGGATCACTCCACCTGCCTCATTTGCATGAGATTCACCTGCTTATGAGGTGATTTGGATGTCATGGAAGTTTCTGTGTTGGAGCACTCATGTGCGCTGCTCAGCAGTACTTTCTGAATCTAAAAATGTTTGTGGCTGTGTTAGCAGTGTTGCACGATGCCTACATGGCAAAAAAAAAGCATGAAGGGTTTATTAAATTCCCCCCTAGTTTTTGAACCATGTAAGAATTGTACTATAAATATAAGCTTTTAATGTATCCCAAATCATAACTATCTTAATATCTGGTGTATAGTTTGTTTCCAGAAAGAATTTTAATAAAGAAACAAGCCACGGTTTGAAATCTTTAATTTTTGCAATATAAGCTGGAATCCTAGTTGTAAATGTTAACCTTTTATAGTCAGTTTGAACCTTAAGGATGAGTAAATCATGATCAGATATAGGGCAATGGTATGTGGTAAAATATGAATTTTTTAAAAATAAATCTTGAAAAATAATTATCTATTCTTGTTTGAACACCACATTTATGATCTTGGTGTGAAAACTTCATTGAATTGGTTTATTTTATGTTAAATGTATCAAGTAAGTGAAGTGACAATCCATTTTTTAAGAAATTTTGCAGTGGAGGTGAGTCTTAAATTTCTCTTAGTAGTAGTAACAGAATTATCTAGAATACAATTAAAGTCTCCACCTATTATTAAATTCACCTTATAAATATTTGTAATAAGATCTAAGTGTTTTTAGCAATCTTTACCCCCATGCCAGGGAAACCAATAGAGATTGGCCGATGTCCAGATTCTATTATTGAATTTTAAAACAACAAGAGATAGAATCCCCTCTTGATCTTCGTATTTGTGGATAATTTGAGGATTAATGATATTTTTCCTCCAAAGAATCATTACTCACTAGTCTTGGTTTTATAAGAGGAATGAGCAAGTGTTAAATAATTGCTAAGATTTTCACTAGTCTTATATGCAAAGCTATGGAAATAATTATCATGGAGATGAGAAACAGAGATATAGTAAACATCCAGACACTGGACCCAATCCAGTTTGGTTTTGTCAAGGGCAGATCATGCCTACTCTACCTGGTGGACTTCTTTGAGAAGGTAACCAAAGCAATGAATGAGGGAAAAATTGTTCACAGTGCCTACCTTGACCTCACCAAGGCATTTGCCATAATACCCCACTTTGGCATTGTTGACAAATTCAAGAGGTTGGATACAAACTCATATGTCACCCAGTGAATAGCCAACTGGCTTGCAGACAAGACCCAGGAAGTTAGAAATGGGGAGTCTCTACCTCAACAAAGAGGCCAGTCACAAGTGGAGGCCCTCAGGGATCAGTCTTTGGCTGATCCTTTTTGGCATTTACTGACTAAATTT
Organism: Protopterus annectens; assembly: GCF_019279795.1. Taxonomy (NCBI): domain Eukaryota; kingdom Metazoa; phylum Chordata; order Ceratodontiformes; family Protopteridae; genus Protopterus; species Protopterus annectens. The sequence continues at coordinate 972,364,143 of NC_056746.1, forward strand.
GCAGATGATTGCAAATTAGAAGCTGTCATTGAATTCCACACTAACACAAATGTTCTTCAGCAGGAGCTGACACAGACAAACAACTGGTGTCAGAGCCATGGACAAAAAAATAAATGCCAAGAAATGCATAATAGTATCCTTTGGGAAATTGTCCATCCCTGGTAACTATCATATTGACAACATACCCTTTAGAGTTGACCCAGTAGTTATGGACTTAAGGACACACACAGATAGTAATCTAGTGATTAACCATCATGTGTCTACAGTAGTGAGGAAATCATTCTATGTTGCACAACTTATAAACAAAGTTATGGCATCTAATTCCAAGGAAGTCATTGTTCCACTGTATTCAGCATTCATTAGCCTATCATTGAGTACAATGCCCCCTTTGGTATGTACCTAACCAGCCATATTCAACAATTGTAACATCCACAGAGGTACCTCACTAAAAGAATACAGGACATAAGTAAAATGTCCTATGTAGACAGCAAGGCCCAATCCCTGTATTCTATCTCCTATACACTTTTGAGGGGAGATCTATGCCTGGCATACAGGGCATTGTTTGACCCCACTCTGATGGACCCCCTGCATATCCACAAAACAAACAGCACCAGAATTTCCCATTCTAAAGACTTAAACCTTACCTGTGATATACATAGGACTTGCTGGAGAGACAGATATGTATCCCAGAGACTACCCATCTATGGAACAGACTCCTCATCCATGTGAAGCAGAGTTACTCCCTAACTCAATTTAAGTACAACTTGGACAATTACATGGAGAACCAGAAATTCATCCCTGGTTTGGCACCTATGTCTCTAATGGACACAGGCAACCTGGAAAATGGATAATCTCCCAGGCCCCTGCTTACACTTATCAAGGGTATCCAAACTTGTCAGAGATTTGGGATGCATGGCTAGACTTAAAAATGCAATTGTGGTTGTTAGCCTATGAACCTATAAGATGTTACCTTCGGATGTTTTGAAATGAGTTTCTTGAAGAAAAACTACTTCTGCTTTGTTTATATTTTGATATCTTATTAAATTTTTTTTTTTCCTTGGATTATTTAGACCATTAGTGTTTAGAGATATTAAGGTTAGTTCCATAATTATATATAGAGGGATGTACAAGATTATTATTATTATTTGTTACTAAACCCAAAACATTCTCTCCAACGTGAAGTAATATATAGATGGTAACAAAGTTAAATGATATAGACAGATTAGAATTAACTATACTTTGGAATTTAATGAATACTGATTCAGGTCTGGGAAAAAAAGGAAGAGTAAAAGAATATTATATAAAAAAATAACATTATAAGTGAAATGTTTCAACGTCAAACATGGAATTAACAAAATTCCTAGTCTAGTAAATAAACATTGATCTGGCTACCCTTCATAACCAACCAAACTACTTAAGTTGAGCTCTGCAGATAGATATGTATAAAGGAGACTATCTTAATTAAATAATGTAAGTTTAAAAAGAACTGCTCAAACAAGAAGATAGTTTAAGCTAAACATGTGTCCAAAAGGTGACGGACTTGTTCCACATATCAGATTAGCAAATTTGTAATATACACTTGCTAATAATATATACTACTATACCGAGGGTCATATATTAATTATATTTTATATATATTATTAACACTACAATTTTTTTAATTTTCTCCATCACTCACCATGTCTCCCAATTTACAATACTTATTAATGAAAAAAACATTTACATATACAATACGTTTTATCTCTGATTCATAAAGTTGTTTGGGAAAGTAACATGATTCTTACATTATGCTACTTCTCTCCTTTGGATGAATGTGAACCAGGTGTTCCTCTCCATTTGTTAACAGGTTTCACTGGCAGACTAGAAGAATCCGTATGACAACTATCTGAGATGTAAATCCCAGTTCCCAGTTACAATAAAGGATCTTTTTATCTCATAGTCATGAACTTCACATATCTTATTCTCCACTAGAATAAGTGTTACATGCAATCATCAAGCTAGTATGTGTAAAATTGCAGATTTGTCTGTTATGTAATAATACTAATCAGTTAATAATGACAAATCTTTTCTCTGAAATATTAGTATGATATAATGGCAAATCTTTTCTCTTAAATATTATTATGATATATAAAGATAGAAATTAATTCAAACAGTCCAACAGACAGTAAGTTTTATAATGAGCAAGAGCAAAAATATTCTTCAGATGTAATATTATAATTTGAGAATAAGTTTCTGCATGCCATATAATTCTGAAATGTTATTCACAGAGAATTTTATATATATATACATATATATATATATATATATATATATATATATATATATATATATATATATATATATATGGGTCTACTTCATTTGATTGAAAGACCATTTGACTGAAACCCATTTGATCGAAATTTCATTTGATCGAAAACCAGCATTTAAGGCATAAATCTGGGATTTGTCCCCCTCCCCAATGTCATGAGACCCTGGAGTTGGTATATATATAGTTAGGAGGTGTGCAGCCCCCCACCTAGTTTCCTTTAAAAGACAAAAATAACACAAAAAGTACAGATTTTAAATGAAAATAGGTAGGGGAGCTTTGCCCCCACACCCCTTATCTATATATACCAACTCAAGGGGCGCACGACATTGGGGAGGGGGGACAAATCCCTATTATTTCCCTTGAATACTGTTTTTCAATCAAATGAAATTTCGATCAAATGGGTTTCAGTCAAATGGTCTTTCTATCAAATGAAGTAGACCCATATATATATATATATATATATATATATATATATATATATATATATATATATATATATATATATATATATATATATATATATATATATATGGATCTAAGACTATTGAACGAAAGTTCAATAGTCCGAATCCACAATCACTGAACACACTTTAACGAAAGCGCTTTCACCGAAAAAGCACTTTCGCTAAAGTGTGTTTTAAAAAAACAAAACAAAACATTACATTTACGTTTTTGCAGGGGGGCAAGCCCCTCTGCACCCCCCCCACTTAAATATTCTCACTCCGAGGTCACACTACAGTGGGGAAAAGGGAATTATCCTTTATCCCCACTGTAGTCCGATCTCCGCAACAGGCATACTTACGCGAAAGTGCCTTTCGGTGAAAGGCACTTTCGCGCAAGTATGCCCGGTCGAATCTGTTTCATTTATGTTGCCATTCGGTGATCCATTGGATCCCATATATGGATATATATATATATATATATATATATATATATATATATATATATATATATATATATATATATATATATCACTAATATTTCCATAACACTGTGTTCTCATTTGTATTTTCCTTACTATGCATAATACAGGTACTCACTAATATTATTACCTCATTACAGACCAGATAATTATTCTTAGATTACATCACATATCCAGATCTGTCGAGAACTTTGAGACAGAATCAATGCTAACATTGTGCATAGAAAAAAAAAACTTATATTTTAAACTAATTGCATCCAGATTAAATTTATTACACACAGTTAAAATGGTAGCTGCCAGTTCAAAATTAGGTAAATATTCTGAAATGCATACCTGGTAGTTGTCGCTGCCCATTTTGCTGTTAACATTAGTATTAATAAATGAGAAGAAAACCCTTAAAATGAACATTATATTGTGAGAGGTCACAAACTAAATGTGAAACAACACATTATTATTTTAAGAAATATGCCTCAAATAGTAACCTAAAGAGAAATTGTACCATAAAAGCTGGATTTGTAAAATAAGGAAATAAATTACCTGCAGTGAAGATATGTAATCATTGCTAGAAGTGAATGAAAAAAAATTAAATAAGGACATATATATATATAGGTATCAGACTTCACATTCTTCACAAGATGTATGTGAACACAAGTCCTGTCATTCCAACACCCTCCAATTCTACAAGAACAGCACTCAAAATGTGTCCCCATTTTTGGTCCCTTGTCCCCCATCACATCAGCCTTTATCCAGATTTCCTATACTAAGAGGCAGAGAGGGCATGGGAGTAATTATACGTTGTTACTATACAAATGATATGTTAATTATGTGTTCAGATTTATCGGTTGGATATACCTATTTTAAACAGCCTCTGCACTTATTACAATGTCTATTCTCCTTAAAATGCATGCAATACTTTCAAGTTATTTATTTTTTTTTTTAAAAAATGCCCTTCTCCTATGTAATAAATCATTTTATTCTGATGCCCCTGGTACAGCAGCAGATACAACTAATCACTGTAAAAAGGATACATTACCACATTAACTGGCTTGGCAATATAAAAAAGTTCCATTCCTGCTTTTATAAACTAGCTATATATGTTTAAAGCCTAACTTTTGAAATGTTTCCCTTTTTAAAGAATAAGCTTCAAAGACTTCATTAAACTCTGAGCTTTGGCCAGCTAAGACCTACATGCAATCAACTGGACGTATAAGTGAATTTAAGTAAATCTTTATCTGCACTTTTTTCAAATAATACTGCATTTAAATTGATTTATTTGTGTTGCATTGAATACTATCCAGCTGGAAGTTGTGGCTCTGTTTTTTCAGTTAGTTCCCCACTCACCCTCCCTTCTTTTGTTTTGGTGTTAATCTTGGTGGCTTTGAAACTGCCCGCCCCTCTTGTAAATTTGCATTTGGATACTCCTCCTGGGCCCATCTCATTTGCTCACTAAAAAAAAAAAAAAAACAAAATGTGCACTTTTTTCATCTGGTTTTACTGTATTTGTGTTTCTTCCTACTTTAGTACTTTATTTTGCTTTTGCATCATCTTAAAAGTACTCAATTGTATTTATTACTGCTTGGTGTAACTATCATTCTAAGCCTTTTGGTTTAAGCACTTGGGCTTCAGACCAGTTGTTTTACATTAAGAAGGTTTGTAGTCTGGACTGTTGTGGCAGGACAGCTAGCTTACATCCTTCCAAGTTGGGAACTGCTGAATGAAAGTTCAGTGTCTGTTATTCTAAAAGTGTATTAGTTCTGGTCTAAAGCTTTTTAAGTGTATTTTTTTACTGCTTGTATTCATTTAAAGCTGTTTTACGTGTATTTTTTACTGTTTTTACCTTCTAAAAAAAATTCCTTGTATCTCATCTTTTTAAGCTAGCACAGTCCAGTTTTCAGGCTAGTGCTGAATTCAGGGCTGTGTTACAATTTTCTAAGTTGCCCATACCTTACTTGGATAGAAGGAGGTTTCTCTGTTCACCTATGAGAGAGGGAGCTTTGAACAGCCATCTGTCCCTGGAGGAGTGGTTCCAGCCCAGAAGTTAGTAGTTTATAGGACATTTTGGGCTGATTTCTCTTTTATTTCCCTGCTGTAAAACCATGTTTGCATGTTTTTCCCCATCCGGGCAGCGCCGGTTAGCTAGGGCTAAACTTATCCGGGCTCCACCAAGTCTCCTCTTCAGTTTTTCCCTTGAAAGTAGTCTAACTCTCAACCTAAGCACTTAAAAAGCATCCTACAGTCCAGCACTTGCTCAGACCTAATAGCAAGCACTAATATACCCTGACACTTGATTGCCCAGCAGGGCAAGGCTCATTATTCACCTCTCACTAACCAAGTGACTAAGCAGCTCACCCTATTATTCAGGCATGACCAAAGGGCAATTTCAGGTATACTCTCCAGTCCAGCTGGTGAACCTGGGCATCCTGAAGCAATGTTACAACTGCCACATGTACACAGACAACCCTCTCCTCCTACCACAAAACATTAACATATGCGAGAGATGCAATTATATAGCTAAATTGGAGGCTAAGCTCTCTTCACCCAAGACTGGAACAGGCAGTCATGAGGAGAAGGTTAACACTTGCACCACACCTCCAGCCTCACATAGACATATTAAACCAGCACTGGCAAAAAATACACATAAATACACAAAATCATACTCAGAGGCTCTAAATAAAAACCTGCAAAAGAATCACAGACCTCCAAAGCAGACACCCAAAAAACCTGCACCTCCCATCTCAAACCAGACAACACATAAAAAACAAAATCAGTGTGCCACACAATCACAGCCCTTAACTCATTACAGCTGAGTGACATCTCCAGGTGTTTCTGCAGTTGCCTCCTACTGCGCCTCTAGGGGTCATATATTGCCTCTTCATATTTGCATTAATAATTTCAAAACCATGTTACATACAAGGTATCAGAAAATTTTATCTTGAAGCATACATGATGGCAAACACAACTGTATTGCTATATCACATCTGTCAATGGGTATTTGTTAAAAATATAAGGTGATAACTTCATTTTTTAAATGCTGAAGCCACGCCCACTAGGAGTTAAAGGTACACACTCAAAAGAGCTCTACTGGAGGGAATGAGTTAAGGCGAAACAACATACCTAACACACTAGTAATAGGCGACTCTATAGTCAGGCACACTGACGTCCCACTCACTAGGCTGGACAAGGAGAAGGTTACTGTTAGCTGCCTGTCGGGAGCCAGAATCCACAACATAACACAAGCACTCAAGTCACTCCAGAACAAGTACAAATATGACTCTGTCATTGTTCATGTTGGTGTGAATGACCTGAGACGTACCTCCCTGGACTACATGAAAAGAGACATGGAAGAGCTCTCTGATCATGTAGCACAGGTGGGTATGACCCTGACCCTGAGTAGCATCCTGCCCTCACCAAGAATGATACCACAGTATAAAGAAAAAATGATAAATTTCAACAATTGGCTAAGCTTCTGGTGTCATTCAAAGGGGATCCAGTGTCTGTCAGCCTAGGACGACATGCTCGACAAGCCTCATTGCTTCACAAGAAACAGCTTACACCTGTCAACCCTAGGCTTTCGAATACTGGCCAAGGCTCTTGCTGCCCCCATAGTGCCTTTTTTAGGCATGGCTCAAAAGTCAAACCCATCTTCGTAAAAAGCACAAATAAAAAATAATACTCAACACCAGGAGTTTAAATCTCAAAATGCTTGCGCTCGAAGCACTCCTCAGTATGGAGAATGTCGACATCTGTGCAGTAACTGAAACCTGGTTCAAGGCTCCACAGAGCACCCCAGCACTACTGGGCTACAATTAATACCACACATTTTGGCCACAGAACATGGACCGAAACACAAAAGGAGGGGGGTGTATCCATATTCATCAAGGATACCTACAGCTCCAGGTTAGTGGCGCAGCATGATACCTCTGAAATCATCCATGTGCAACTAACATCAGGCAAATCTGCAATGCAAATTGTGGCCTGCTACAGATCACCCTCCATGACCCAGGACCACCATTCTGCCTTTCTGGAGACACTGGAAAACATGAAGATCCTACCAAACACCCTGATATTGGGCGATTTCAATTACCCTACCATTAACTGGGAAAACTACTCAAGGACAAACTCCCAGGTCCAGCACTTCCTGGAATTTATCAACTCAAATGCCCTGGATCAGCTGGTAAACTCCCCTACCAGAGGTGAAAACATATTGGACCTGGTCATCACCAACATGGGCGACAGGTGTTCCACACTGGAAGTCAACCTGTCACTGGTTAGATCAGACCATAAACTAATCACTCTGGATGTCCACACCACACCACCACCTCCAACCAAGGAAACCACAGTGAAAAACTTTTCTATAACAAACTTTACCTTACTTAAGACAGAGGTGGTAAGTTTCACAGCCCCCACACTAAAGGATAATAGTGTCCAAGATGCAGGAACTTTTACAAATGCACTCTATGAGCACCTACAAGGATGCATGGATCGTGCCATCCCTAGCAAAACCAAGACTCACTCCCCGAAGAGAAGAATACCAGTCTGGTGGACTCCTGCCATAAGCAGGCTGCACAATAGAAGGAGGAAACTAGTTCAGGAAAAAAACAAATCACAAGAAGGAAAGACATCCCTGATCAGTATCAGTACGAAACTAAAGTCCCTCATAAAATCCTCCAAGGCTAACTTCGAAAGAAAAATAGCCAAGGATTCGAAAGATAACCACAAAGCCTTCTTTAGTTATGTCAAGAATCTAAGTGGCAACTCACAGATATGCTCTGAGCTAGTACAAAATAGCACAAAATGTACTGAACCCACTGATATTGCCAACATCCTAGCAGATAGATTCCGTGCAAACTTCACCCCCTCTCACCCCCAAAAGGGCCCACAGCAATACCAGAAAAGTGCAGTGTCCCGGAAATCACAGATGCACAGGTAAAAACAGCCCTTTCAAAAGCCAAAAGCACAGCATCAATGGGGCCAGATGGTCTCCCAGGCTGGGTTTTGCACAAACTGCAAAACAAACTAACCCCCCACCTAAATACACTGTTCAACCTCAGCCTCTCCAGAGGCTACATGCCCATAGAATGGTGCACAGCAATGGTTATTCCGCTCCACAAAGGAGGGGCCACAACTGACCCTGGTAACTATCGCCCCATATGCCTGACTAGCATGGCCTGCAAGGCTATGGAGCACATCATCATGGAACTCATTAACAAAGACATTGGGAACATCCAAACACTTGACCCAACCCAGTTCAGCTTTGTTAAGGGCAGATCATGCCTACTAAACCTGGTTGATTTCTTCGAGACAGGCAGCAAGGCTATAGATGAGGGGAAGGTAGTTCACACAGCCTACCTTGACCTCACCAAGGCTTTTGACACCATTCCCCACTTGGGAATTATAGAAAAACTCACCAGCCTGAACATAAACCCCTACATCACAAGATGGGTCGCCAACTGGCTTACAGACAGAACTCACACAGTAAAAATAGCGGGCTCCAGGTCAGACTCTAAACCAGTTACAAGTGGTGTCCCACAAGGCTCGGTCCTGGGACCCCTACTGTTCGGCATATACTTCTCAGAAGTACAGGCAAACACAGGAGGACTATGGCTAACCAAGTTTGCCGATGACTGCAAACTGGGAGCCGTAGTTGACTCTCCGGCTGACACAGATATTCTCCAAAAGGAACTTACTGAGATGGACACCTGGTGTCAAAGTCATGGTCTCAAGCTAAATGTCAAAAAATGCATAGTCATCCTGTTTGGTAAAAACAAAACACTCATGAATTACCACATAGGTAGCAGCCCCCTTAATACAGAGGTAATAAGAGATCTGGGGACCTAGGTAGATAGTAATCTATCCTTTGACAATCATATAGCCAAAGTAGTTAGGAAATCCTTCTATGTAGCCCATCTAATTACTAAAGGGTTCACATCTAGAAATAAAGAGGTTATAGTGCCCCTCTACTCGTCACTCATCAGACCCATCATAGAGTACAATGCCCCATTTGGGGTGTACCTCACAAGACACTTCCAACAGCTGGAAAGACCACAAAAGTACCTCACCAAGAAGATAACTGGCCTCAAACATATGTCCTATGCAGCCGGACTGGAAAAACTCCAGCTGTACTCAGTCGCATATCGCTTACTCAGAGGTGATCTCTGCCTGACTTACAAAGCCATGTCCAACTCAGAACTGATGGACATGCTCCACCTAAAGAAATCCAAGTCACTGCAAGCCACTCCCTCTAGTGAGCTAAACCTTGCCACGACAATAAATAGAACATGCTGGAGGGATAGATTTCTGTCACAGAGACTCCCCATGCTTTGGAACAAAATTCCTAACTACATTAGGTAGAGCCCCTCACTAACACTCTTCAAGACAAACCTTGACGAGTGGATGGGTAAAAGAAAATACTTAATCAATGGGGCGGCAAAAGCTGACACACTCTGGATAGGCTTATAAATGCCCTCGGGCAGATAGCCTAGTACCTACCTATGACTTAAATACATTTTCATTACCATTCACTTGCAATTCTTCTTTCCCATTATTTATGATGCTACAGAGGAAGGGGAAACAATTACAGTCTAGAGGGCATAGGAAGTATATCCAGTTGATAGTTCCCTCAGTTCCTGTTTTGCGCAGTGAACAGAAGAGTAAAAAAAAAAATGGGTAATAAGCTCCACAACAGGGAACAGGTGGCTAAACACTGCTGTAGACAGTGGAGCATCTGGAGGTGAGCAAAGCTTCACTTCAAATCTCTAAAAGAGGTTTTCTTCTTCTTAAAAATTTCACTTCAAATCTCTAAAAGAGGTTTCCTTCTTCCTCTTAAAAAAAGTCTATCAACTAAATCTATGAGAGCAGTTAACTTTAAAGTCCAGACATTCACTAAAAGCTCATATCCATTACTTTTTTATTATTGTTTCTTTTCTTTCCTTAAAAAAACACACTACAAATAAATAACTATACAGAAAATATGATTTTTCACAAAATGTGAATACCTTACATAGCAACAACATTTTCTCAAATATATAACAAAAAATGACCAATTAAACACAAGTAAAGAGATACATTTTTACTTTAGAAACTAGAGTATACCTGTACATATTAAGTTATGGGTTCCCTATATGTCTACAGAAGCAACAAAGTATTACTGCTTGTCAAAATATGTTGCTATACTTATTTATTTTTGAGTTAAAGAAATAAAAAATTACCTATAAGGAGCAATAGTAAATATCGGAATCTAATGTTTGAAAGTGTTTGCTGTCACTTCAATCAAAACTGCTTAGATGTTGAATAATAAAATACTTGCGATTGTTTAGAAATTACCATATAAGAAATATGTTGAAATTAGAGGCGATCTATTTTGTGCAGCTTGAGATAAGTAATTTGAAAGTTGATACTTTGAGAGATTTTACAGTATTGGCTGTGGTAGCATCAGTTTTTTGTTTCTTCCTTAAGTAATCCAAGAGTTCTTGTCCGAAGAGCTTTATAATGAAGCAGATGACCAGTCCATGTCCTCTGGGACAGAAATCATGTTATTGCTTTTGTTGGAGGTTGTTTTCTCTAGATTGTTGAAAATGTTTACTTTATTTGACAGGTGGATTTTGATTCTCATTGGGTAAATGATTTGAGCTTTGATATTATTTTGTTTAGTATTTTAACAAGAGGTCAGCATTTTTCCCTCATGACCATCACATTGGTGGAGTAATCATTACCAAATCTAATTTGATTTTGTTTAAACGTCAGAGGGGCTTTCCTCCAGGCAGCTTTGAGAAGTCCCTTGTGTAAGATAAAAATGTTATTACTATGGATCTTGGCAGGGACAAGGATGACAATAGTGTTGGTTTCCCTATAGCTCAAGTTCTTTCTATGCCATATCAGAGACCCTCTTGGAAATCTAAAATCTCAAGTATCCAGGAGTTTAGAAAACAAATAATGTCCTCACCTTCGCTTTGTTCAAGCAGACCAGAAATTCTAATGTTGCATCTTATTTCCCTGTTTTCTAAGTAATCTACTTTATTGAGAAGCCAAATGTGTTTTTTAAAGAGGAAATCATTTTCTTCTTTGAGTCTTTTATCAATATCATGTAATGAAATTTCAACATCAGTTATTCTGGTTTGATGTTGCTGGAGAGGTTCTTTAAAGGCATCAGTTGTTTTTGACAATTTTCCTTAAGAGTTATTAAGTTTTCTTAAAAGCCATCCATTTTCAAAATGACAGTTAGGAGGCACTGTCTGCAGTTCTTTCTTCGGGGATGTATCAGAGTGGGAATTATTAAACTGTTAATTTTGTTGATGAAGAAGTTTCCAGTTTTATTTGACAGGAAATTCTTTGAATAAATCCACCACAGTTGTAAGTTTTAAAGACTAGACTTTAATTAATAATATTTGATGTTTTGTTATAAAAGTCTAATTATTTTGATGTTTTTAAGAATAGTTTTGCAGACCTCTAAAAGTTTGTTGCCTTCAGCTGGCCATCTTGGCTCCACTCCAGCTTGTGTGACTTCTTGTAGACATACAATTACAGCAATTGTTAAACAATGGCTTTAGAATTAAAAATGCTGAGTAGTCCCTAATGGTTAAATAGGATAACGCTGACATACATGTTAAGGGATGCCAACAACTTGTTTATCCTTGGGTGAGATGGCCTTTTCATCCAGACAAAAAACAGCTTCCTGCTTCTGTAGGGAAGGATGTGGTCAAAAAAAAGAGAAGAAAGGCAGTTGATTAGAAAGAGCTGTCTTTAGTACACAGAAGTCGCACATGTACTGGGTCAAGTGGGATACTACCTATATGAGTCTGGAAATGATTTGGTATGAGCAAGAAACCTTGAAAGAAAGTCAAAGATTGAAAAAAAAAGGGAATTGTTTTGCACTTTAAAGTATTATCATAAATAGTTTCACAGAAAAGCAATATGTAACAGAGTAACAATGTTGCCCAAAATGTAATGCAGCAAATCAATGTGTGTTTTAAAAACAAGCAAAAAGGGGGGAATGGGGGGCAGACGATTAAGGAGAATAAGATTGTGAATTACTATGATCAAAGTACCATTGTGGAATGTAAATGGGTTGGGCAAGTCAGTTAAGAGGGATAGGGGTGTTTAGATATATTACAAAATAATTCTCACAGCTGGCGCTTTTACAGGAATCAATTTTTTCTCCATATGAACATATTTTTAAAAACTTTAGATTTGCACAAATGATTGTGATGGAAGGGAAGGAGACAAGAAAGATAGGAGTTCCCATATTAGTAGGATATAGTATGAAAGAGCAAATCAAGGATAGACAGTTTATTGTGGTAAAGATATTCATGGAGAATAGCCTTTTCACTATAATAAGCTTATACAGGCCACCAGAATCTTAACAAGATTTGAAGGGAAATCTGCAGTCAGAAATTAATATTTTCCCAAGGAATTATATTATGGGGAGATGAATTTAATGTAATTAACCATTATGGAGATATTAAAGTGTGACCAAAAAGTGTGAGAATACCAAGGTTAGGGAGATACCTCACGGCCCTAATGGGCTTGGTCAGATTGAGGAATAAATGTATACATCCTAAGGAGAACATCAGTCCTTATATGTGTTACTCAAGTGCTGTAAAAATACTCTAGATTAGATAATTCTTAAGATGAGAAGCATAGACTACAAGAGCGGGAGGTGAAACCAAAACTGATATCAGACCACACACTTCTTACAGTCAGTGAGACACCTGTGGGAAATATTTTCAAGAATGGTGGGTAGCTTATAATAAAGAAAAGAGAGAAATGAAGGATACTCCTGGGATAAATGATATTGGAAATTGGGAAAGAGAAAGTTAGAATGTAAATAGGATTTGAAAATCTGCATAATAAATAGACAAAATGAGACTGCAATTTTGAGAGAATGTGAGAACGGTAGATTTGGCTTGGCAAATTACAGAAGAAGGCAAATGGGAAAGGGGTCTTGAATGTGAATTAAGAATATCCAGAAGAATAAACATTGGAAAGAGAGGCAATTTCAGATGAAGGCATTGCAAAAAACTTCCTAGGCAATTCCTCAAAGGCACAAAAAAGTTTAGCTATTCTTTAGAACAGGACAAAAAAACACAGATAAGTGAACTAGAAAACTTGATAAATGTAGAGATTTGTAAACAACACATAAAAAATATTAGAAATGTTTAAAGAATATTATACAAGTTTACATAAGGAATAAAAATTATAGAATGGAAACTGAAATCCTAGTTTCTTACAGGACTTTTTTTCAACAACTTTTTAATTTTAAAACAAAGATTGTACAAAATTATTTAAAGATAAATAGAACAAAAACATAACTATTTACAGATGTCCACAACAAAAATCAAACATAGAAAACTAAATCATTAAAATTTATCAAGTGAATCACTTCATTTTGACCAAAATCTAAACTGGTGAGTAATAGTCAAAGTTCTCATTTTGGCAGTTGACAATTCTTTTTTCACAGACATTTTTTGCTAAATTAATGATTTCAGTGAAAGAAAGTAGTTTTACATTTCCAATACTTTGTGACTATTTTTCTTGCTATAGCTAAAATGGACCATGATGCATCTGCACCCTAGGAATGGAATGCAGAAATGAAGAATTAAATAAGATCAAGGAGTTAGAAATGATACAATTATCTGTCCACAAAGCTTGGGCAAAAATTCTAAATTCAACCCAAAAAGGAGTTATTATTTTACAATCTAATACCATGTGAAACCAATCTGCATTAGAGACTTCATTATATCTCCAACAATTAATTTCCCCATAGTTATATATTAAAGCTGCTTTATGTGGAGTTAAAAAACATCTGTGAAGAAATCTCCACATACATATTTTCCAATAAAGAGAAGTACATTTGCCTGCAGATTTAAGAATTAAACAATTATCTTCATCAGAAAAAGGTCTTCTCATTAACCTTAGTTGAGTAATTCCAAAATAATGAATTGGTGTAATCAAACTATATATATATATATATATATATATATATATATATATATATATATATATATATATTTATGGATCTACTTCATATGGTCGACATTTTAGAATGTCAGCATTCATATGGCTAAGACCATATGATCGATATTCAAAATGTCGACCACAGAATAAAAAATAAAAACACACACAAAAAAACTTACCTTCACTCTGCTAGCAGGGGGAATCCACCCCCCCTGCACCTCCTGTGGGGGACTCCACACCCCGGAATTTAAATATACCAACTCCTAGATCACATTACAGTACGGAAGATGGAAATCTTTCCATTCCGCACTGTACGGAGATGCTGGTTCCGCATGGTTGACAGTTCGAATGTCGATCATATGGTCTCAGCCATATATATATATATATATATATATATATATATATATATATATATATATATTATATTTCATTCTTATTTAAGTTACTACTGATTCTGAAAAAAAAACTCAAGTTTCTTTGAAATATGTTTTGTTTGAAAATCAAGGAAGATTTTGAATTTATTACATATTTTCTACAAGATTGTATGGTCAACCAATTATTTTCTAAACAATGTCTTCCAAGAAAATAATCTGTATTGTGTGATTTATTTCTGATTAACAACTGATGCCAAAAGATTAAATTTGCATCTCTAAGCTCTAGCATTTTGTTTATATTAAAAGTTATCTCAAAACTGGCCAGCACCTTGGTGAAACCAAAAAACTGTTTAATTGTGCAAATCCAAAAGCTATAGTTAAACTAGAGCTATAACAAAGCAGTCAAACCAGTTTAGGCATTCATATGCATTAATTAGTGAACATAGCACACAAATATTTCATGGTTTAAATACTCATTACATTTCCATTATTAATTAATTAAAGTTGCTCATTAAGATCAGGTCTAAACAATCCCCCTAGTCAAATAATCCACTTAAGTTCCTTAGTGTTTAGAATAGAGTGCCAACCCATTTTGCCCTGTTTATTCCCTTGTATTATATATCAATAATAGTAAATTTAAATGGTGCTGTAGTGTGTTGTAAAGTATGTTTAAATAATGAGCTGGAGCTCTTTTGTTACAGATGTCACTAAGATGTTCAGAGACCCACAAAGACCTAGATGTTTGACTCACATAAAAAGCTGAGCAAGAACAACTAGCTAAATAAATCAGCCAGTCTGTGCTGCAATTCCATAAAGTAAGATGTCATAAACCCTGGAAGTATTTGCACTGGTAAATCTCTTAGATTTACAGACATGTTGACAGGCTGAACACAGGGGAAACAACCCTTGAGTAGATCTCTAAATAGGGTAGTTTGTAATGAAGTCATCTCCCTACTGTGTTTATAGTGACTAAAATATGACCCCAAAGGGGGGCCCCTTCAGAAGGTAAACAAACACCTGGGTCCCAGAATTCTTTAGAATAGATCATCTGATTTAAGGATACCCCAACACCAATCCAAGATTTTTCGAAGAACATTGGTATTGCACCAATAAGTAGTGACAAGACTAAGATTAGTGTTGTCATCCAGATCTCTGGATTTATATGTTAATAAATCAGATCTGGTTGGTGTGGACACCCAATTACTGGCAGTTAAAACAATACTATGATCATAACCTCTATGATCAAACCTATTGACAAGATCATTTTGGAATTCCTGATAAGATTTTTCAGAGGAACATACCCGTCTAATACAGAGGAATTGAGATTTGGGAATGTTATTAATTAAATGTCTGGGATGATAACTGGAGGCATGGAGTAGCGTATTTTATTGGGGATGTTTCTGAAATACCCTGGTACTGTTTGGTCTCACTCCCTAGTTACAGTCACATCCAAAAAAATAATTTCCATGGAATGATAATGTACCATGAATTAAATGCCCCACTTGTTCTCATTCAAGTATTGCATGAATTCCTGTAAATAGGTCTCCTCTGCTCTCTACACCATCCAGCAATCATCCAGATAGTATCTCCAAATGTCACTTTCAGAAATGTATAAATTATGACAAATGTTGTAAATCAATTGTTTCTCTAGGAATCCCATGAACAAATCTGCATATATGGGAGCAAAAGACGCTCTCATAGCAGTACCTTTGACTTGCCAGTAGCATTTGCCATGAAAATAAAATACATTCTTACTAATAACATGTTCAGTCATACAAATCAAAAATGTATTAAAGCCTGGTGGATATATATTAGCCCTTTTCAAGCAGTATTAAGGGCTTCTAAACCAGCCCAATGAGGAATACTGGTATACAATGCATTAATATCCAAGGTGCACATAAGCCAATGTGGTCCTAACTGTGTGTCTAAAATGATATGCAAAAATTGTGTGGTGTCCTGGATCCTGGACCTGATTAGTGGTAATACAGGTTTGAGATATTTAGTTAAGAATGCTGATATGGATTCAGTCAAAGAGCCTCTACCCAAAACAATAGGTCTACCTGGAGGCTTTTGTAGATTTTGTGAATTTTGGGTAGCAAATACAGATACTGTGACTGTGAATCAGCTACAGTGAGATGGAAATATACCATATTGCTAATAATCCCCTCCTCCAAGGCATCCTCAAGAAAATCATCAGTTTCCTTCTTAAATCTATCAGTGGGATCCAAAGGCATATACATGTAGAATCAACTAGCTGATAATTGTCTATTAGTCTCAGCTAAATACATGGCCCAGTCCATAACCACCACAGCTCCACCCTTATCTGCAGGGAGAATAACCAAATATTTTCTCTCTTTTAGATTTGCAAGGGCTTGTTTTTCCGAGTTGGTAAGATTAGATCTCTGAAGCTGAAAATCAGAGCCAAAAAAATGCAGATCCTTCAGCACACACTGTTGGAATGTGGCCACATGTCTATCCATTGGAGGCATAAATGAAGATTTACAAAACATAAAATCAGTATATCTTTGAGTATGTGATTGAGACTGAAAATACAATTTTAAATTAATCAAACGGCAAAAAGCCATGATGTCATTAGCAAATGTGTCCTCATAAACCAGAAAACCAGGTATGAAATTCAAGCCTTTATTGAGAAGATTAATTTCACCATCTGACAACTGCACTGATGAAATATTGTGCACATTTTGAATAGGGCTTACCGGGGTATCAGTACATCCAAAAGTTTTTTGATGTTTCCTGGATACTGCATGTTTACGGCCTCCCCCCATGTTTGTTCCTCCTAAAGGGTCAAACCCACAAATTTCTTTGCCACAGGTGAATCAGAACTGTGAACAGTCTCTACCTCAGTGGCAGGGGATGACTCGTCGCCAGCAGTACCACTCAAACTAGTTGTGGTCTTCTTGAGAATGGAACATTGTCTTTTTCTCTCAAAAGTGGGTTTGATATTTTCATGTGTTGCAAACTTAACATTTTTGTCTGGTCCAAATGGTTTGCCTCTTTGATAATAATTTATGTCCCTGTTGAATTTATGTACTTTCTTGTTCTTGAGCTGTTTCTCAAGGGAAAACAAATCCTGAACCAATTTTTGAAAATGTGGTGTGTAAAACGACTCCCCCCTCATAAACCTTAACTTGTTCACAAATCTGATTGACTTCAATGATATATTCATCAATCATCCATTCATAATAAGAAAGCAGAACCTCCACAAAAGGCATGTAGGCCTTTTGCTGAGCTTGAAACCAAGCTTCAGATAAGGAATTGTCTATAACATTCACTAGGGGTTGTATACATATTCTAAGTCCACGTGGGGTAATACCTTGGATCTTGTAGGCAGTAAATACTTTTAAATGCCACACATTTGTTCTTAATGACTCCATGCTCTTCGTTAACTGATTAAAAAGGGTATTGCAGATATATGAGGGATCATTATTATCAGTATTTTTACTAGCAGATTGTGAGGATCCCAGCCCAAAGGCTTGTAAATCATGTTTATCTGCAGACAAACCCTGTAAAAGAGCATGAAGATCCATTATATAATTTTGTTTATGAATCAAAAACCCTGACCTGTTGTAAAGGTGGCCCAATGATTTAGCTAGCTGAAAAACACGACTAGTGTGTCATAAACTGCACCAAAAATAACTGAGATGTTATATGCAATAACTAATAGTCAAATTGGCCAACCATATACCCATACAGACCATGGATCTGATAAATGACCAATGACCAATGTGTTAGCTAGACACCCTAGGCCATTATAACAATAGCCAAGTGATTTAACTGGCTAAAAAGCACAACTAATGTATCATAAATGCACCTAGAGTACTATATACACTAAGAAATACAATAACTACTGGTCAAATTGGTCAACCAAACAAGCATATAAACCCTAAGCATATAAACCATAGTGCCTAAATTATAGATAATCTTGATACAAGCCACATTAACAAAAAAAAACCCAATCACTAAAAATTGTAGGCTGAGTGTCAAAAGCCATGTTGAAATAATTCAAAATAATATCACAGTTGTATCCCAAATCTAAGAGCTTTACCAGTGCAAATACTTCCAGGGTTTATGACATCTCATTTTTTGGGAATTGCAGCACAGACTGGCTGATTTATTTAGCCAGTTGTTCTTGCTCAGCTTTTTATGTGGGTCAAACATCTAGGTTTTTGAGGGTGAGGGTCTCTGAACATCTTAGTGACATCCGTAATAAAAGAGCTTCCAGCTCATTATTTAAACATACTTTACAACACACTACAGCACAGTTTAAATTTACTATTATTGATATAAAAGGGAATAAACAGGGCAAAATGGGTTGACACTTTATTCTAAACACTAAGGAATGTAATTGGACCATTAGACTGGGGCGTTGTTTAGACCTGGTCTTAATGAGCAACTTTATTAATTAATCATAGAAATGTGATATTAAACCATGAAATATTTGTCTGCTATGTTCACTGAGGAAGGCATATGGATGGCGAAACTGGTTTGACTACTGTTTGTTTCTACAAAAGTTTGTTTTTGCTGGCACTGAATGGTTTGACTACTTTGTTATAGCTATAGTTTACTATAGTTTTTGGAGTTGCAACAATTAAACAGTTTTTTGGTTTCATCAAGGTGCTGGCCAGTTTTGAGATTGCTTTGGGTGTTGTGGGCCTTTGCACCAGCCGTACTTACAGTTCCTGCATGTGTACTTATATTAAAAGTTCCCAAATAACCCACAGTAGTTGATATAGGAACTAATGTTGTTGTTGTGCCTTTCGGCTTATCCTGGTTAGGGGGTAACCACAGCGGAACTCCGGTCCGCTAACGATTGGTAGTTGATTTTTACGTGCCGAGTTACCAGTCCTGATGCACAACCTTCAATGAAGGCACGCCCATTCACGCATGTTTCCACACTGAAAATGCTCTAACTGAGAATCGAATGTGACAATGTCTTGCTGTGATATAGGAAATAATAAAAACAATAAATCTCTAACTATATAATTAGAATTTGTGAATCTTTTTAGCTGAGGATGATAGCCTAGGATATTTCCTATTGGTAGTTTCTGTAGTATCTGTGATACAACTGAAGTCACCTCCTAGTATAATATTAAATTTAGAAGAAGTTGCAATAAAGTCTAAGTATTTCTTAGCTAGTCCAACCCCCATACCCAGGAACCAGTATAAATTAACTAGGGTCCAAATTCTATTGTTAAACTTAAGTATAACTAAAGCCATGAGTCCATCTTTATCTATGTTTATAAATAATTTAGGGATTTTTTATCTATGTTTATAAATAATTTAGGGATTTTAAAAAAGTTTTTTTCCAAAGAATTGTTACTCATCTGGTCTTGTCTTTATAAGAATATTGAGCTAGTATTGTGTATTCCTTAGGGTCCCATGTAAATGTGTCATTTATTTTAAAATGAGTCTCTTGGAGAAAAACTACTTGAACTTTGTTTAGTTTAAGATACCTTGGTAGGTTAGCTCTCTTATATGGATTGTTTAAGCCATTAGTATTTAAGGATATCAAAGTTAAATCCATATCAGAATTCTTTAAAGATAATAAAGGTACTTGTATTATTAGAATCCTGTGTACATAATACTCTTCCTGAATAGACAACAGAATATCAACTGTTATATTTCTATTTATCTCAATCCACATAACTTTTCTCATGAAAGATAAAAGTAAAACAATTATGTCAGGCATTTCAAAACTAGAAAAAACAGTTAAATAACAAAAATAGCATATTTAACTCTTATATAAACTTTAACACACCCTATACATGGAATGAGATGCATTCCTAGTCTAGCAAACAAAACTAAGTCTGCTAGACTACCTATCCCAACCATCAACCTTTGTTAGTTTGAGCCCATGAAAACAAAGTAAAAATGAATAAAGAATATATTATAAATTAAGAGAAATATAGTAGTGATAAACAAATAATCAGATATTGATTCCACTTAGGTTTTAGAAATAATAGTTGCATACACTATAATTAAAACATTTCTACAGTAATTAATCACTAAGGAAACAACAGACATATTAGAATATATATATATATATATATATATATATATATATATATATATATATATATGAATTTAGTGCTTAACAGTTTAAAGAAACTTCAGCTTTATTAACAATTTGAATACATTTATCTCATCTAATAGAACTGAGTTCAGTATAATGCATATGTTGCTAGAGTTATGATTACCCAATATACCTAAGCATGTCATCTGAATTGGTTTTAATAAAAACCTCAAAATGACAGAACAAAATCAAAAAATCATTTAGCATTTATATTTACTTGCCCTCTTTATAAATTCTTATCATGACAATCTCCCACTACAAAAAAAAATCAGGTGATAGTACATAGCTGAGTGTGTATCATTCACAAATTATGTTAACATAGATTCTTAGAAATATTCCATGAGACATACTTGTCTTTAATTAACTCCTAAACTTATGGAATAGCAGATGTTTAAATGACTGACTAAGAATCATTAATAATTAACTGGTGTCAGTTAATATGACAAAAAATAGTAAAAAAACATTATTTATATAAAACGTACTGTAGATAACAGGTCTTAAAAGTGAACGACTCAAAGGCAGAATTATGACAGAGTTAGGTGCAAATATCTACCATAATAATAGGGTAATACTGAAACTCATAACTTCTTTATTGTGTTATCATAAGTCATGAACACTACTGAGCTCTTTCCCTTTCACAAAGTGCTAATATTCTAAAGAACATGACTTTAAAATAACTGAGAACATGACATCTGAAACATAAAATAATATCTAAGATACAATATGAATTTCATCATATTAATGCATAATAAATATAGTTCAATCCAAATTATTCACACATATATTGTCCAGGATTTAGTATAATATTTGAGTGTCCTTAAAGTTATTGCCATAAGCATTTCCTGCAAAAGTATAAGCCTATACTAAACACTTGCTAACTGCATAGGGAAATTATTCAAAAAATCCAGTATATTCACTAGAAATTGTGACTATAATTAACTGCTTGCTAGAAAAAATAACATTTCTGTATATATTTGATCACAAGATATAGACACTATTATAAAAAGGAACAGTGTATGTATTTGCAGACAGTGTAGCTCGTAATTCATATGAGAGAAATCTACTATGCTATACTAACCACAGTCTTGACATCCACAATTAGACTTGCATGTACACATTAGATGTAATGTAATCTGATCTGTTTGCAGATAATGCATAATGCCATGAGCTAAGTAAAAAAGCTTCACTTCTTAAATTTCAAACTGACATTTTCCCACTCAGCACGCTACACAGTACAGTTTCCTGACCCCACTCTAACTGTATTACAAAGTCTGCTTATTTACAATAACAAATATAAGGTTTGACTCTCGGATACTTCCAATTAGTAAATTATGATCCAATACACAAGAAACCACCTTCAGACTCCACAATCCATGCAACACACATAAAAAATCAGTGCCATACATCTTCTCCCATAACTAAACTCTATATAACCAGCAAAATAAAATCATCCGATCACAGTCTTTTAAAAGAATTCTAAAAAAGACACCTCTCCCATTGCATAAAGACTTTCACAGCTCAGCTGAAGCATCTAATTTATTAAGCAGAACAGTCCATAAAATTCATGTCATCACTCTTTATTTTAAACATAAAGTCATTTTCTGTAGCAAGCACTTACCAGGTACACCAGCACGAACGATCCGTATCTTAGAGATGCTTACAAAGCTACAGACATCTAACAATAAACCACTGCTGCTATGTAGATATACAAGAGATACACATTTCTAAACATGCAGGAAACAGTGTCTTTGCCAAATTCAAATTGAATAGAGAAAGTCCATTGCAAATGAGAGACAAACAGTACTATAATATTAAACTCTGCAGAAAAGATAACTAGTAACCATTAGAAACCTTGTGCCATAAAACATACAAGCATATAAATGCTGGAGAGACCTGATTTATGTCAAAAGCTGGCAAATGACTTCTAGTTCACACAGGTAGCAAGACTTACTTTCTAAACACAATCAGAAATTATATGTAATAAAGAAACTAGTTAATAAATACTGAATCATAGACATGCCCTGTCATCTAATGTATCCAAAACAATTTTAATGAATTCATCTGAGCAGTGACTATAACTGTGTAACAACTTGGAAAAGCATTTAACATAGCAAAAGACTATATATTATCTGAAATAAAGCATGTAATCTTAAGGTAATAAAAGCAGAGACAGTTTACTGTTTAATTATATCACCCAAATAAACCAGTAATATTGTACTAATATCATAAAAAAGATATAACAGTTATTTAATTTGTATATGAACAATAAAAGGTATAGAAATGACAAAAGACAGAAAGGAAATAAATAAAAAAAAAAAAGAAGTGAGGAAAATACTATCATGACATACCTTTTTTGAAAATTTAGCAAGTATAAAACAAATTAGAGTCAAGCTGCAGTAGATGCTTTGAGAGATTTAATTGGAACAGCAATCTTTGACTCAGTTATTTTGTTTTTTTTCTTTTTAACATCAGTCCAAGAAGATTTATCAGTAACTCTCTTCAATGATGTAGATGCCCATTCCATATCTTCAGGTAAGGAAATAATGTTACTGGTTTTAATAAAGGCAGTGGCTTCCTCTAAGGCATTGAATGATCTCATTTCATTCTGATATAGAATTGTTATTCTGGCTGGAAAGGCAAGCTGAGTTTTAATGTTATTCTGCTTTAATAGTTTTAGTAATGGCCAAGCTTTTTTCTGGACTGAAATGTTTAAATTAAAAGACATCTTTAATGCTTTGAGACCAAATTCTTTACTCCCTTACACCAAGACTATAGACATGGTACCCAAACTAGAATAGATACAATTTATATCTCACAAGATCTTTATTCTAAAATTTTGAATTTTTCAATACAACCTTGTCCCTTTTCATAATTCCCTTTTATTAACAATTCACTTGGAATTCAAGCAGTTAGTTATTACTTCAAGAATTCCTTCATATATAACAAAAATTAAAGACTTTAAATCCAGGATAACTTCTGAACTCCAGCTCTTCTTAGAGATTAATTACAAACCTAAAGCAAGCACAGTTATGGTTTGGGATTCTCTTAAGGCCTCTCTATATGGCAAAACCATTAGCTGGTACAAAACTAAAATTAAAGAATGGGACTCAGAGTTACAGCAACTCTAAAATCAAATATTATCTCTTAAATCTAATAAGAACTCAATTGCTACAGATAAGAAAATAGAAGAAGCAAATAAGAAATACAATAAAATATTATCTCACAAACCTAACTTAGCTATGGAAAGACTGAAATTAAATTATTATGCTACCTCTCCTAAGCATCTTCATAACCTATCTATGAAAGTTAAAATACAATCAAAAATTAATAATATTGATAGTATCTTTCATGAAGGAGAAAAAAAAAGTCTTGGACATAGGTGACATTCTGGATGCATTTAATTATCATTATGTAGAACATCATAAAGATAAAACAAGTACAAATGAATGTAAGAAATTAGAGAATATAGTTCCCAACATAACAAGAATTCCTGAGGAACCTAAGCTAGATTTACAAACACCTATATCTCAGAAGGAAATTATAGACAGGATTAAAGGGAGTAAGTCTAATAAAGCACCCGGAATAGATGGATTAATTATCGAAATTTATAGATTGTTCCCTTCTTCTATAATCTCTCTCCTACATAAAACCTTTCTTGAAGTTCAAACATTGGCAAAAATTCCTCCTTCTTGAAGATATTCTCTAATTGCCCCTATATTAAATGAGAATAAAGACCCTAATCATTACAACTCATATAGACCAACTTCTTTGTTGAATAATGATTATAAACTATGTCAATTATGGTCAAGAGATTCAAAATATCCATATCTAAAATAATTAATGAAGATCAAACTGGTTTCATACATAACAGGCATACACAGGATAATATTAAAAGAGTATTAACACTAATAGATTATCTCAATAGAGGAAACCATGAAGCATTGATAATAGATCTAAATATTCAAAAGGCCTTTGACTCCTTAAATTAGGATTATTTAAAGTTCTACAGTTATTTGATTTTCCCGCCCTGTTTTATAACACTGATAAAGAAAATCTATGAAAATAATCTAGCCTATGCCAAAATAGGTCCCTTTACATTCAAAGCAATCCGAATCACTAGAGGTACTAGACAAGGATGTACTATGTCCCATATCCTATTTGCTCTGGCCATAGAAATACTTGCCATCTTAATATGTAACAACCCAACGATAAGAGGTATAAATATATATGACCAATATAATTCCAAAATAATGATGTTTGCTGATGATGTTCTGCTTACCTTACCCAACACTAAGGAAGTGTTAGGTGAAGTGGATATAGGAATAACAATTTTTCAAAAATTTCAGGACTCTCCTTCAACAAATCAAAATATCTATTAATAAATAAAAAAAAAGAACATACAGGTTCCAGTTAATCAAATTATTGGAAACCAAGTTTTA
The DNA here is from genome assembly GCF_019279795.1 of Protopterus annectens. Taxonomy (NCBI): domain Eukaryota; kingdom Metazoa; phylum Chordata; order Ceratodontiformes; family Protopteridae; genus Protopterus; species Protopterus annectens. Next base: position 972,389,233 of record NC_056746.1, read on the forward strand.
ACTGTAGACTATTTAGGAATAGTCCTAGGTAAGAATATAGGGGAAACCTTACAGCTTAATTATGCCAAAACCACAGACTTAATCAAGACATTGATAAAAAAATGGAATAATATGTTTCTAAAATTTGATGATAGGTTACAACTGATAAAATGGTTTTGTTACCTAAAATATTATATATAGCACAGGCTCTTATACGTCCACCATGAAAGAAATTTTTTAAAGAAATTACTTCAATTCTGATGAAATTCCCATGGTACCCTAAACGAAATACAGTGGCATATTCTCATCATATGAGAAAATGGGAACAAAGGGGGGTTAAAATTTCCAGAGACTGACACTTATATAAAGGCATCTATAATTAAAATAGTGATGAATTGGATAAACCCTAGATATTCTTCCAATTGGAAAGTTATACTCCATAATATTAATGAATGGAAATTATCAAAAAAAATGCTTTAGTAACTAACAAAGATAAGTATAAATTTACAGTATAGTACAACAAAATTAATTAAACTAACACTAATAAACCATATTTTCAATTTTTTAGGAAATTCATCAACACAAACTTAGATATAAAACTGTGGTATAGATTTTTAATACCATTTACTATTACAACAGATTTTCCTTGGATCATGGGGGAATAGTAACCTATTTTGTTGGTTGCAATGTATAGAAAACCAACAAGCTTTGAACACACAAAGTATATTGTCAACCTATGGCCTATCCCATAATGACTGGTTAGTTCTTCAGAGTGTCACAGCATACACTAAGGATCTGTGTAGAGTAGTACACAGCTCATCCTTCAAAACCGTACCAAAAATTATAAATTTGATTTTTGAAATCCTATATAATAATATCAATATTAAGAATGAACTATCATATCTATATAACACTTTGTCTACAAGACAGCTCCTAAAGATTCTTACTGGCAATATCTAACTAAAGCGTTTCAGGTATCATTATCAATGAAAGACAAAACAAACATTTTACTTTCAGTACTTCCTATTCACAATTCTGGAGGATTTTCCATTGGAAATTTCTACACAGACCTGAGAAATGTTCAGAAATGAACTCTTCAAACAACAAGTTATGTTGGAGATGTCATCTGTCTACTAATGCTGACTGGTCTCATAATTTATTTATGACTGTGCTAATATTAAACCATATTGGAACGAGAGTAACATTTTTTTTTCAAGCTATCTATACAGATATAGTTGCTTTGACAACGTGTTTAATTTTATTGAATGTAGTTAATAGTAATCGTATGAAGAAAGATGACCTGTATTTGTTGAGGACCATGTTAGCAAAAGCCAGAAAATGTATAACCAGAAGATGGAACTCTAATGTAGCACCCACAATGGAGGAATTCCTATCGTCACTGAAGAAATGCATACTAATGGAGAAAAGAACTAAAGAGCTAAGAACTTTTCCTAACCCATTGGTTAATAGTCCATGGAGGAAAGTTTTGAATTTAATTGATACCTTACAGATGGAACCAAACTCTTCCTAACAACCATAGTTTATATATTACATTATTTATTTACATATATCTAAATCCTTTATGTCAGGCTGAATGTAAATATTGTAAATAGTTATTGAATGCTATGAATGTATTAAATGATTGTGCTATCTTTGAGTAAAAAAAAAGAATTTGAATCTTTAAAATTTATAAGGATGTAATAGTGAAGGGAGAGGAATAGTACTTTTTCTTTTCATTTAAATATAAGTCTTTCAAGATCCAGTAAAATTTATTAATTCCAAATTTAGAGAAAGATTCTACAACATAGTTATTATTTATTAATCTTTCATGAATGGACTTCTAAGTGGATTGGTAACAAGAATTTAAACACAGAGATATTAAATTAAGAATTATGGATTTGGCATATAATTCAGCATTTGGAAAACTTAATCCACCTTCTTGCTATGTTTTAACATGCCAATCAAAGGATATTCTTGGTTTATTGGGGAATCAGAGAAAATTAAGAAGAGTAAAGTTTACTCTTTCATTGTAAAAAAAGTTCCAATTAATTATTTTACTAACAGTAGCTATTAAATTACTATAATTTACTGTTATTGAATCTTTTACAGTAGATTTGATTACAGTTCCAAGATAATTAATTTGTGAATTGTCCCAAAGAAAATTCTTATAGTTCCTTAAATAATTAACTTTGTATTAAGGTTCTGTTTTATCAGGGTTAAACATTAAACCTGACACTTTTTTAAAGTAATTAATGGACGTAGTTATGTTTTCTATTGAAGCTTCAACATCACCACTTGTTATTAAAATGTCATCTGCAAATAACTGAAATTTACCGGAATAACTTCCATCTATCAATAATTTTACTACTAGATCTAATAAAGTTTGTGAAAGGTTCAATTGCTAGAGCAAATACTAGCGGTGTTTTGCATCTTTTAATATTTTGAGTTACAAAGAAAAGAGCCACTTTTAATACAAGAGAATGAGTTACTATATAGATTACTTATAAGATCTATAAAATCTATAAAAAAAAAATAAAAAAATATTAAAAAAATAAAATCAAAAAAAATTTTTTTTTTAATTTTTTATAAATTTTATAAAATCTACTCATATTAAGTGTTTTGAACAAATAATTCCAGTAGAATAAAAAAAAACTTACTTATAACTAGACGTACTACAGTTAGCACTTTTTAGTTTTTGTTAGCCAGATCTATTACAGTATTAAGCCTAATTATGTTATCCTGAACCTTTCTATGCAGTATAAAACCATTCTGACCATCATTTATTAATCCTGGCATAAGGTTCAATCTTTTTGCAAGAATAGACAAATATTTTATAATCAACATTTAATGAAATGGGACAGTAAGAACATCATGACTTAGAATATTTATTTACTTTCAAGATAGTAAATATCAAGGAATATTTCCAGAAAAGGGGGGTTGACATATGTTTGCCTTGTTTAAAAACCTTTAACAGGATATTTAAAATATTCTCTGGGAAAAATTTGTATAATTCTGGGATTATACCATCAAGACCAGGGGCTGTATTTGGTTTAAGATTATTAATTTGAGTTTTTAACTGCTTAAAAGAGAATGACTTATCAATTTTGGATCTTTTGGTTATTATTTATTTGTTGACCGGGCTAGTCTAACTGGATATATGTCCATTTTCAGTAGAGGCCCAGGGAGAAAAGCTCCAAGCATGAACAGTAAACAAAGTTAACAATATATAACAAAGACATGTATGAAACAGTACATTGGTAGCATTGGTTAAAAGCAAAAAATATAGTAATATAGAATACAGACATTATGCTAAAAGTTAAACTAAGTAAAACAAGACAGGTATAATAAACAGAAAGTGGGTATGAGCACAACAGAGTAAAGTCCTTATAATGTATCCTCTTACTATGAAAAAAGTAACAAGAATTGGAGGCCTGTGTTGGAGGTCTAAGTTAGGGGAGTGGGGAAAGGGGTATGAGTAGGAGGGGAAATAGGTTTCTGTCTGGATTAGAACAAGGACAAAGCCACTGAGTTTTAAGATGTTCTTTAATATGTTTTTTGAATAGAGAATTAGAAGCTAGGTTAGATAGTTCAGGAGGGAGCTGATTCCAGTTTTTACCTGTAGTGTTTGAGAAAAGTGAGTCACCAGCTTTGTTGTTAGATTTAGTCGAGGAGACCAGGAGTTTATTAGCAGAACGTAGTGTAGCTAGATTTTTATATGGTGAAATCAGATTAGTGAGGATAGGGGTATTATTGGGGTGGTATAGGATCTTTTGAGTGATAAGTAACTGTTGACAGAGTATATGGTTCTGCAATTCTAGCTGTCCTAGTTGTTTGAGGTTAAGACAGTGGTGAGTTTTAAAGGGAGTGCATGTAATGAATCTAGCTATGCTATTATAACAGGTAGAAAGTTTGGAGATGTTGTTTTTGATAGGTTAGTATATATAGCAGAGGCATAGAAAAGGGTAGAAATGAGGTGGGTCTGGGCAATAGCTTTCCTGGCTGAGGGGGTAAGGAAAGATTTAATTCTATAGAGAGTACCAAGTTTTTTGTTAACGGACTTTATGGTGGCGTTAATATGGTCATCATAGTTAAGATGATTGTCTATTGTAACACCTAGTAGGCAGGTGGTAGTATCTGGGGTTATGTTGGTAGCATTGTTAGAGGTTATAGAGAAGAATGGTGTGGATGATTTATGGGTTGGAGTAAAAAGCAGTAGTTTTGTTTTTTGGGATTAAGGAGGAGGCACAGTGTTGCATAAACCAGTTTTCAACATTTTGGAAAACAGTTTGGGTGAGGGACTGGAGGGAGGCTACGTTTTTAGCAGTACAGATTAAGGTTGAGTCATCTGCATATTGAATGCAGGTGGCTTGAGGTATGTTCATGTGGAGGTCATTAATAAGGAAAAAAGAAGGGGACCTAAGATAGAGCCTTGTGGGATTCCAATATTTACTGGGAGTAAAGACGACAGATTGTTATCCCAAAGTACTGCTTGCTGTCTGTTTTGAAGATAACACCTAAACCATTGTAATGCTTGTGGATCAAGAGAATGGTATTTTAGTTTGTCTAGAAGTAAGTTATGGTTAACCTTATCAAAGGCTTTTGACAGGTCTATAAATAGCGCAGAGGAAAACGAGTTATTGTTACGATTTTTGTTTATAGAGTCAGTGAAGGATAGCAGGGCAGTCATTGTGCTGTGGAATGGTCTGAAGCCATGTTGGCAGTTGGTTAGTAGGTTATTTTGTAGTAGGTGGTTGAGTAGTTGTTTGTGAATACATTTTTCCATTATCTTAGCTAATGGGGAGAGTAAGGCAATAGGGCAAAAGTTAGAAAGCTCAATAGAAGATCCACCTTTATGTAGAGGGATGATGTGGGATACCTTCCATATGGTAGGGATTTTGCCTTCAGAGATAGTTCTGTTAATAAGTATAGATATGGGGTAGTCTATAGCTTTTGCGGCAATTTGTAGGTATTCAGATGGCAGTCGGTCAGCAAATGGGGTGCAAGGTTTCAGTTTTTTAAGTAGCTTAAAAATAAGGGATGTAGGAACAGGTTGTATATGAAAGGTAGGAGACGAAGTCTTGGAGGTATTTGGTGGGGAAGCAGTAGATGAAGGTAAAGAATTGGCTAGGGTTTGAATGACTTCTGTAAAGTATTTATTAAAGGCATCGGGGATCTAGTTGGAATTATTATGGTTGAAACCTAATGGGGCAGGAGTAATCGAGTGTCCTGGCTGAAGAAGCTGGTTTATCCCTGACCAAAATTTTTGTGGAGTTTGTTGACTGGTTTGTTGGAGGTGAAGGTAGAAGTCTTTTTTGTCTCTAAGAGTATCCTTCTTGATGGCATTTCTTAACTGTTTAAAGAGGAGGTGATCAGATGGACATTTGGTAGTTCTCCATTTAGCCCAGATTTTGTTTCTGAGGAGCATCTTTTGCTTAGTTTGTTTTGTTAGCCATGGGGCAGATTTGGTTCTTATTCTAGTATTGTGATAAGGTGCGTGGTAGTCTATGATTTGAAGAAAGTTATTGTTGAAGTAGGTCACATCCTCATCAAGTTCAAGATGGGCCAGTGGTGACCAGTCACATGCTTGCAATTCGTTCAGGAAACTATCAGGATTAAAGAATTTTTTTGAGCGGGAAGTTTTGAGTTTGTGAGTAGTTGGGGTATGAAATTTTTGTCTAATAATGTAAGTAAGCATATGGTCGCTAATATTGTTGGGAAGGGTTCCTGGAGTATAATTGCTAGGGTGGTTATTAATAAGGATCCAGTCAAGAGTAGATTCTTTCCTGTTAGGTTTGTGGATTCTAGTAGGAGTGGTTATTAATTGAGAGAATCCATAGAGATTTATGTGGTTTGTAGGGTTCTTGGAACTACAGGTTAACCAGTCTATGTTGAAGTCACCCAGTATAATGGTTTCCTGGGGTAGTTGGGTAGAGAGGAAAGTAAGTAAGTTTTCAAGAGCATTAGTATTGTTGCCAGGGGGAAGATACATACAAATTAAGTAGATAGATTTGGTGTTGTTGATTTGGAGTTTAGTAGACAGTATTTCAGACTTGGTGTCTAGTGATGGAAGCTCATTAAAGAGGGATAATTGGAGATTAGATTTATAGATAATGGCTATACCACCACCTTTTTTGGTTTTGCGGTCACATGTAAGGATGTTATAGCCTGGAGGGGTAATTTCCTGTTCTTGAATAGTAGCCAGGTTTCTGTAAGACATAGAATATCAAATGAGTGCAAGTCCAGGAGTGCATGCAGATGGGGAATTTTATTATTAATACTTCTAATATTAAGGTGAGCAATCAGGAGAGAGTTAGGTGCTTTAGCTAATGTAGAAAGTTTAGGTAAAGTTACATTATCGAGGTTATTCCTATTGTTAGTACTGAGGCCAGGGTTTGGATGAATATCCCCGTGTAGGAGGAGGTAACGCTGGGGATAGTGTAGGAATTTAAGAATTGTGTGGGAATTATTAAAATTCTTTTTGAGAGTGAAGTAAGTCACATGGGTTGCTCTGTGATATTTTGGTAGTATATAGTTAGGGTTACAGGTTATGTTACTATGGTTGAGGGTACAGATAAAAGAAGAAGGTAAAGTTTGTTGGAAATGACAGTTTTGTTCAAGTAGAGTAAGATTTTCAAAGAAGGTGAGTGAATAAGGTATGGTCAGAAAGGCTAATGTGGTAGTTAAGAGTAGGATGTATGTGAAACTAGTTTTGTGTGTTGGGGACATGAGTAGATATCAGATGAGAGTAGCTTGTGTGAGTAGGTGAGATAGAAAAATAGACGTGGATGTTTCAAAAGATTAAGCAGGGTTTAAAAAAGAAAAGCAAAGAGAAATGAATGGAGGTTGCATAGGAGGTAGATATGGGAAGTAGTGCAGAGGATGGTTAGGATAGCTAATGGAGTTGTTAAAGGGAGAGGTAATTTGAAATAAGTGGGAAAGAAAGAGATAGGGGAGTGGTCTAGTGATGAGGAGGTTTGTGATAGGTTTTGAAAAATAAGGGGAGTGTTTAGTGAGGTATAAGTCTAGGACCACTGGGGGTGGGTGGGAATTGGGGGTAGAGGAGTGGAGTGAGCCCGCAGGGTGAACGGAGCGGGGAAGACCCAAGTAAGGTGAAAGCAGTGAGAAAAAAAACAATCAGTAAGGTAGTAGTGACGACAACCGACGCCAGACCTAGACTTTAGAATTCGGCCGACCGAGGGTCTGCCTGACGGCAGGAGAATCCATCTGTTATGACTGCAACTGTATGCACGATGAACATCAGGAGGCAGTAAGTAAAAAGGCAGAAGTTGTGAGTCTGAGGAAGGGGGAGTTAAAAGAGAGGGGAAACCTGGGAGCATAAGGGTTAGCCTAGGAGTAGTGAGGTGGAGAAGGAGGGCTAGGTAAAGGGTATATAAGGACTATGGGAGGAGATGTGTACAAGGTTTAAAAGGATTATAAAAAAAGATAGTAAAGGAGAAGAGTGAAACAAGCGTAAAAGGTTTAAAGTAAGAGGTAGGAAGAGAAACTAAAGTGAAATTAGAGGTGGGTAAAGACTTCCATCTAGTGGCTAAAGTCTGTAATTACCCTGTAAAGAGATTGCAGCAGTTGGATGTAAACAGAAAAGTAATGGAAAAGGGAGAGGTTGGAGGGGTATTACAATGAAGGTAGGGGGCTGCAGTATCGTAGAGACAGACAGTGGAGTACAATAGTAGTAAAAGCAGGAGGAGTAGGGGTATGGCTGCAGACAGATCTGGCAGTTTATCTAGTACACCTAGGAGGTGTAGTGGTCTAGTATATACATAAAGTAGGTAAAAGAAAATCAAAATTACTTTGTGACATACAATATTAGTTACTGTGGCTTTTAGTCCAAGGGCGTTTAGATTACCCAGGTGAGGAAATACCCAGGTGAGGAAATACCCAGGCAGGTTTAGGTATGTGGATATAGCTGGTCTTTGGAGTCCAATAGGGCACAGCTGGAAGTGGAAAAAGTGAGTATAAAAGGTTTGAACAGCTGGAGAGAAATAAAAATAAAGTGAGAATAATGTTAAAATTAACACTAGGTAAGGCATACGTTTCATTAGCAGTACAGATTTCACAGTACTAATTAACTTGGTCAAATATAAATCATCAACACCAAGAATAGACAACTCCTGTCCTGACAATAAGTCAAAAGCTCTTGTCCAAATAATAAACATCAGCAACAGGATTATAAAAAAACAACAATGCATAGGTCAAAAGCACAGATCAATCATCTAATTGCAAAATAACTCAACTATCTAAAACACAGTGACTATACTTAGCTATAGAATTAGGATAAAACAATGTAAAGTATTAAATATAAGCTAGAACCATATCCTTTTAACTTAAAGTGAATCCATTACAGTTAGAACATGGTAGCCAGAATTAAAAGAACAGTAAAAAAAAAAAAAAAAAAAAAAAGCGGCTATCTTTCAGCAGTAACAAACAGCTCGTTTTAAGTAGATTTAGGTGAACAGTGATGAAAAACTGTTTAGCTCTATTACAGCATTTTGTAATTAATGAAACTAGAATTATCAATCACGCTGCTACTATTCCAGGTCCCAGGGTAGCAGTAAGGCTTCAGCTGAGGCTAGCGGTTAGTATTTTACCTTCTAACACCAGATTCCGATAATGTGAGCTACACAGGCATCCCAGCTACACCTAGCTAATTGTAGTCACAAGGTATCTGGGAAATCTAGCTCTATAACAACCAGGTAACTTAGATATATTGTAGTGCTCTTATAATTAATAAGGACAGAAAAAGTATGAGTGTACTTAATATTGAAACATACTAGGGAGTGCCATGTACGCCGTTGTGATCGGCGAAGTCATAAAATGAAAGATTTATGGTAAAAGCAACTCCTATAGCTAGAATGTTCAAAGAAGGCCTCCAGTTTATTCCGGGTCCATAAAACCACAACAGAAATGTAGATGTTTAGATTCTAAGTGGTGCTGTCTATCTTAAAAGTTATGAATTAGCCACAGCACCAGAGGGATACTACATTCATTATTTTAAATTTCATTAATTTAAACTTTATATTTCCTTTCAAAAAGTCATTAGTTATGTTGAAGTCTAACTCTGTTTCTCTTATTAATTTCTTCACAATATTTCCTAAACATCAGTATGTCTTTTAAATCAGTCACTTTTTTTTATTTTAATCAGCTTGTTTGGAAATTATTTCTTTAATATGATTAGCACTTATTTTTTTTTCTTAGCTCTAACAACCAACCTGTGTAAGCTTTTGGGGATTATTACATTTGTAATTTTAATTTTTTTCAGATTTATTGATGCTATATGGTGAAGCTAAGCACATCAAGACTTTTCTGATTTAGAAGTTATGTACTCACCATAACGTTCCATCTGAGTAGGTGACTTCATTTGGATGCAACCTGTGGGTATCGGATCCGAGCCGGCATTTCAAAAGCTTAGGCTCCGAGCTCCTAGCTCCTCCCTCTACCCATAATCCCCTGCCAAGCCCTGATTGACCTCAGATTGAGTTTGCCTATATAATACTAGAAAAAAGGTATCTACATAGATGAATAAACTCTTATTGTATAAAGGTCAGGGGGATGGAGGGGGGATGGTTGCATCCAAATGAAGTCACCTACTCAGATGGAACGTTATGGTGAGTACATAACTTCTAAATCTGAAGTAGGCAGACTTCATTTGTCTGCAACCTGTGGGACGGAGTCCCCAGCTACCTAAATCTTGGGCGGCCGTCATGGAAGGATGTTCCGGAGCACCGCTGAGCCAAAGGATGCTCTTCCCCTGGAAACAACATCCACCTTATAATGAGAAATGAAGGTATGAGACGAGGCCCAAATGGCTGCCACACAGATATCATCCAATGGCACTCGGGACTTAAACGTGGCTGACGGGGAAACTGCCCTAGTAGAGTGAGCAGTAACCCTCTGAGGAGCAGGCCTACCTGAAGTGTCATAAGCCTGCAGAATACAATTAGCAATCCATCTCGACACAGTGACTTTGGAAACTGCTTTGCCATTAGCAAATTTAGCAAAGGAGACGAACAGTTGATCTGATTGTCTATGACCAGCCGTTCTGTGAATGTAAAAGCGCAATTGTCTATGAACATCTAAAGAATGCAGCTTATATTCTCCTTTGTTTTTATAGTTGGGGAAAAACACAGGTAAGTTGATTGATTGATTAATATTAGATTCCGAAGAAACTTTTGGAAGAAAAGAAGGATTGGTCCTGAGGCACACCCTATTGGGAAAAAAGGAGAGGTAAGGTGGTTTGATGCATAGAGCCTGAAGTTCCGACACTCTTCTGGCTGATGTGATGGCTACCAAGAAAGCAGTCTTCCAGGGAAGGTACTTTAGATCTGCAGAAGCTGCAGGCTCAAAGGGGGGAGCAGTAAGGGCCTGTAGAACTAAGGATAAGTCCCAAGGTGGCACAGCTTCTTTGACCGGTGGCCTCAACAGAAAAACTCCTTTAAGAAAGGTCTTGCAAAGTTTAGCAGTCATGAGGGGAGCTGATTCATGACCTATATGATAATGGGAAATCGCTGCCATTTGTACCTTTACCGTGGAAGAACTAGCCCCTTGATGAAAGAGGTCTGTTAAGAAGTCCAGCACCGCAGACAAAGGTGCTGAAAAAGGATCATTTTTCTGAACCGCCCAAATAGAAAACCTTTTCCATTTGCTCCGATAAACCTTCCTAGTGGAAGGTTTATGAGCCGCCACTAAAATGGCCTTGACAGGTGACGAGATACCGGGAGTCCTAATCAAGGATGGAACTAGAGCAGACAGGCTGCCAATTTCAGGGTGTGTAGATTCGGGACCGGGATTCCTAGAGGATGGGAAATGAGATCCAGGGCGGATTCACTTTGTGAGACCATACATAAGGGAACCAGGGCTGACGAGGCCAGAACGGGGCAATGAGAATCATTCTGTTCCCCAAACTGTTGGCTTTCTGCAAGAGCCTCTGCATCAGAGGTAGTGGAGGATAGGCATAAAGGAGACCGGGAGGCCAAGCATGCACCAGAGCATCTCTCGGGGATTCCCCAGGTAGGGGAAGTAGAGCGAAGAAACTGTCGCATTTGGTGTTTGAGTGAGAAGCAAAAAGATCGCAACAGGGTTGCCCCCAGACGGCAAAAATCTTCTTCGCTACCAGAGGATTGAGAGACCATTCGTGCGGGGAAATAATGGTGCGACTGAGCTTGTCCGCAAGGATGTTGGATTTTCCCGGAATGTGCATTGCTACAAGAACGCGTTTGGTGGAAATTGCCCATTCCCAGACTCTCATGGCCTCTTGACAAAGGGGATAGGACCTGGTTCCTCCCTGCTTGTTGATGTACCAGACTACCGACATGTTGTCTGTCTGGATCGCAATAGTCCCCGTAGGAAGAAGGCTGTGAAGTGCTTGAAAAGCTAGGAGCACCACCCTCATCTCCAGGATATTTATATGCAACGAGGTCTCTGAGGTGTTCCACGTGCCTTGGACAATCTTGCCCGCAGAATGCCCCCCCCCACCCGAGGCGAGAAGCGTCCATAGTCACCGTGGCTCGGGGGAATGTTGCACAAAAGGGTCTCCCTGCTAGAGGCTCCGGAGACTGGAGCCACCAAGACAGGGAGTCCATGCATGCCTTGCTGACCGCTATCGGGCTGTTCAGAGAGGAGTATAGCGGGGACCACTGGACCTGTAGGGTCCATTGAAGAACCCGCATGTGTAAGCGAGCATGAAGAAGTGGAATAGCAGCTGCCATTGAACCCAGGGACCTCAGGACCGAAGCCGCCATCGGTAACGGTTGCAGAACTGCTGTGATATGACACCTCAGACTGGACAGCCTGTCTGGGGTGAGGAAGGCCCGCATTGATCTTGTGTCCAACCTTCCTCCTATGAAATCTATAAGTTGTGTGGGGTGCAGTAAAGATTTTTCCCAGTTTATGGTGATACCCAGCCTTGGGGCTATAAGAAGGAAATAGTCCCTGGCTGAGCACAGTAGATGCCTTGATGATGCCGTCAGGAGCCAGTCGTCCAGGTACGGAAAGACCTGTAATCCCTGGAGTCTCAGGTGGGCCGCTACTACTGCTAGTACCTTGGTGAACACCCTGGGGGCAGAGGTGAGACCGAAGGGGAGGACCCTGAACTGGTAGTGGCTGGCTCCCAGCCGGAAGCGAAGGAACCTCCTGGACCGTCTGTCCATCCGAATGTGGTAGTACGCATCCTTGAGGTCGATAGAGCACATCCAATCATTCTCCCGCAAGAGGGGGAGTATAGATTGTAGGGTGACCATCCGGAACTTTTGCTTGGTTACTGACAGGTTCAGCAGGAAAAGGTCTAAGATCGGTCTTGTCCCCCGTTTTCTTTGGCACCAAGAAGAACCTGGAGTAAAACCCTGATCTGGTCTGATCTCGGGGGACGCGCTGGATGGCTCTTTTTTCTAGCAGCTGTTCGATTTCGACAGCTGCTGCCTCCCTTTGGTCGGGTGGTACATCGGGGAGGCTGCGGGGTCTGGGGATTTTGCTCAGGGGAATGGTATAACCTCTGGATATCACACGAAGCACCCAAAGGTCTGTTGTGATAGACTCCCAAGAAGTCAGGTGCCTCGAAAAACGCCCCCCGACTGCCTCCAGAGACGGACAGCCGGGCAACCCTTCAGGGCTGTTGCGTGGGTCTGTCAGAGAAAGGTTCTCTGGACCCAAAGTTCCTAGGAGCCCCTCTGCCTCTAGGACGGCGACCTCCCTGTCCTCCTCTGCCACGGAAGGACTGGTTATCCGGAGCAGGCTGGGACTGCTGCGACTTCCGGAACCACATCTTCTTCTGTCCCTTTTGGTTCTTCGAGAAGGACCTCTGGGGAGCTGAGAAGCGGACTCAAGACGGCAGACAGCGTCTTCCCGTCCTTCTCGCTCTGGACTAACGTTTCGCGAACAGTTTTGCCAAACAGGGCAGAACCATCAAAGGGGGCATTCGCGAAAGTCACCTTGAAGGGCTCTGCGAAATCACAGTGGCGGAGCCAAGCCTGACGCCTCATGACTAGGCCCACTCCGCTAGCTCTAGCGGCTCCCTCAGTAGCGTGAGAAAGTAGCCGCATAGAAGTATTGGAAACTGCTCTAAGAGTGGCCATACGGGTGGAGTACACTTGTTTGTCCTCACCCGACATGGACTCTGGGGGGGATGCAGCGTACTCTTTAATCAGGTTTCGTTGCATCCTGATAACATGTGCCATGTAGTTCAGCGCTCTCAAAGAGAAGGTTGCTGAACTAAAAACTCGCTTCCCAATGCGATCCATCGAGCGGGACTCCTTGCCCGGAGGATGCATAGAGGGACTCTCCTGTGCTAACTCCCTCTTCGTGGCTGCAGCCATCATCATGGCATCTACCGGGGGGGCCTTGCTCCAGTGAGTGCGGTCCGCCGGGGGGCTCAGGATACGGTCCGGACGCTTGGGTACAGGCTCAACGGTGTCCGGATCCTTCCATGCTCTGGTGGATATAAGGTCTACCAGAGGATCGGCAGGAGGGGACACCCAAGAGGTAGATGGACCCACCTCGAATGCCTCCAAGAACACAGACTCGTCTGAGGAGGCCTTGGGGGCAGACCACCCCCCCTGATCCTTAACATCTCCATAATGTCTCCAAAGGAGATGTCTTCTGGGGGTGATCTTGGGGAGCCCTCCCCTTCATCCAAGTCTGTGTCTTCGGTAATGGACTCTGGGGAGTCCATGTGCCTCCTTTTGCACTTACGCTTCCGAGGCACTTCCTCGGGGGGACTGTCCGAGGAGTCCTCTTCAGCAGCTAGATGTTACAAGGGAACTACTTGGGACATCGAGGCGGGCTGTCCCTGGGACTGGCTGATGGGAGCCTGGCCCAACTGCAAGGGAGTGCGGGGTGGAGCCGTGGCAGGGACCAGGGGTCCGGTAGTCCTCAACAGCGCCCTTTCCACTACGTCGAAGGCCGAGGGGGAGCCAGCTTCTCTAAGCCCCGAGAGCCGACCCCCACTCGGGTCCGACGCACGGACAGGAGTCGGAGCCGAAACTGTCGGATCCGAGAGACCGGTGTGCTCCGACTTAGACGGAGCCGAAGACACACCAGCTCCCCTGGATCCGAGGCTCGGCCCTTGGCTACGAGAGGTCGGGTCCGAAGTACCCGAAGCACTCAAGGGATGGGTCGGATCTGAGGTGCGCCGACCTATCGGATCCGACCCACCTCCAGATCCAACTCTGCCCAGCACCGACAACTCCGAATCCAGGGTGTGGGTCGGAGAAGGAGCCAAGGAGGCGAAAAAAGGGGTCGAAGCCCCTCCCAGATGGGGGGGCTAAGAGCACTCCCATTTGCATTTGGGCCCGGATGAAACGCCTCAACATCCGGTCCATGTCTGCTTCGCTCATGGAAAAGGTGGATCTAGATGAGGCCACCGAAGCGGACCTAGAGAGCCGCCTCGGGGACCTCACTGAAGGGCTAGCCTCCTCCTCCTTGGGCCCAGAAGAGAACCGAGGGGAGTGGAGCCGAGGAGGAGGAGATCTAGAAGACACAGGGGAGGCCCGTTTAGACAGAGGAGCCGAACTTGAGGTCTCGGCTCTCCGTTTGTGGTGCCTCTCCTTGTGTCTCTCCTTCTTCTCTTTCTCCCTTGAAGTCTCCCTCTCCTCCGGCTTTTTGGAGGGAGGTTGAGTCCCTGCCGGGGGAGGGGAGACCGCAGCACCCACTGAAGGCTGCTGGCTAGTAGGGGCAGAGGCCGGACCCGCATCTGGAGGGAGAAGTCCCGCCAGAACAAGCTTCGACCTCCGCTACCTTAAAGCTCAGGGGTTGAACCCTGCACAAATGGTACAACCAGATGACAGGTGTTCAACTCAACCCCCAAGCATTTAACGCACCGAGTGTGGCCATCCGCTGGGGACAGCTTATGGCCACACTCGGTACATTTAGAAAACACTGCCTTATGGGCTTCTGACATCCTAAGCCCTAACAGGCCTAAAACACACAGAACAAACAAACACACAAACTACGCAAAACCCGTGAAAAAAATTAACAAGATAGAGAGAGGAAAGCCTAACACATACACTCTAACTAACTAAATTTTAAAAGTTTAAAGTTTTCAAAATTTTTTAGTCAAAACTCTTATCTTTCACCAGGAGCTCGAGGAGTCCATTGCAACTTGAAAAGCGGCAAACGAAATCTGAGATCAGTCAGGGCTTGGCAGGGGATTATGGGTAGAGGGAGGAGCTAGGAGCTCGGAGCCTAAGCTTTTGAAATGCCGGCTCGGATCCGAGGTCGGATCCGATACCTACAGGTTGCAGACAAATGAAGTCTGCCTACTTCAGATTTAATATTTTCAACTCAGTGTTTGTTGATTTTGTCATAAGGTTTTAAATTGTATTTCAGTTTATTTATTGTAAACTGCAAAGACGTCAACTCCTTATCCCACCTTTTTTACATATGCATCAATTTTTAGTTTTTCCATTTAGATAAGCTTTTAAATAATCCCAGAGAATTACTTCATGAAACTTCTCCATTATCATTAATTTCAGTGTATTGATCTAGTCTTTTCATTTTACTATACAAGCAGGGATTCTTTGATAGTAAATCAAATGACTTGGCTTTAAAGTCAATGTAAATGTGGTTAGATAAAGGATATGAAGTTATCAATACATCTTCAATTTTAGAAAATAAAATACTAGTAAAAACGTTATCAATGTTTGGCTGCCAAATCTATAAGAATAATGTGGAAAGTTGAGAGCTGATTTAATATCATAGGCAGATTATTCTATTAATTCTCAACATTTGAGAGATAAGTGTTTAACTACTGAGGATAGCTTAGGAACTTTATCAGTAGTTCTGTCTTTACTAGAAAGAATACAGTTAAAATCTCCTGCAATAATCGATTCACCTTTTGTATAAGTTATAATATCCAAATATTTCTTAGCAACTTTGGCTCCAATTCCAAGTATCCAGTAAGAATTCACAACAGTATAAGTTTTTGTCAATTTCTACTACTGCTAAAACCCAACATGCCATTTTTATCTGAACAGATATTTAATATTTTAGGCATAGGTAGTGAATTTCTCCAAATAATCAGATTTTTGATTTAAAACGAGAGCTCACAATAGTTGAATAATCTGTTAACATCAATTCATCTACATCTTCAGATAACAAATGTGTTTACTGTAAGAAAATTCTGTGAGCTAATGCAGTTTTAAATATTTGTTTAAGCTACTCCTCTTCAGTGGATTAAATCCATTAATATTTAATGAGACAATTATATGTCAATATTCCTAAGAACATGTAAATGCACTGATTTAAGATGTTTTACCTTATAAAATAACCAATGGACAAAAAGCAAAATTTCAAATTTGTATACATTCTAACCTCCCATCATGAAATGAAAATTCCCTGATTGATGATATAATCATAAAAAAATCACACACCAACTAACCCATCCCAATGTCACCAAGCTCAACAGTTGCTACTGCTTCTTAATTTAAAACAATATTAATTCTAACTATTAAGAGCACACTCAAGTTGTATTAAAAGGAAAAACAATATAAAATGTTAATTTGAGAATTATTATTTTAAGATCATAGAAATAAAGTTGGAAATGTTTCTGACTATATCAAAAATATACCAGAAATAATGCTTTTTAAATTTCTTTACCTGATCAAGACGTTTTATACAGTTATTTCTTCTAATTAATTCTACTATAGAAAATACTATAAATAGCCTAGTATTAAGCATTTATATGGAGGAAATAAATAAAACTGACATCTATAACACATTAACCTATGGACACCATAACACCAATACATATCAAAATCACATATTATAAAACTTTTAAAACTCATTTAATAACATGGATGAAAAGGTAAAAGTAATATAATATGAAATATAATTAAAAGGTCTTAATTTAATATTGCATATTTGTGTATATTATACATGCTTATAAATGCATAATATACTTACATGGATGAGCAGACATAACTGTATGTGTTTGTAAATTATGAGTAGATGCATGATATGTATATTTACAGTTAAGAGAGTGGATATGTTCTATGTATCTATGCATGAGAGTAAATATACAAATAAGTGAGTGTTTTTAAGTGAATGTTTGTTGAAATTGTGAATGTATTTATGTTACTATAAATACCTCTAGTACTTGGAATATACATTTAACATTAACTTCTGTACAGGAAGCATTCTTTTATGATTATATTTTAAATATCATGTATTTACAAAGTCGATAATAGTAGTTTTCATTGCCATATTCTGAAATGTGCACATCAAGTTTTTGTATTCCTCATACCAATGTGAGATGAAAAATGCTTGAAATTATTTGTCAGTTTAGTATGAAATAAAATTACACATTTCACTAACAAATGCAGAACATTTTGAAGAGTTAAATCTGCTCACTAATATTATTTCCAATAAATAGCGAAGTAACTCTCAATAATTAAGGCAACAGATGTTGAGCAGAATTGTGTTTTAAGCATATTTTCCTCTAAACTGTTTCATATAGCACAGCAGACAACAGCTTATATTAAAGTACAGGAATGTATATAAATGCTTTTATATGTAATGAATATCTATATGGATGTCAGCTATTTTTCTCAGAGGAAGTTTATAATCACTGTTAATAGTTTCCAGTCAAATGTCTGTAAAAATCATTTTGTACAAAAAAAAAAAAACTTAGCTTGCTGCATGTTTGTTTTCATTTGAATTTTAGTAATGAAGTGTTCCCTGCGTTTAACCTTACAGTTTTGTTGCATTGCGCAGCTCTTTTGAGCATTGCATTAGGTGTTAAATTTCACAATTGCATTTCAAGGAAAGCATTGGGACAGCTGCACACAGAAGTAATACCAAAAGATTATGGGGGCATTTAGTTTTTGTAGGCAGTTGGTTACACCTTGTGTAAATACATCTGTAGACCCCTTACTTATGGATGGGCAAGTGTGTTCTGTGTAAATATGTATTTCAATTTGAGTGAGTTTTTGCATGTGGATGTCCTTATCAATATAGAATTTCAGTGCAGCATCATTTACTTAAGTACCGATACTTAATCTGTATCTTACCAACTTTCAGATGATTAATAGCTCTCTATAACAATATTTTAATACACTGCCAGCTGTTATGTATGGTACATCAGCTTCATTAATGCTATGCATTTGTAAGTATTCTGTATTCCATCAGCAGTCTTGATGCTTAACTACATCTTTATATTATATCTCAGGTCTTCAATTATCTGTGTCACCCAAGGTCTATGTCTAAAGCAATTTAACTAACACTAGGCAGGAAAAAGGACTGAAAAGAAGCAGTTACTGTAAACAAACAAAAAAAAAAACAGTCAATAGCATCTCAATTCTTCAAATAAGAACCAAAGTAATGAACAAACACCATACAATTTAAACGTATTAAAAGAAAGTGAAGTTTGTTTTTTCCCCGTTAGGGGTCGCCACAGCAAAACTCTGGTCTGCTAATGATTGGCAGTAATTTTTTTTTATGGTGCTGAGTTGCTAGCCTGACACCCAACCTTCAGCGAAGGCACGCCCATTCACGCATGTCTTTTGGAGGCCACTCAATCGTGGAGAGGACAGGCAAACTCCACACAGAAGGCACTCCAGCCATGAATCAAACAGGAGAACCTCTTGCTGTGAGGCAACAATGCTACCGCTGTACCACAGCAGCTTCTAATGTATATAAATTATTTTCATGCAGACAAAACCACTTAACACACCACCCACTAAACATGGATAAAACTTATCACATACAACCACATTCACCTGACAGAATAACCAAAAATAAAAAAGATTACTTGAAAGTATACAAAAATTAAACGGATTAAACATGTTAATATACAACCCCCACATGCCCACTACTCTCTATGTTTGAAAATAATGTTAAAGAGAATTGAAATAAAATAATAAAGAGCTAAGTAATCTTAATAGTAATAATGTATATACACTATTTCAGATACTATAAGAAAGGTATTTTGATAAAGTATATTTTTGTTGTTGATTGTTTTACCTTGTATTTCATGAACTGTAATAGATGACAAAACTGAATACCTGTAAGAAAGCTATTTAGGCAAAATAGAAAATGAGAATAACATTAATTTTCTTTAATGTTTTTACTATTTTTGTCCTTCAAAGACCAACCATTTCTTGTTGCTTGTCTCTTTTAAGATGACAAGAGCCAATCCATATTTTGACTGATCAAAAAGTTTCTTTTTCTGAGGAAAGTCCACTGCATCTTCTAGAAAATTAAAAATGTTCTGACCTTCTGGTAAAAAGATCATATTCCTGGCTGGAAAAATTAGTTGATCTTTAATGTTTAACTTCTTTAAGTCTTTTCTGACTAGAATACATGCTTTTCATTTGGTCATAACAGATGCAGTATAGTCACTGTCAAAGCTGATAGCATTCTTTATTTTTATCGGAGAATAAGCCCAAGCAGTGTTCAGTACCAGGTCCTTGCCTTGGCCGGAGAGAAATTTTACAACAACAGATCTGGGGACCAGAGGATTTTTCTTCAACGTAGTAGTCAAAAGAGATTTATGGACTCTCTCAATACCAAAAGAGAGAGCATCTGGTAGAGTTAGAATTTTAGGCATCCAGTTAGTTTAAACCTGCAACATATTGTCTCCTTCTTCCTTTTTGGCATTCCATATATCCTAATATTATTTCTCCTACATCTACCTTCCAGGTCTTCTAGTTTTTCCATAAGCTAAGTATTTTGTTTTAACAGGAATTCTGTGTGATTCTCTCTCTTCCATTCTGCTATCCAGGTCATTTAATGTGTCTTCGATTGCCAAGATCTGAGCAAATTGTTGTTTAATGATCTGTTTTAACATTCTGTTTGTTTCTTGGAATCTTCTTTTATATTGCCCATTTGCATCTCAGGTTTATCAAATTTAAAAGAAAACTCCTGGATACTGCCCCATTAATAGACTATAGTTCTTTTTTCACAGAGTTGTTCTGAGACTTCACTTTTGAGTGTATTATTCTTTTACAACACTAAATAAAACTTATGACAAGAAAATCAATCAAATAAAAAAAAACATAAAACATGTATTTTTCTTTCAAATAGTTGTCAGAGTTTGTTTACAAGACTCAAAATGTATAAGAAAATACATTTTTGTTAAGTCTGTATAATAAAATCCTGTCAGAAAAAAAGAAAATAAAGCATAAAGACTTTGTGCTGTTACCAGATTGCCATCTTGGCCATGTCTCCAATTTTCTTACAGAACTTCTAATGGAAACTGAAATTCTAGCTTCTTACAGGACTTCCAATTACCTAAATTGACTTTACTGTCAGTGGAAAAACTGATTTCTTCCATTACTAAGGCTGAACCAGAATACTATTAAAGGGACTCCAGAATGGTAAAGGCTCAGGACTGGATGGGATCCCATCACAGCTTTCTAAACTGTGGGGACCTAATCTGAAACAGCAATTACTACACTTACTGAGCAACGTCCTCTGTACAGGAGGAGTCAGGGCAACATGGAATGAGGCAATCATTTCAGCAATTGTGAAGCCAGGTAAAGATCCACTGAAACTGGGATTTTATAGGCTAATTTCAGTTTTAAACCAAGATTATAAAACAATGTGAATTTTAGCTACAAGGTTGGCTGAAGAAATACCAAAATTAACACATGGAGACCAGTGTGGGTTTATTATGGGAAGGTAGACATTTGATAATATATGGCTTTTCTACAGGGCTTATTGATCTTATTGCAAACACTTACAAAGGTGCAAATGCATGTATAAAACTAAACATAGAATCATCAAAATTCCAGCTTAGTAGTTGCAAGACAAGGACTCTCCTTACTGTTCCTCTTGTTTGCTCTATACTTGAAACTACTGGCCTTAAAACCAACAGCATCAGATTTTAAAGGGATAACGGGTAGGTCAATAAGGTTCTATATGCAGATAATCAGCTAGGAGACCAGAAAAATCAATTACCCATATTGTTTGACATGCTAGAAAAATTGGAGGCAACAGACATAAAATGCATGCAATTTCACTAAATCTCAAACATATTTATTTAAAACAAAATATCTAAAAATACAGTGACATAAACAGATAAAATATCTAAGAACTCTTTGCTAGAGACAGTAGAGTACACCGTTATGGTGAATTGTGGTTGTGGACAAATTTTGGATAACTAAGAGGTGGCTCAAGAAATGGAAGATGTTAGATCTGGCTTTAGAAGACACAACAGATAGAAATCTTTCTCCCCTTTCTGGCACTATATTTCTTCAGGCCCTACCCCTTTTCCCCAGCACTGGCTTTCTTTAAAAATATAGAAAATATACTGAAGAATTTCAATACCTACTCTATCAAAATATTGGAGAGCTTCCCAATTAAGAGTATTTCTTGAATGGCGATATAATCGCCTGCTATACCAATATAACAATACTTACACAATTACTTGCAGAGCAATATAAAGACCCCGAAACTATAGATTGGGAGGACCTACAGGACATTGAGTCAGCCATACTTGAAAGTGTTACTGAGAAAACAAGTTGTTGGAAGCACTCACAAAAACAAACAAACCAAAACCAAGAGTGCAGGTAGCTTGGAGAGATAAAAAACGAACTTGCCGAACTTTAAAAATTAATATTTTATTCAAACCAACAGTTGACAAAGAAACAGTGTTCGGCAAGTTCATTTTTTATCTCTCCAAGCTACCTGCAATCTTCGTTTTGGTATACTTGAAAGTGTAACAGAGATACTAGATTGAAGAAGGGAAGCGTTTCAAATGAGGATTTGGCTGCCATCCCTTTTTGATATGGGTAAAAACTAAGAAAGGAGGTAAAGAGCCAACATGATGGATAAAAGCAAGGGTAAGTGTCACAAGCTGGGAGCAGTTGTAGGAGGCAGAGTGTTTCATAACATGGGAACATTTTAGAAAACAGAATAATCTGGAGACAGGAGATTATATAAGATACAGAGGACTCAAGCAGATATAAATCAGTATTGAAAGGGAACAAAGGACCAAGTCAGAGATGACATTAACAGGGATGAGGATGCAGGAAGCAAAATGTATGCACATTATGGGGAAAGGATAAAGTTTTATAAAGAGGAGATTAGGATGAGACTGGTCAAAGATAGTGGTGGTTTGGGAGAAACTGTTAAATTCTGACTTAAAGAAGGAGCAATGAGACAAAACCTACGGAGACTGGAAGACAATCAGAATTAGAAAGTTCCAATCATTTGCATGCAAATGCCTACATACATATTTTTGTACAGCAGACATCAGAATTATGCTGGAAATGTAGAGCTTGGAATAGCAAGGAAATTGGATGAACATATTCTGATCATGTTCCAAGCCAAAAAAAAAAAAATAAGGGACTGTAATCTTTGTTAGAGTTAATTTGGTCAGGGACTGAGAGGAACACCACATAAGTGATAGCAAATGGAGAAGAGAAGACTCTGTTTGGGATAATAGTAATAATATAACAAATTATTAGAAGACAGAAAACAATGTTGGTACCAACCAGGAAGGATCTGGAGGACTTTATCCAAGAAACTCAAAGGACAGAAAGAATGACAGCTGACAAAGAAAGGATCTTGAGACATTCCAGAAAGTGGTGGAACAGCTGAAAATGAATACAGAAGGGAGTAAATATTCATACAAAAATTAAACAAAGGAAGCAGCAGTTTTCTATCAGAGGCAAACCAAAGAAACACAAGAGGAAAAGGGTTTGAGAGGATTCCTATATTTGTAATAACTGAAATAAAAACATATAATAATTATAATTAACCAATAGAATTACCCTGCTGATTAAGTATATCTGTTAACACACCTTGATTTGACTTTTGTTTATTATTAGTAAAGCAGAAAATCTCAATTTAAGATGGTGGGAAGTTAAATGCAGAAATAAGTGTTAAAATGGGATGGCTACTACTTTATGGTCTGACTTTTAACTTTTTTTTTTTTTTTTTTACATATTATTATGTCAGTGTAACTGCTTTCATGCTTCACAACTGCATGCTAAAATCAGGTACTGTTTATACGTTAAACTATACGAGTTATACAGTTTTAGATCCTGCCCATTTGGTCAATCACTGTTCTTCTTAGTTTTGACATTTATGAGGTCTGCTTTATTTTGTACCTCAGTTAATTTAGTAGGTTGTTGAATCACACCAACTTAAAGCGGATAATGCAAATGTGTTACTATGCTTATTTTGAAAATTAATAAGATATGTTAACAGCAACACTGTAAGAAAAATATTTACCAAGGTCAAAGGGGACGTTAAACTCCTCAAAAGCAGGGAATAAACATGATGCCTGTACAGGCAGCAGCAAAAAAAAAAAAAAAAAAACACATAACTGTCCAATAAACTACATATCAGGTTCCTACAGAGAGGGGCAGAGTCCTTACTCTTGCCTTACACTCCTCACCTGTCAAAGTAAGGCCGGTATGATCTAGTTCGGGTTTGTAAAAGGCAGATCATGTCTCCTAAACCTGATAGACTTCTTTGAAGCGGTCACCAAAGCTGTAGATGAGGGTAAGGTGGTACACACAGCCTATCTAGATCTCACCAAGGTTTTTGACACCATCCCCCACTCTGGAATTATAGACAAACTCACTAAACTAATTATAAATCCCTGAGTCAAAAGATGGGTTGCCAACTGGCTCACTGACCGAACCCACATTGTGAAAGTAGCAGACTCTAAATCCAACTTCAGACCAGTGACAAGTGGAGTACCACAGGGTTCAGTCCTAGGTCCGCTCCTGTTTGATATCTACTTCTCTGAAGTACAGGCTAACACAGAAGGTCTTTGGCTAACTAAGTTTGCAGATGACTGCAAACTAGGAGCCATAATCAAATCTCCTAACGATGTGGACATCCTACAAAAGGGCCTCACTGAGACAGATGCCTGGTTTGTCATGGCCTCAAGCTCAATGCCAAAAAGTGCATTGTCATCCCTTTTGGTAAAAACTCTGTACCATGAACTACCACATACGCAGTAGTCTACTTAACACCAAAAGTGTGATAAGAGACCTTGGGACACAGGTGGACAGTAGTCTCTCCTTTGATAATCACATCGTCACAGTAGTCAGGAAATCCTTCTATGTGGCACACCTCATCACAAAAGGTTTCTCATCCAGGAAAAAAAAAAAGAGGTCATTGTTCCCCTCTACTCATCACTCATTAGACCCATTATAGAGTACAACGCTCCTTTTGGTATGTACCTCACAAGACATCTACAACAACTGGAAAGGCCACAGAAATACCTCACAAAGACGATTACTGGCCTCAAACAGATGCCCTACGCAGACCGTCTCAAAAAACTCCAGCTTTACTCTGTCACATATCGCCTACTCAGAGGCGATCTCTGCCTAACATACAAAGCTATGTCAAACCCAGAGCTGTTGGACATGCTCCACGTAAAGAAATCCCAATCCCTCCGAGCTACACACTCTAGGGACCTAAACCTTGTCACCACAATAAACAGAACATGCTGGAGGGATAGATTCCTATCTCAGAGACTTCCCATACTCTGGGACAAGCTACCTATCTATATCAAACAAAGCTCATTAGCACACTTCAAGAAACATCTTGATGACTGGATGGGAGATAGAAAATTCACCCCGGAGATCACTTTTGTGGCTCTGCTTGACAGGGGCACAAGAAAATCATTTTCTTTGGTGGCAAAAGCCAGGTTACCATTTGGCTAGGCTTATATAGGCCCTAGGGCCAATAGCCTAGTACCTACCTATGAACCCCACAATGAGTCATTTCACTACTTATAACTAATCCATACTGGCAACTGGATCTGACACACAGGATAAACAAAAAATAATCAAAGCTTCCAGAACAAAAACTACAAGTGTTATAACTACCTAGTGCACTTCTTATGGGAAGCAAAACACTAGACAATATCATGCAGAAGAGAATACCAAACGCAGTCTATAAGAATGATCCCATTTCTATCCCAGAATAGTAACCAAAACTAAAAATTCAATCCTAACCCCACTGCAGGAATAAAGTCACTGAAATGTAAAAGAATTAAAACAATGACATTCAACCTAATGACATTTTTTTCAATGTAACATTTGCAAAAACAAACTCTTATTAACTTTAATGTTGAAAAAAATGTCATTCAAACAAAAGGACTCATTCAAAAGACTATACACCAAATGGACTGTAAAAAAGTATCATAATCCCTAAGCAATCCATTAACACTTCTGGATTAGGATTTCTACTTTAACAGCAATGCAACAAAATCATTTCACTCTTCACACTTGCAACAGGTTTTAGAGCATGCTTCATAGGTAGCAATGGTTACACCTTTTGCACTTCGCAGATAAGTCTTGCTGGGCACAGGGTTAATTAAGGAGGCAGCAGCTCATCAAAACAAACTACTGTAGTTGCATCCTAAGGTAACAGTGTGCTTCATTTAATGAATGCATACATGTGTATTTCTTCAAAAATGAGACAGAAAATTTGAAATAACACTAGAGTTATTAAATCATTCCCAGTGTAAAGAGGAGTTCCTTCTAAACACCTTGGCATGTTTATATTTCACTGTAGCATTTATGACTTGCGAGCAGCTATTAACACTTCTTAAAATAAATGGTCTAGAAAATGGATTCTGCCAAGGATCGACAAGGCAATCTCATTAAAAATTTTCAGGCATCAAAGTCTGTAATTAGGAAGTGCTTCTTAAGGAACAAATAGTTAACACAAAAATAATATGAGGATAATGCAAACATTAACCTGAGGATAAAAGACATGCTTAGTTTTCACTCAAAGTGCAGCTTACTGTAATCTGTTTTCTGTGTGTTCTCTACTAATACAATGCTTCCAAGATGTTGTCTAAAATCGAAAAACTATATAAAGAGGCTGTAAACCTAAAATCTTTGACCACAGTAAATCAGTTTTTAATAAGAATCTAAACCATGCTTTTACTAGTCATGTGAAAATACCATTAGCATGTTCTAACAAGAAGCTTAGGTAGGCACTCACAAACACAATGTACGACCAGAAATAATTAGAGAAAATATTTCAAACATTTCTACAGAACCACTGCTGGGTTGTGGTAATGGACTCCAAAGAGAATTCTTGTTCTTGCTCTGACAGGGGCAGAAGTATAACTTGTGGCGTCTCAAATGGGTACAATGCTTTTGACTCAAAATGGGATGGATAACCCAGTCCCTCAAGTGTGTTTATTTTGATCCTATGAGAAAGGGTGCGACTGCAATTTGATGCAATCTGCATTTCCTCATCCTGCAAGGAAAAATATGTATCACACACCCACAAAAAGGAAAAAAAATAGGGAGATCAGTCTTAAAATGCACAAAGAAAACAGTGTTATTTATAGGTTTGTATTACATACATATGCATACATATTAAATAATGTAATAAGGCTACTACTATGCATGATACACTGAAGGTAAAAAAAATACAAAATATTAAGTTAATTCCCTTCCAGTCAGTGTCGGACTTGTCCAGAGACTGTTAGTCTGGCAATGTAAGGTGAGACTCTCTTGCAGACACTTGCAACATATGTTTTACAGTACAAGGCAATCAATGGCATCAGCGTCTAAAAGCATAACTTGAGCACATTTTACTTGTCAATTCACTGAAAGTAAATAAAAGGGAGTATCTACATCACTGACATTACAGCATCTTTTTTTTATTTTACTTTTTTGAAAGATTTCTTACCAACTGGTACAGAACCTTGTCTATAATGGCAGATGCACTTAATATATTTAAAATTGGAGTACTTTTATTAATAAAACTCCCAAATGTCGATATCTGCACAATCCCTTGGGTGGGGAATATGCCTCTTCCCTGGGGACTATGCAATCTGTGAATCAGCATATATAATTAACAGGGGGAGCATAGGGGGATTTGCACCCCTCAAAAAAAGCAGACTTCTTTCGCATTGTCTGAAGTTTTGCCTCAGAGCATGCACATTAGGGTGTCCATACTTCCTTTTGTGGTCAATGGTTTTAATGTCAATCTACTAAAATCTGTTGGACTATTATTCCTGCAATTTGTCTGCCATGTAATTGAACATCCTGTGATTTACACCAGTATCAAAATAAAGATTGCCTTCCAGTCTTCTTCTTGGACACATTTTAAAGTGAACTTCATTTTTTTATAAAAGTGGATTTCATGGGTCAATACATTAGGTAAAAAGAAGTGGTGATTTTCAAAACTGTTGGCACCCTGTCAACAAAACAGTGGCTATAGTCCACAACATGATTTCAATGACAAAAGCACACAGAACTGTCTCCAAAGATAGTTCTACATATTTTCTGGCTAGTTGTCCATGAAATTCTATGAAAATTAAGAAAAGACTAGACAATAAGAAATGTGGATCGCTAATTGCCAAAAGATTGGCAATTCCCTCCTATCATGTGCTGCCTCATACATTTTGTAATGTAAATGATACACATTAAAGGCACAATACATCCGATAGCTGTGATCAGCCATTATTCTCAGTCTAGCTCTGTAAATCAAATAATATCCAAGAGTAATCACAACACTCAATGAGAATGTGATTCGACTGTTGAACACAAGAGAGCCTGAACATGGTTTCATCCAACTACAAACAAACAGATGCACATTTTTATTTTAATATACTGGATGTTTGAGATAGGAAATTTGTAGTGTACTTTTTTAACAGACAGTAAAAAAAGTTGTTAATTTAATCCAGTATTTTAAAATAAAACTCAAATAAGTGGACTTTCCAATCCAAAGAGTATATTCATGCATTTTTTGTAGTAAATGCTTATACATTACTGCCACCGATTTATGTCATTTGTCAATATTAATATAAATACTTTGTATATATTTACAGTACAACTCCATATTTCTACTTGACTTTGTGTCGTCTGGTAAAAATTATCTGAGGATGTCCAGGAGATACTGGTTTCTGGTACCAATACAAATACGTTCCATACCAAGATAACATTCCAAATACAGTCCCAATTATTTTCTGGGGTATATCATGGTAGTAGAAAGATGTGCATAAGAACATCAAACACCAAATCAAAGCCAACAGATTAAGCAGACTAAATAAAATTATTACTATGTGCCTTAAAGACTGGGACTTGAAGGATTCATTTATTTTTTCTATGACAGCAGTCTCTTCCCAAATCATAAGTGCACAGTAAGGCAATAGGAAAGAATGTCCAGAAATGTCAAATCCACTCCAAAACAGTCCATTTTTTTTACAGTCGCTCCTACTGCTGTACCCAGAAAGTGTTGTGTTCACCTCTGATACATAGCAATCTCCTGTGCTTTCTTCAATAAACATGAACAGCCATGTGAAGAAATACCAAACGGCAGTTCCAACTAAAAGAGCACTTAACCGCTGCAGTATGACTGTAACGCTCCTATGGACGTGGTAGCAAACGATGCTGATAAAAGGCAAAAGCAGTACCAGTGTCCATCCCCAAGCAAATTTGACAAAAAGCCTGCAAGACAAAGTATATAAAATGTATCACATAAGTTAAATGGATTAATTCAATGTACTTCTTAACATCAAGAATAAAAGACTCAGATCTGCCTCAGAAAGGCCTCCCATCTGAATATGAACTGCTTTCAACAAAGCCTACTGCTTGCATAAAAATCTTCATTACCTCTCTCAAACATATGCTCATTTGCATAAAAAGGAAAGATGACTGCACACTATAAACAATTCAGTTTCAAAACTGATATATCAGATTTGAAAAAAAAAAGAAATGAACTAAAAAATGTAGTATTAAATATACACTGCAGCCAATGCTAATGCACAAAAACACCCATCATGAAATTGTGATCAATGGAAAATACATCAGAAAACCATTCCAAGATAAAGCAAAAAACAAATGCATATATAAACAGCATGTTATCATATAAAATGTAATGCAAAGATGCAAAAAATAAAAACATATGTTACTGTTACTTTGGTACTGTGCACAGTTAAAGATCTAAATAACTGTATTACTAACTTGGAATGCAAATTTTCAACTGCAGGAAAGGTTTAACAATACATCAGCATGCTTAAAACTGGAAGGTCTCTTCACGAGCCAATGTTATTTGATTATAGACCATACATAATTTTTGTAACCCAACAACTCAACCTGATTTCCATTCATTAACATATATAAAGAAACATAACAGATGGGACCTACTTTTGTTTACTTCAACTGTTATCTTTGCTACTAACAAGCTGTACTTATCTTTGGGTGTACACTTGGCCAGAGTTTCTCATTTTATTAGGTATGTGAAATTCATACCTTCTCTTTTTAATAATGATGCAACTGTGTACAACAGAATGGAACTGTTTCCAGATTTGTTTCTTCTCTTCAAATGCTGAAATTACCTCATTTTGGAATGGAATTGTTCCAAGCCATTTGGTTTGAAAAGAGAAAACTTCTGTTATAATTATTAAAAAAAAAAAAAAAAAAAAAAAAAAGTAAGCACCAAGAACTGCTGAAGCAGGAATATTACACTTTCACTCTTTGATTGCACTGCTGCTTGGATTTGAAAAACCTGCAGCTTGGATTTGAGAAACTTGTAAAAAAAAAAAAAAAAAAAAAAGGGCATTACTTTATTTTTCATTTTTCTATTCAGTTATGGTCTTGAACTCTCATCCAGCCTGGAAGTTTAATAGGGACTGCAGAGTACAGAAAATACAATCTGAATTTCCAGTGTCAGCAAGCTCAGGCTTATCTACCCATGTGTCACCTCCACTGAATGCTTTTTAGAAAATGTGTTGTTGTTAGTCTTATTCTTACCATTTTTGCATATGTCAATCTGTTTATTATCCTTCGCTGTCCAGTCAACTGCTGGCTAGTATATTTAAAGGGTTCAGGCACCTAGGCAGTGAGACATTTCCCTGTGGTGCATTTGGCTGGGGACACATGGCTGAAGTGACATTCAGCTGCAGAGAAATATGTCTGCTTGCAAATTCCCTGTGGGCAAAGAGAAGCACACGCTGCCATGCTTTAATAACCAAATGCATGGAGGCAGAAGAAGTGGAGTGTTGTGCTCAGTGTACAGTACATACTTATTTAACTACAACATGTAGCAGTGTGCTACAGCATGGAGGAAATCCTGCAGGGTACTGTAGTCACATTTATGCTGCAGTATGTGTTTTAAGTAATGTTCCCTAGACACTGAAGGGGGTAGTATACACACACTGATTATAAAGGCATTGCCCATTGTGCACTGCATTTTTACTGCCACTGACCTGCCCTCTTGACAGCCTGCTGCTGTCTGCCATATTGCCTACCGTCTCTTGTTCCCTTGGGGACCATGGACATTGTTTTCCCCCTGTGCATTTGAGTACTGAAGATGTGGACATGACAACACATTCTTCTCTTTACCCACAGGGAATTTGCAAACAGACATATTTCTCTGCAGCTGAATGTCATTTCAGCCATGTGTTCCCAGTCGAATGTACCACAGGAAAATGTCTCACTGCCTAGGTGCCTGAGCCCATACTTGGGTTTAACAGTTCAGTTCTATTATTTTGCTTGACATGCATTTCATTAATTGCTTTGCTTATTCAATTGCTAGTTTATAAGGGTACCCTCAAAGCATCTGTGTGACTGTTGGACTTTTTGAAGGGAGACTGGCTGGTGACAACATGTACTGAGAAAGTGGAACAGTGTTGCTGGCACTGGAATAATATCAGTAGTCTCTCCATGGAAAGCGGGTGTCTGTATGAGGAAATAACACTGACTAAGTTCCAGCTGCAAAAATGAATGGATTCAGAATAAAGTGGGTGAAATCTTGGTGAACCAGTGATTATAACGCTGTTTCACAGATGCAAAATATAAAGTTTATTTGGGTGTGGCAATTGTGCATATTTGCCACATGCTGTCAAGGACAGTTGCTACTACTTTATATGCTAGTGTCAGCAGTGAAGGATTTAAGACCCATACCCCTGCATCTCACAACTTGGTAGCAGCTGTGTGGAATTTAAGACCCACACCTTCTACACCTCACACACTGGTAGCAGCAGTCAGAAATTCAAAACTTTAGCCATGCTTCTCTTATAACCGATGTGCAGCAGTGCGTGATAACGGGGAACACTGAATTGCATCAGTGCTTCTGTGCAGCTCTCAAAACATTATGACAGTAACTTTTGATAACATTTGGTGCTGTGATGTTCTGATTCATGCAGTTTCTCCTATGTTCTCCACTATTGTCTACTTCCGGTCAAACAGAGGAAAAAAATAATTAATGTTTACACAATTAACTATGGAACATACAGTGGATATAGAAAGTGTACATAACCCTGTTAAAATGCCAGGTTTTTGGTGACATAAAACAATGAGACCACAATAAATAATTTCGGACTTCAGTAAGGGAAGAAAGATTTGGGGGAAGGTATACTGTTGAGACAGGTGCCTTTTTTATTTTATTAAGAAAGGTACAGGGGAAGGTAACAAAGGAAAAGTGCAGGTAGGATGGCAGATATAGGGAAGGAAATAGGTGGCAAACAAGCATACAACACAAAAACTCACAAGGGAGATAACACAGGAGGGGGGCAACAATTAAGACAGAGCAAACAACCGCTGAGGAGGAGGACTTATTTACAACACCTTTTTCAGCTGCTATTTGGGCTATAGGCAACCCGTGGTAGTGCTGCTGCGGTAGCATTGTCGCCTCACAGCAAGATGTTGTCACGTTCGATTCTCAGCTAGAGTGTCTTCTGTGTGGAGGCATTCGTGAATGGGTGTGCCTTCGTTGAAGGTTGTGCGTCAGGGCTGGTAACTCGGCACGTAAAAATCCACTACCAAACATTAGCGGACCGGAGTTCCTCTGTGGTGACCCCTAACCGGGATAAGCCGAAAGACACAACAACATTTGGGCTATAGGCAACAACACACGTACAAAATTTTACAACAGGTATAGTAAATACAGTTAAGAAAAAGTAAAGCATAAATCATTCCAAGTGTAAATACAGCTTAGAAAAAAGACACCATTATGTCAAAAGATGAATACCTGCAAATGAAGTAATAAAGTCAAAACCAATGACAGATATTTGAGGCAGTAAATTATAGACTGCACATCCAAAGTTAATTGTAGGCAGTGAAATAAAGCAAGAGACTTTATATTAATTCCTCAGGTTATCTTAAAGAAATCTTGTAATGTGGTAAATTGGGAAACAACAGCAGGGTTCCCATACATACCTCCAAATGTGGTACATCATCTCCTACACAGGAAGCCTTCAATCCAGACACCTTGAGGCCATATGATATACCCTAGCCAGCATTCCACTGATGGAAGCTCAATGTTATCTCTGAAGGATGTTTTCTGGCTGCCCTAATTTCCTAGTTGTGTGACTACTACATCCTCCTCCTTGTGCACCTACGTTAGTGTTACGTGTCCAACCAACCTGCACAAATTAGGATTACTATACCCTGCCTACCCCTATGGCCTATGTGAGTAATGTAATGTCTGATGTACAGCATGGCCAGTTAATGCACTGTACTATATAGCAGAGAACATTCTTCCATGCATCTGTTTTATGCTGTTTTGTGCTTGTGGCTCGCACCTGTAGATCAGATTACCCCTATTTCTTTGCCAGTGCCCTGAAATACTGCACCCACCTCTGCCTCATTCAGGGTACTGCTGCAGTTGGTTCCTCTGACTTCTTACCACATCCTACTCCTCTGCTGCCATGGGTGTCTCACAATGTTACAGTGTCCCGTTTTTACTGCTTTCGGAGTTTCATATTATGTAGCATATTGGAGACCACAACATTTTTGCTGCAGGCATCAGAGTGCAGCAGCATGCCAACTGATGTATACAGGCAGTGAAATTTCAGAACTCCAAACAACAGTTTTAAGATGTTTCGCATCTGTGACAGTAACGTGTTATATGCCCTCTCAACAATGGTCTGGGGGCAGTGGATGGGGGTGATCATTTATGGTTCCAAGGCGTATCCTATATCACTTGCAACACATAAACGTGGACACCATTATGAGTTGCTTGCAACCTGTGCTCACGGGATCAGCATATTATGGCCACTGGAGTGGAGATCTGCATCAGGTGGATGACCCTGTGGAAAACCACCTTGCACAAAATGCCAGTATAGATCACACATGTGCCATATGAGGGAATTAAAGGAATGCCTGGATGGCTTGAGCGTGCTCATACACATACCCACAGTATGTACTACTCTGTGCATTGCACATCACCTAGCAGCTGATGGAAAATAAGCCCTTGTGGCAGATATACCAGACATCTTGGTCAGATGGGGCCATTGCAGAAATGTGAATGCAGCTAATTATCCCCAGAACTTCAAGGAAAATGGACTATGCAATAAAATACCTGCACACTGGTGGTTCTCTACTCTTCCGTTCACGTCTGGATGACGCACTCTTACACACAAACACACACTATGTAATACTTTGAGTATTACACACAGGCTGCAGCATCATCTTAAGAACTGCTGTAGGATATGTGTTGTTGACACCTAAGAAACTTTCTCTCAGGTGCGAAAGGTCCCTGTAGCAAGAATGGTTAAGTGCTACACAAACCTTTGTGTCCACTACGAAAGGATTTCCATAAACCTCCCTTAATTCCATGCAGCAACGGCACATGTACTAACTCCTACATGGTGTCTCTGGTCATACAGCAGCAGATGATCATGGCATGGTCATATAGGTGATGGTATGTATGCCAGTGGTGGACCCACCTGTGACACACTGAGTGACAAGCACACAACACTGTGGAGACTCAAAAGCAGCCAAAACATGCTCTTCTAGCATCAAAGAACAGACAAAACTGCGATAGAACATAAAATCATGGCATTCAGACTGCCGTAGCTCATTGAGCTAATTTGGTTTCTGAATCATGCCATCAAGTTTCATTTTATCATTTGCATCTCAGATGGCTTTTATTAGTTATTAGCATGCTGACACTATCTGGACATCATAACATGCTTATTAACACATGATGCACTACTCCTGTAGACTGGTCATACTACATGCACCTCTAAATAGACCTCTCCCTGCACATTGTCACTTACCACCTTATTTTGTGTAATGCATTGTGCCATTTGTTTATGAATATCCCTATTTACCTTGCTCAAAATAACAGCATGAAATTCAACTTCATAAACTTCTTGAAGAATGATTGTGTAGTTTGAAATCACAATTATCATTACAATTAATCCGTTACACACTAAAGCTGAAGCTATGAAAACTCTGACATCCTTGTAGTGGGCATTGGTAGTACAGTTGATTCTTGTTCTGCTTCCCATTCTGGTTCTAGCCTCTGTAGCTTAAATGTTGGAAAACAGTGATTCGCAATTGATTGGACGCTTGTGTGAAATGGGCTTAATCGATATTTACAAGAAATGCATTGCTCAACAGTAGACCTTATAGAGAAATCTTTTGCAGCTAGGCATAGAAACCTTCTTACAAACTGGTTCACTGTGATTGGTCATAACAAAACTGGTTTTTTGCCTCTTGACTGGCTGTGATCTGGGGCTTTTGTAATATGACTGTGCGACATGGATCATGCAATCTCTAATAAAACCAAGACCCATTCCCCCAAAGGCAGGCGCCCTGTCTGGTGGACCCCAGCCATGAACAAACTTTTACAACAGGAGGAGGAAGCTACTACATGACAGAGCAAAATCCCTAAAAGGGAAGGCATCTCTGATCAGTACTAGCAAAAACTACGATCACTCATAAGATCATCCAAGACCAACTTTGAGAGAAAAATCACAAAAGACAATCACAAGGCCTTCTTTAGCTATGTTATAAACCTGGGTGGAAACTACCAGATATGCTCAGAGTTAGTCCAAAATGACACAAAATACACTGAACCCACAGACATTGCAACATTCTGGCAGACAGGTTCAGTGCAAATTTCTCCGCCCCCCCCCCCCAAAGGAGAAATATCTATCCCAGCGGAGTGTAGCCTCCCTAACATCTCAGATGCCCAGGAGAGAGCCGCCCTCTCTAAAGCTAAAAACACAGCATCAATGGGACCGGACGGTGTCCCGGGCTGCGTGCTACATGAACTCCAAGAGGAACTAAACCCACACATAAGGCTGCTGTTTAATCTTAGCCTTACTACAGGATATGTACCCAAAGAGTGGCGTACAGCAACAGTGGTCCCACTCCACAAAGGCGGTGCTTCTACGGACCCTGGAAATTACCGCCCCATAAGCTTGACAAGCCTGGTCTGCAAAGCTATGGAAAGGATTATTATGGAACTCAAACAAAGACATTGGGGACCTACAGACATTGGATCCTACCCAATTTGGCTTTGTCAAGGGCAGATCCTGCCTTTTAAACTTGGCCGACTTTTTTGAAACAGTCACTAAGGCCATTGATGAGGGTAAGGCAGTTCACACAGCCTACCTTGACCTTGCAAAAGCCTTTGACATAATACCCCACTCGGGCATCATAGACAAACTCACCAGCTTAAATGTAAACCCATATGTCACAAGATGGGTTGCAAACTGGCTCAAGGACAGAACCCACAAGGTCAGAATTGCTGGAGCCATGTCAGACTCTAAGCCAGTCACAAGCGGTGTCCCACAGGGCTCAGTCCAGGGACTCCTCTTGTTCAGCATTTATTTTTCCGAGGTGCAAGCAAAACATAGGAGGATTGTGGCTGACAAAGTTCGCAGATGACTGCAAACTGGGCATCATAATTGATACTCCAGCGGACACAAGCATCCTTCAGAGAGGCCTCATAGAAACGGATAATTGGTGCCAGAACCATGGCCTTAAACTGAACGCCAAAAAATGTATAGTCATACCCTTTGGGAAAAACAAGGTACCCACAAATTACCACATAGGTGGTAATCCATTAAGTACGGAAGAGGTAATCAGGGACCTAGGGACCCAAGTTGACAGTAACCTCTCATTTGACACTCACATTGCCAAGGTGGTTAGGAAGACCTTCTATATTGCCCACCTTATCATGAAGAGATTCACATCTAGATCAAGAGAGGTCATTGTGCCCCTATACTCTTCTCTTATCAGGCCCATGATTGAGTACAATGTCCCATTTGGGATGTATCTTACCCGACACCTGCAGCAGTTGGAAAGACCCCAAAAGTTCCTCACCAAGAGGATAAAGGGTCTCAAACATATGTCATATGCTGCCCAGCTGAAGAAACTCCAGCTCTATCCAGTCGTATACCGCCTACTCAGAGGTGATCTATGCCTGACGTACAAGGCCATGTCCAATCTGTAATTAATGGACATGCTCCACCTCAGAAAATCCAAATCCATCAGAGCCACAGGAGCAAGAGATTTGAACATCAACACAGAAATAAATAGGACGTGCTGGAGGGACAGATTCATAACCCAGAGGCTCCCTACACTCTGGAACAGAATCCCAGTCCATGTTAGGCAGAGCCCCTCACTAACTCTCTTCAAGAGAAATCTTGACGAGTGGATGGGAGATCGCAGGTTTACCCTGGGGGTCATCTCTGTGTCACTACTAGAGAGAGGCACAGTAAACTAAACCCTAAATGGGCGTAGTATTTCTCATCCCACGGGGTGGCGAATGCCACACACACTCTGGCTAGGCTTATAAATGCCCTAGGGCAGATAGCCTAGTACGAACCTATGACTATATCACTACTGTAATAGTTACTGCAACTGTACAATAACTGCCTTCCATTTATGGCCCTTCAATTCAGCTTCTTCCTTTTTGATCTTTGACATCCATCCATCCACAATCCCTTTTTCCCCCATTTGTGCACATGGTGTCAAGGTGTCACTTCAACAGTGGCAATCATCTACAGTCAAGGTTTATACCACCAGGTGGCTAGCCCTGTTGCAGTAGTTCTTTCACACCACACATTTGCGCACACTCTCACACCTATTGCCAATTTAGAATATCCAATCTGATCTACTGCATGTCTTTGGAATGTGGGAGAAAACCAGATCACCTGGAGGAAACTCAAGCAAACACATACAGAACGTGCAGACTCTGCACAGAAGGCACCCCAGCCAAGAATCAAACCAAAATGTCAGAAACATGCTATTTGATGAAACTGTTTAGTATAGCTTCACTTTCAAAGTGGTTATATTTATCAGTAATTCTAGTTTCATCTTTAAATATCTTTATTAATTTTAACAAATGTACATAAAAAGGAAAAATATTTGTTCTCATATCAGACAATACATATTTCAATACATTAAATTTTTATCTTTAGTATTGGTTTTCATTATGTTTATTAATCAACAGCTCTGATTTGCCCCACCATAGCTTTACAATTCCATTCAGATCATAACTTCTTTGTTTCTTTTTCCATTACTACATAAAATACTGGCTAACTCTAAGAAATATTTAAATAAAGGGCTTGCATCAGATTTCCAATTTCTAGTAATAACTTTTCTAGCAACTGCTAGAAGACCTCAGTTTGATGGTGTCCAAATTATTACTACTGGCAGGCAAAACACAGATTCAATCCCCATAAAGGGTTCACAGAGGAATTTGTCACTTCTTTTAACACTATAACTAACACTATATATATATATATATATATATATATATATATATATATATATATAAAACACTAATTACAATAGCCGTCACATTTTAGTTATCTATACAGTTTTAGAGTTTATCATCATCTCTTAGTTATTTTCTTCTACAATTTTTCTGCTCAGTTGGCCACACTAAGCTTGCATTTCAGTCCATTCCAACTCATCCTGTTGAGGATTCCACAGATACCCCTTCATGATTTACATTACAAGTAGCAGTTACAGACTGTAATGCCAACACTTTGGTTGATACTGCAGTCAAGGACATACACATGGATGTTGCTTTAAAACAAATATTACCCCAAACCTTTTATACAGTTTTTAAGAGCCGCTTCATCTGACAGTAATAATAACTTTGTTCATTGGTAGGTACTAGGCTATCTGCCCGAGGGCATTTATAAGCCTAGAGTGTGTCGGCTTTTGCCACCCCATTGATTAATTAAC